>NC_137114.1:38209881-38542381 GCF_949357685.1 Gobio gobio | reverse complement strand
CCCACCAACATTTATGACAGTTTAAATGAACTGCATTGACAACAAAACATCAAAACCAACTAGCATCTGCAAATGAATGATTTTAACCAGTCTAAAGATTATTTTAGAATGAAGTCATTTGCTCTAGGTTCGCATCGGAGCAGAGTAAGTAACCACAGATGAAGGTTAACACGTTACGTTTGACAGTCAGAATGTGTCCAAATCCGTCTTGTCATTTTGAATAGTTCTGTTGTTTTATATTGAATACAACAAACTTCTTTTTGTGAAATATTCTGCTTTAAAAACGTGCTTGTATTACAGTTTAAAGGGTTAGTTCACCCAAAAATGAAAATTCTGTCATTAATTACTCACCCTCATGTTGTTCGACACCCGTAAGACATTCATATTCGGAACACAAATGAAGATTTCATCATTTGTGTTCCGAATATAAACGGAGGTCTTACGGATGTCGAACGACATGAGGGTGAGTAATTAATGACAGAATTTTCATTTTTGGGTGAACTAACCCTTTAAATGTTGTATTTTTTGCCAAAACAAATCATATTTTACAGCCTGGATGCCAGCCGAAATTAGCCCCGCCAACAACATTTGAGGTCGGGAAGTTCGGTCTGGACTTGATCCGTTGTGGAGCAACTCGAACCAGAACTGTTCGGACCAATCAAATTGTAAGGGCGGGCTTTATATGATGATGGACAGATGATCAACAGTAACGTAACCATCCACGTCACCAAAGAGCGCTTGGGTTGAACTTGTTCGTATATGCATTCACCTTTACTATTTCTCTCAAAAATTATGATTGTGTTGGTAAGTACTCTGTGTATCCTTAAATTCTTTTTACAACACTGGCAAAGATCGTTTACACTCATCTTCTTCATCCAGCGTGCGTGCAGTTGAGTTCTGTTGACAACTATGCTTCGCTCAACACGTCACTTACTCCTCTGCTCTGATTGGTTGTAGGTCTATCCAATTGAGTGCAGAGGCATTTTCTGTCCTGGTTCGGTTGAAACACCCCATAATCACAGCCCAATGGAGCAGCATCAGATTCATATTCTGGCTAGAATCTGAGTATGACAACGTCAGGCTACATATTACAAACATATTGTTGATGACCCATTTTAATTAAAGGAAACCGTCACATTATGGTACGTTTGGCAGAAATTATGATTACTATTATCATGTGATGTAAGAGAAGACACATGTAATTGTCACGGGCGGTTGCAGGAAGGCAGACAAAGATGAAGATTATCGTTCCAACATGAGTTTAATATCAATGATCCACAAAACAGGAAAACAGGCAGACGCAACACACACTAAACGTGAACGTGACCAGACAGAGAATGAACATGAGGGTACAACTTTAATAGGAACTCAAACAAGATGATTAATAGAACACAGCTGAACCAAACAAACTCATAAAGAGGTTGACCGTGCCAAATGAGTGGCGGGAAAATAAAACAAAGGAACACATAAAGATGAATGAAAACAAACTAAAAGTCCATGATAGACAAACTGAACATAACTGTGACAATAATCAGGTATGGTTTTATAAAGACAAACATTTTTGTAGATTTTGTTATATACTACACTCTAAAAAATGCTGGGTTAAAAATAACCCAAGTTGGGTTGAAAATGGACCAACCCAGCAATTGGGTTGTTTTAACCCATCATTTGGGTTGTTTTAACCCAGCGGTTGGGTTAAATGTTTGCTTAAAACAACCCAATTGCTGGGTTAGTCCATTTCCAACCCAACTTGGGCTACTTTTAACCCAGCATTTTTTAGAGTGTACAATGTTTTTATAGATGAATAATAATGTTGTTGTTACTATTTCTATAAATATATCATATTTATTAGTTTAATTGTTGTTGTTAATGTTTTTCATTATTAATTTTGTTATTATATTTTATTATTACAAAGACAACAAGGCTGATTGTTTTATAGAGAGATTTCCTTTTTGTTTAATATTTTGTTATACTATATTATTTTGTTATAATAATACTAATAATAAAAATAATATAATTATTATTGGTGTTGTTGTTGCTACTACTACTTATAATAATGTATTAGTTTTATGTTGTTGTTTATGCATTTCCTTATTATCTTAGTTATTATTATATTTTATGTATATTATTATACAGATAACAAGGTTGATTGTTTTTTTTTTTAAAGAGATTGCCTCTGTTCAATATTTGTTCAGTAATATTTATTTTGGTGTACACAAGTGTGTTATACATAGATAATATAAAAAAAGAACATTAATAACAATAATGAAAAGAAACAATTATTATCACAATTACTACTGATAATAATAAGATATAGAAGTATACAGATATACTGAAAAAATGTATATTGTTTTAATCTAGACAGCACTATAAATAGTTTCTGTGGTCCAAAAATATTTTTGCAAATAAATAAAAAAGGCAGGGTCATCATTCCACCTTCCATGAACTGATTGAAAAAAGCAGATTTACAGATTAAATAAACTTTTCTGAACTTTGTGGTTCAATAAAATGTTTTCATCATTGCTTTTGTATCGTATCAATTTAGATAAGTATTATGACGCATATTAAGAGGTCCAAATATATTTTTGTAAAAAAGAGAACAGGAAGCAGAAGCGAAGATGCTCCCTACGGCCTTGATTTTAGGCCGAAAGCAGAGTGAAGGAAAAGGGGGAAATAGTTGCCGACTGACGTCAACACTGAGCGGTGGAAGTGCCTTCCTTTTATAGACATGCATGCTCTCTCTTTGGTACATTCCTTTCAAAGCTCGTCCCAGCAGCTCTAGGGAGGAGAGGTCCTGCTTGGTTGTGACGCAAAAGCACAGACAGTGAAGGGAAAGAAGAGGGGAAAAACTTAATTCTAACTTTTACTTTTACCCTCTGGCCGTGTCAGGGTGTGGTATTATTACGTAAAGGCTTACAGATATTGTAGCATATAAGTATCATAACTGTGAGTATGGTAAAATACAAACAGGATACTCTCAATGCCATATGACATCCCATTCGATACAACTCAAGTGCTTAATTCGGTTTTCCCAAAATAGGTGTGTTTTACAGGAAGTTTTCATAGGATTGTAACATTCGAAATGGAAACACTCCCTCCAGTCAGCAGCGAGAATACTTTACCACAGATGCAAGAGATTTGGCAGCGGCCGACTGTGATTTAAGCAATCTCTCACTCGGCTCTCATATTTTCGGCCACATGTGTTCCCTCCACACTCAATGCTTGGGATCTGACCTCGTATTGTTCTTGGCAGGCAAATCCTTGACAGGCTTAGACAGCAACACAGGCAGAATAAAAGCCAGATGCGTTTCCATGACGCTGTGCACGTCTGCACCGAGCCGGGTTGTGCAATTCCCTTTATGCTACTTGAACCAGAAACGTAATTTCCACAATCTTAACCTTGCCCCAGCTGACACTTTACAGCACACCTTGAAAATCTGAAATCACGTGGATAATTTGAAACCCCTCTTAGGACTTCCTGCAAACTGAATATCACCCGATTGTTCATCTTAAAGGAATATTCCGGATCAAGACAGTATTAGACTGTACTTGTGGCATAGTGCTTATTACCGCAAAATAAATTAGACTTGTCCCTTATTTTCTTTAGCAACAAGGTTACAATGGAAGTGAATCCTTGAATGCTTACATTGTTTCAATAGTATAGCCACAAGACAAACAATGTGTTAGCTAGTACACACACACACACACACAGAGAGAGAGAGAGAGAGAGAGAGAGAGACTTTCTGCATTTTTTGAATTTCAAAAAGCAAAACACTGCTGCCTTAAATTGTTAAGTACAATCAACTTGGAAGTTTAAGTAATTTCAATTGAAAATTGAACATACAATTTTTTTATAACAAAAAAGTTGAAAATTGCTAAACTTATTTTGACGAGCATAAAAGCAATGTAAAAACATATGTTGTCATAAATTATTGATCATATAATTTTTACGGTGATGGGGACTTTCCATAGATATAATGATTTTTATAGGCCTGTACAAACTATAAATTCTATCCCGCACTAACACTATACCCCTAAACCAAAAATGTCCCCATGGTCAAGGATTTTGGATATTGCTGTCTTTGTGGGGACATTTTGTCCCCATAACTGGTTTACCTAAACCACACACACACACACGCATGGACGCACACACACACACACACACACACACACACACACACACACACACACACACGCACGCACGCACGCACGCACGCATGCACGCACGCACGCACGCACGCACGCACAGAGTTCACAAGTTCACACTTACAAATAAATCAGATAGAATCAATGGTATGCATATTTGGCGTGCTGTCCGAGGAGAGGGCTCCGAGCTCGGTATTTGGCCCGAACCCTGAGTCCTCCCCCCGTATCTCTGGTTAGGAAAGTAACCAGGTGAGCGTGAGGAAGACAGGGTGGTTGAGGGATGCTGAAAACCTGTCAAGGAACATTGTTGAGTTGACTGGGTATTCATATGATCCTCCACTTGGCTGATTGGGTTGATTACTGATTGCTGACACCTGGTTGGAATGACACAATGATTGGCTAGATCATTTGAACGTGCTCCTCCCGAACTTTGTTAATGAAACAGCATTAAAAAAAGTTGCTGCCTTAAATTGTTAAGTACAACCAACTTGGGTGTTTAAGTCATTTCAACTTAAATTACATTAAATTGACTTAAAAAAATTAGTTGAATCTTAAAAAGTTGAAAATTGCTTAAAGGGGTGATGAACTGAGAAATCAACTTTCCCTTGAGCTTTTGATATATAAAAGGTCATGGTAATATAAGATTATCCTGTAAGTTTCAGAGCTGAAAACTTCCTTGTTAGTCAAAGAAAAGCTTTTATAGACACCAGGCCCAGAAAACGAGAGCTCTCAGAATATGTGGATCTCTTACGTAACAGGACCTAGACCCTGCCTCTACAGATAAATATGCTTCTGTAGCCCCGCCCACCGACTCGTGAGCTAAGGATTGCGCTACCAAGCTATAAACATGGCGTTGCAGTCCCTGCATAAGCTTCCTTCTGAACACACACTTATGTGAGTAGGCTAAAACATGTTTTTTTTTAATATGTGTTAGTTTTGCATAACATTACCGGTTCTGTTCATAATTTTTATGGACAGAATTTCTAGGCGCAGCCAGGGGCCGGAGAGTGTCTGGTTTGGGGACCACGCGATTTTGTCGCTGCTTTTTGCGGATGATGTTGTCGTGTTGGCCTCCTCAGACCAGGACCTTCAGTGTGCACTAGGGCGGTTTGCAGCCGAGTGTGAAGCGGCTGGGATGAGAATCAGCACCTCCAAGTCCGAGGCCATGGTTCTCAGTCGGAAAAGGCTGGCTTGCCCACTTCAGGTTGGTGGAGAGTTCCTGTCTCAAGTGGAGGTATCTTGGGGTCTTGTTCAAGAGCGAGGGAAGGATGGAACGGGAGATGGACAGACGGATCGGTGCAGCTTCTGCAGTAATGCGGTCGATGTACCGGTCTGTCGTGGTGAAGAAAGAGCTGAGCTGTAAGGCAAAGCTCTCGATTTACCGGTCGATCTACGTTCCTACTCTCACCTATGGTCATGAGCTGTGGGTCATGACGGAAAGGACAAGATCCCGGATACAGGCGGCCGAAATGAGCTTTCTCCGCAGGGTGGCTGGGCGCTCCCTTAGAGATAGGGTGAGAAACTCGGTCACCCGGGAGGAGCTCAGAGTAGAGCCGTTGCTCCTCCTCATCGAGAGGAGCCAGCTGAGGTGGCTCGGGCATTTATATCAGATGCCTCCTGGACGCCTTCTCAGGGAGGTGTTCCGGGCACGTCCCACCGGGAGGAGGCCCCGGGGAAGACCTAGGACACGCTGGAGGGATTACGTCTCCCGGCTGGCCTGGGAACGCCTCGGGGTTCCCCCGGAAGAGCTGGAGGAAGTGGCTAGGGAGAGGGAAGTCTGGGCATCTCTGCTTAGACTGTTGCCCCCGCGACCCGGCCCCGGATAAGCGGAAGATGATGGATGGATGGATGGATTACAGATCGTTTGAAATCTATTGATTACATACCTTAGCACGCTGTCACAGGATGGAGAAGGTGTTATTGACTTGTAATGTTATGGGCCATGCGCGAGTGTGTGTGTGTCCGCGCGGCGCGAGTGAGTGAGTGAGTGTGTATGAGTGAGTGCGTGTGTGTGTCCACGCGAGTGAGTGAGTGAGTGAGTGAGTGTGTGTCCGCGCGAGTGTGTGAGTGTGTCCGTGCGCGCGAGTGAGTATGTGTGTGTGTGTGTGTGACTTGATCATTGTGTTTGTTTGATATTTTGCATTTCCCCAGACCCATATGGACTGACGGTAGCTGAAGCTCATTAAATATGCAAATCTTATCCAATCCTAGCCGTGGGCGTTTACTTCCAAGTCTTCAGTGCGGCACGCCCAACAAATCCGAGTGTTTTTCAGAGAGCCTCAAAACCAAGGCAGAAAATAGCCTATTACTTATTCATTATGATGTTTTTGAATGTAAAAACCACACAAACATCACAAGTTGACCTCAGACAACAGTATAACAAATTTAAAAAAAGCCAGTTCATGACACCTTTAACTTATTTTGACGAGTTAAAACAATGTAAAAACATATGTTGTCATAACTTATTGATCATATCATATCATATCATTTTTTTTTTTTTTTACAGTGATGGGGACTATAATGATTTTTATATTGTACACACACACACACACACACACACACACACACACACACACACACACACACACACACACACACACACACACACACACACACACACACACACACACACACACACACACACACACACACACACACACACACACACAGTTTTTTTCAGTTTTATCACTTACTAATCTTTTCTTTGAAGTTCTATTCAATTTTACAACTTCGTTACATGACAATACAACACTGTAAACCCGGAAACGACCACAACAATGAGGAGAACAACTTTACAGCTCCAATAATATGCAAGTTCTAACAGATTTTAAAGTGCTTGTAAAATTACAAGTTTTACACTTCTGAAAAATTGGCTCATTTACTTCCTTTGAATAAGTGCCTCATGATTATTGCTCTTTTAAAAAAAATCAGGAATAAGGAATTTTTTTGTGGTAATGCCATAAATGCTGTCGATTGAGCTTCACTTTTATGTTGAACCAGGCTGTAATATTCCTATTAAGGCCACTGTTGTTCTCGATCACTTGCATTTGGCCATTTTCATGGTCATTTGATAAGGCAAGCTTATAAAATCAAACCGATGGAACATTAACAAAATTCCGTGTTCGCTTTTCTTTGACTTTTCTATTCATTATTTATTCATTGAACACAAAAGTATTGCGTCAGGCCGGTTAAACATTAGACATCTACGGTCCAGGCGGTTACTAACACAGTTTATTGTAGTGTGTCTTGAACAAGTGAAAGGTTAGAGTACTTTATAAAACACGATGGTCTGTTAAACATTGATAGAATGAGGTGGACGGGTAACTTACCAGAAACAAACTCAATCATGGCTTCTGTTGTGAACAATGGCTTATGCATTTATAGCCCAAGAGTCCAAAACGGTAAAGTTATGTTACAGCTAATGCTATCAGTTCAGAAATTATGAATTTCACGTCACTTCAATCACCTTTTTGACCAGCAGTAGAAGGAAACACACAAAACATTAGTCTTGCTTTAGGTTTGTTGCTTTTGTAACCCCATGGTAACTATTTGTTGCTCTCTACACTTCCTTCTATCATTGTTTCAGCTTGTGAGACTTCCTCATTGCTTTTCTGTCTATTGTTGTTTAATTCAATTACAATTTAATAGTTCACTCAGTATGGATTTTATTTGGTTTCTTTTCCTCTAAATGTAACCAAATATTCAGAATTCAGGGTGCCCGGATGTAAAATTCTCCAAATCAACCATTACAAACTCTGGTTGGTTAACCATTTAATGTCACCCTTGTTACTTATTGTCTTATTTATCTTGTCACTGAGCAATTATTTCGTGTATATGTATATTTCTGTGTACATAGCAGTGAGGTTTACCTGTCTATAGTCTTTGGAGTAGTTTTTCATTGTGTACTTGGTAAGTTGTGCACATGGCAATAAATGATGTTGACTTTGACATTAATCTGATTTCTTTGGGGGGTACGTGTCCCACTCAATGTCTTAAAGTGGTTTGGACTTTGGACACCCCAAAAGATAGATATGAACTGTATCATAAAAGTGTGATGATAGCACCCGAAATATAGTCGCCTATATAATTGTTGGCATTAGTGACAAAGGGCATTTGAGAAGCTATTTAATGTGTGGCCTTTTGTAACTATCTACTTCCTCATCGAAACCGCTGACTCTATTTGGAGAACTGTGTGTTTTCTTTATATTCTTGAACTGTAACAAGTCTAGAGGAGCTGAAACAATATATTCATTTTAGAATCAGTGGTAAAGCATTTCGATCTGTGCTTTTACCTTTGAGAAGTTAGTCACGGATGACTAAAAACCATTACAAAGCAAACCTGTTGATCAAATGTGACTTTTTATGAAACTCCCTTTTCAAAATTAGCAGGGTGTACATTCTGAGCTGGTTAAATAAGCTTCTTTTCTACCCAGGGAGAGCTGTCAAAGTACAGAAGCATTAGTAAACAGTGAGGTAATCACTACTCACTGTTATTGCAATTTTCAGGCCGGGCCTTACTGTGCTGTTCAACAGCTGCCACTGTTTGCTGTGTCAAGCGCACCAATAGCGTCCTAAAGCACATTGAAAAGAAGAGAGAAGGAGAAGACAGGCCATTTGTGTGTTCGTCTGGTTATTTGCTTTTACTGGACTGCCACTGTTGTTATGGTTACACATCCTGTGTGTGTTCTGGCTTAGAAGACGAGAGTAGCGTAATAGACTATAAAGTTCATTTAACTCTTAAACGCGACAATGGCTTCCACACCACAAATAGTAAACGCGTAGTAACTTACCCACAGAACTAGAGACTTCTACTGAGTGGAATTTCATTTTTTTTGTTTTGCCAAATTGATCAGATTTTCCTGTGGCATTTGGCAGGGCCCACACTTCCTCATTTAGGGCCAAAGTGACATGTGATATCTTAAAGTGCCATCTTCCCACACATGACACCGTTATGTTTATTTTGAGTTATAGCGGCCGGCTGTATTTAACCTTATCAGAATAGATAAGTTGACAAGTGTGAGGAGGAGAAGATCACAGTGTTTTTTAGCTCAGAACTACAACACTTTAAAGGTGGAGAAGAGGTGGGGTCTTTCACTTTACGTAAGTTCGAAACATTTAAAGGTCCCCTCACGCAATAGATTTTGTAACGATATAAATACTACAGAGAATAAAATAGCTACTTACTGAATACTATCCTCTTGTTTCACAAACCGGGCTTAAGCCTAGTCCCAGACTAAAATGCATGTTTTGAGCTGACCCAATTTGTCACACTGTAAATCGAGTTACCCCTCCTACGTTTGCTAGTTTAACTGAGATTTCTTATCCCGTGCGAATTGGCCATCAATATTACAGACGCCCTGTGGTAAAATTACGTTACTCCATCTACCCTATAGGGCTTTAATCATGTCTGTGAAAACAGGCCTATGTCTGGTAACTTTTCAGTTTCTTCTTTTTTTGAATATAGCCTAAACTTAAGGCATTTTCTCAGCTAAATTTAAATCTTAAGTTGGATAATATGACCTAGATGTCATGACACAATGACATATGTGCCATATATTGCTGATATGGGTCTGGTTTCACAGACAGGGCTTAGATTAAGCCAGGATTAGGCCTTAGTTCAATTAGGACATTTAAGTAGCTTTTATAAACGTGACTTAGAAAAAAAAAAAAAAAAAAAAACACATTACTTGTGTGCATCTTGAGACAAAACAATGACACTGATATATTTCATATTGTAATTTCAGGTAAAACAGCTCAAACATGCATTTTAGTCTGGGACTGGTTTAAAACTTGTATGTGAAACCAGGGGATGGTGTTTTAAAGGGCTTGTTCACCCCAAAAAAGAACAATTCTGTCATAATTTACTCATTCCAAGCCTTCTTTGGTGGTATGTATGTATGTATGTATATATATATATGAACTAAGGCCTAATCCTGGCTTAATCTAGGCCCTGTCTGTGAAACCAGACCAATATCAGCAATATATGGCACATATGTCATTGTGTCATGACATGTAAGTCATATTATCCAACTATATATCATATATATATATATATATATATATATATATATATATATATATATATATATATATATATATATATATATATATATATATATATATATATATATATATATATATATATATGAACCCCATTGACTTTCATTGTATGAACAAATCCAGTTGATACATTGTTATTGGGGAAGGGCGGTTGGGTGAGTGCTGTTATACTTTTGTAAACCTGCTATCATCAAAAGCACCATGCAAATGATTTTAAGTCATTTGATTCTGGTTTCACAATAAACTGATGTTTGCATATTGGGATGTATTGTAGTGTGTTTGCACTGGATTATGAACATGTTAGTGAGGCTGCATGCGGTCAGTAAAACAAGCATTAAGCGTCATAAAGGGGAAGGGTTATAGCAAAAAAATATAGCATACATTTCAAAAGGAAGGGTTTAGTAACATTCCACGTAAGTAGGCAATGTGTAGGCTTATACGTAATGCATGACACTGCCATAGGCCTGTGGAACACTTGATGAAATCGTACTGCACTCCATTAAACTGGCCAACTCACAGATCCAAATGCTGATGGCCTCGTTTGCGACATAGGGCAGATTTTTATCTCTAAAGACAGCTATCAGTTGCTTCAGACTTTGTTTTGTTATATGCATAGTTGTCTGGGAGATGCAGGTCAGATCTGTTGTCGTGTGAAACCTCAGTGTATGCCAAATATGATCTTAATCCTGCTCCTATTTACAAAACAGCATTTTTCTTAGCAAAATGATGAACTGATTTTTTGAAATGTAAGCAGTTATGAGGAACACATTGCAGGGATAATCTTGTGATTTTGTGGTGTGGGTTTGTTGTGAGTTCAACACAATACAATATTGTTGTTTTTCACAATTTGCATTTTATTACATTTTGGTCAATTGAAATCATTTCCATCATTTTGTGTCAATGCTTCTAGAATTTTCTCAAAGGCCGTGACACATGTTGATAAATAAGTAAAAAATACATTGCTATAACTTCAATAAATACTTAATAAATATATTAGTTAGGTCTATACAATTACAAAAACATCGCAAATGAAGCAAACTACTCTACAGAAATACTGTACTGTTACAGTCCCTGATAAAAGACAAGTTTCCTTGAGTAAGGACCCAACCAGGGTTGTCAAATCATTAACTTGACAGCTCTTGTCCAATATAAATATCGTTTTTTTTTTTTTTTAGGTTTGTTTCTTAGTTTTCTTGTACAAAACAGGTACCTAACATCATAATGCTTTGGTTAAAATGCTACATGGAAACATTCTCCCAGTATAGATTTGTAAAGTGCATTCTTTGTGAGTGAATGTATGGTCATTTTCTCAAGTTTGTCACATTGTTGGTTGATACATATGCAGGGTGCAAATTGTTTGGGGGGGGATCTGACCCCTCTCAAAAACGTTCGAAACTCTTAAAAAGCCAATCCCCCTAATTCACACACACTGGATATATGATATATACACATACATAATTATATATGTACACATATTTTTGACACAAGCTCTGCTTATGCCACTAGCATAGGTTATGATATTTTTAAGGCACTTGTCTGCAATGCTTACTGCCAAACAACGTTGAAAAGCAAGAAAAGCAAAAGCAAATGGAAGACAATATCACAGACAATAATAATACACCATTATTATAAAAATCAATGCCTATTTAGGCTTTGGAGGGCAGCTTGGTATCAAAATAATCTCCTTTAGCAAGTATATAATAATAATAACAATAATAAATTAACAGTATTAAGACTCGTTGCACATTATTTGTTTGACTGATTGAATGGATTTGGGAAGGAATCGCGGTAAAGTCCTTTAGTCAGACACAGACATCCGCGCGAAAACGGTGAGACGCTTCCCGTTCGTGCCGTCGAAGGTGGGAGACTCGGAGCCGCTTGAGCTGCCGGTGCTGCTGTAACTTTCACGGTCTGACAGCGAGTCTTCTGAGGAAAAGCGACACAGGTTGGCTTTGTTTCGCTCTTCCTTCATGTATAGCCCGTTGCTGGAGCCCTGGAAGTTATTTCCGTGTCCGCAGACACATCGTGACCGAGGCTCTGGCGTGAAGGGCGCGTTGTTGTGGATATCTCCGCTACTGTGGCGGCTGAAGGGGAACATGTCGCGGGAAGAGTCACTGAAGACGGGGGACAAGATATCGGCGGGAGGAGGCGAGACAGAGGGTGCACGGGTGAAGCTCAGGGGCTCGTATAAGGTCGGGGGAGAGTTGCTGCGAGTGAAACCGGCGAAGCTGACACTTTGACGCAGTTGACGCGGGTTCTCTTCAAGCCCGAGCACAGAGCTTTTCTCCTCGTGGATGAAGTGACAGCGGCTTCCATAGGGACAGTATCCAAACTGGTAGAAAGTGCGGCAAGCTTGCGTTTTGTATTTGGGGTGGCGGTAAAGACCTCGCAGCTCGTTCTCTCCGTGGGCAAACTGACATTTGGTGCCATATTTGCAGCTGCCGTGCTCATGAAAGCTTCGGCACAGCTCGGTCTTGTACCGGTTCGAAGGTAGGGTTGCCAGGGGAGGAAATCCGGGTGGTGGGGGGACGTCGTGTGGCTTCATTCTGTTAAAGGTGTCGGTCAGACTCATGGATCGGTCTGCTTTGAACTGGGGTTTACCGGGCGCTATGTCGTTCCAGGCGTCCGCCGGCCAGGCGTCGTCGCTGAGCCGCTCAGAACTGATGCTTTTCGAAGCGAACGGGCGGGATAGCGGTGTAAACGACTCATCTAAACCCAGGTTGATGAGATTCTGTAAAAGAATAGCAATATGAATTAGGAGAATGAAATACACATGGCAATTCTGCAACGGTCCCCAAAGACAGACAGACAAACAAAACACACGTAAACTCAATGTAACTTACCCGTATGAGACTTTCGCCAAGCGTATCGGACATAGTGAAGTGTTGTTGTTGTTGTAAAGGAATGATATGCTGTCAGAAGTTGCGAAGGAGGGCTGGTAGCGTTGTGCTGCCCCAGCTACTTTTATGCTGTAGAGCAAAAAAGGGCGGGGCGATATGTTCCCGTACGCCGCTCCCACCGATTGTCGACGTTGCCTCGTAAAGCACAGACTGAGTATTTTTAGCCAGTGGCAAGTGTTTCAGTTTCACCGACAGGCAAAACAAGAGAGTAGTGTGATTAATTTACAGTAACCTGTCGCGATAACTGCCCCGCCAGACATTTTCCCATTGCCTATAGGCCGAGAACCCCGTTTGGTTGAGAACGATACTGTTTTTGTTTTCCAAACATGTTTTTCTCGTCACTGTAAGACGAAATCAATTTCATATACGTTTGAAATAACCAGTAACACTTTGCATTTAAATAATCTATCTATCTATCTATCTATCTATCTATCTATCTATCTATCTATCTATCTATCTATCTATCTATCTATCTATCTATCTATCTATCTATCTATCTATCTATCTATCTATCTATCTATCTATCTATCTATCTATCTATCTATCTATCTATCTATCTATCTATCTATCTATCTATCTATCTATCTATCTATCTATCTATCTATCTATCTATCTATCTATCTAGTCTGTCAAATCATATCACAAAATAAGCCCCTTTATAAATGATTATTTTGCAATAAAGCCCTGCTGACAGTATTTTATGCCTTACATACTGTTTCAAGATGTTATGAATGTAATTTTATATGGTTTGGTCTATTTATTCAACAAAAGTGTCTGTGACAGCAGTGTGTGACAGTCGACCCTGGTTTCATTTTTGTGGTATCAGTCTTACTCATGTTGAATAAAGGCTCCACTCCAGCCACTTGTGGCCATGATGAGAACTGAAAATACATAATCTGTACTGAACCCCCCCCCCCCTATATAAAAAAAAAACACATTAGGCATAGGCTAAATTATATTAAATATGAGAGGGTGGGGCTATACATCACAAAAAAAAACAAAAAAATCAATGAATCACAATTTTGTTGTTTAAATTCTATTGCTGTATATGCACAAATCTAAAAGTCTTGCCTGCCAAAACAAATATTGAGCAAAAAAAGATAATTTTGATAGTAATGTTGGTACAATATATGGGGTAAGCTGTCACAGTGCGGGAACTTGCCATTCAGCACACAAACAAAATGTAAAATATAACACACAAAGATATCAACCCATTTTCTTTTTTGGTAAATATTGTAATTAAACAATGGTGACATTTAAACTATTTATATATGTTTTTCTGAACATTATTTGAATGTATGCTGCTGCCTACTGGAATATACACACAACAACATTTACGCAATTATGTTGTTTCTGAGATCTAGCATTGTGACAACTAACCCTGGTCTCCCCAAAAGTATTTATGGAATACTCTAAAAATCAAATCAAATAAACAGATCAAATTACAATTTAATATGAAACAAATAGGTTATTTTTACATGACTAAATGGATAGTAAAATGCCACAGCACAAATGTGAATCACTTCACCGATTCCTTTGGAAATTTTAGCAAATGTTGCCTTCACTCGTGTTGACTGATTTTCTTTTGTTGCATGGTCAACTGCATCTGTAGTTGCTGCATTGACTAAAACGGGCAAGCCATCTCATGTTCACTTAAAAATAGCTGCCTCTCTCCATGACTTTGTCCAATTTGGCTGGGCATGGATGTTAAAAATGGTGCATGAGACATGGAAATTCTCACGTGTGTCATCAGACACATTTCTTCAGGGATCTTGGCTCATTGGCAGCATTCCCACAAGTACGGAAACTCTTCCTCATCAACCATCAGCGGTTTGCTTTGCTTGCTCATGCTCACATGCTCGCCACGGCATGTATTCAAACAAACATATAGATGGTTGTACAGATGGCTTGAGCTTTTCTTTCTTGTGAGCAATGGTATGTCACCTTTACCGACACGAGGGGATTTCCTAAATGGAGCTATTACACATTTCTTTATTCCTCTTAAATCAGCACCATATCCATTTCGGATCCACATTATTTTCAAAACTAAGTGCATCTCTTTAGTGATGTTTTGTTTCTTTTTTTTAAACATCTTAATCGCGCCTAATTTAATATACACTGGCTTGTAATGTGAGAAATGTGTTATATTGTCTCCCTAAAGCAAAATGAGACATAATGACGTCACATTAGAGGTTGTTTAAGTCTTGAATCATAGCGTTAGTAATACGTAAATGTTTGGTGCTTTTGTCTAGATTCATTTGCACTTCTACAGTGGCATCTTTAGTTTTCTTTCAGTATATAATAACATGACTCAGCGGGACCAGGGCAGTGTCTTAGGGCCAAAGCTCATATTTAGACAGCCTCTGATGGGAAAGTACCGAAGTTTCTTGTTCGGCAATCAGAACAAATGATTAGTCAAATCTTGGTCAATCGAGCGGATTTATTAGCGTTATTCCCTCTATTGAGATTATTCCTTGTCTGGTATCTTCAGTTTTAATGAGTTCTATGAGTTGAATTGATCTCTTATTCCACTTTTACTTTCATATGGGAAATGCTGAGTTTTTTATTCGGCGGGGCTGGGTTATATTTAGAATACACGTCCTTTTAATCATGTCCCCCAACAACGTACACCTGGTGCATTTCCTTTTTTGATTAACCCTTGCATAACACCACTAAGACACAACTTAGTTATTAAGCATGTAAGAAAAATACATTTGTGTGATTTTATTAATTACACGGCTCATGGGATGCATGATTCAGATGGTCAATTGCAGAATTCAGCAGTCAACCAATTTCCTTGTTCCCTTCTTTTATCAATCTTCTCTTTCTTCTCATGTGATTAATTATTTATAATAATATAATATAATATAATATAATATAATATAATATAATATAATATAATATAATATAATAAATATAATAAATATAATATAATATAATATAATTAGTGCTGTCAAAACGATAAATCGCGATTAATCACATCCAAAATAAAAGTTTGTGTTTACATAACATGTGTGTGTGTACTGTGTATAAGTATTATGTATATATAAATACACACTCATTCATGTATATATTTAAGGGATATTTGCATGTATATACTGTATATATTTATATTATATATAAATTAGTTCTGGGCAATCGATTAATTGCGATTAATCACATTTCAAAATAAATGTTTGTTTTTAAATAATAGATGTGTGTGTACTGTGTATGATTATTATGTATATATAAATACACACATATACGTTTATATATTTAAGAAAAATATGTTATTTATATATAAAATATATTTATATATAAGATGAATTATATAAATGGATGTGATTACTCGCGATTAATCAATTGCCCAGCACTAATATAAATATAAATATTTTATATATAAATATTTTTTATAGCTTTAAATATATTTTTCTTAAATATACAGTCAAACCAAAAATTATACAGACACCAGATATATATTTTTTTACTAGTGGGTGCAGGAAACTATAGTTCATTTATGTAAGTGAGGATAGCAAAATAAAGTAAACTGTGACATATTATACCCACAAATTCTTCACACAGTGGACTAAAAATTATAAAAATTCGGCAGACACTTTGACCTGACCATGTTTTGCTTCAGTGTTTTTACTTTAATTGCTAATGCGACCTTTTACACCACAGACTGAACAAATTAACCATTGCTTGGTGTGTGTGTGTGTGTGTGTGTGTGTGTGTGTGTGTGTGTGTGTATTTATATATCCATAATAATTCTACACAGTACACACACATCTTTTATTTTTGATGTGATTAATCGCGGTTAATCGATTTGACAGCACATAATATATGATATGATATGATATGATATGATATGATATGATATGATATGATATAATTAATATAATATAATATAATATAATATAATATAATATAATATAATATAATATAATATAATATAATATAATATAATATAATATAATATAATATAATATAATATAATATAATACAGACAAGCCACATAGTGTCAGCCCAGATCCGGCCCACATCTGGTACGCATTGAATTCACATGTACCAGATGTGACCCAGATCTGGGCCGACACTATGTTGCTGTGGGAATATAATATAATTTAATAATGTGGTTAATTTGTGAAAATTACTTTATCAACATTATCCATTATGCTCTTTTCTGCCTGTGAAATATGTGACAGCTCTGTCCCGTAAGGAAATGTAAAGCTTTTCGGCAGTTTTCAAGCCACTATAATAATAATATGTCAGTAGGAACACAGCAAGTTAAAGGATAGCTATACTGTAAAGTTCATGTGTTTGCACTTCTCTCCTCTGCTCTGTTTTCACTTAAGGTCTTTAGATTTTACACATCCCTCTGAAACACATTTCCACAGTGTGAAATATTCACTGAAGAACAAACTCAGCCTTATCCACCAAATACCAGCCTTCTCTCTGTGCAATAACTCTGTTTATGCAGTCCATGTGTTTACACACACACAAACACACTCCCAGAGCAATCATAGTGGGCTAGTACAGTTCCACTACTATGAGTCTTCTGATTGAAATCTCTCACCACTTTCAAACGTCTTTTAGATCCTCAAAATGGACAACTAGTCCATCATGCCATTTGAGTCATTTTATTGCAGTCCAAACCAAAACAAATGAACCACCGATTTCCTGTTGCACTGGATATGTTTTGCAAAGACCTGTTTGGCACTGACATACTTATATTTTACAGCTCTCATGTTTCTGCAGTATTATTTTCTGAAAAATTTCTGATGAAAATAAGTATGTAGAAACACATTTATGACGATGCCTATTTAACACCAAGAAAAGGATGTAATGAACTGAAATGTGTTGCTCACTCTTGTGAAAAAGAAGTGTTTAATGTGCAGTTTTAGTGTACTTCAAATTTTAAACGCATATTTTTTCAGTGTAGTGCAGAGAATATAATGTTAATGAAATATAAGACCACTTAAGTGTACTTAAAGTAGACTTCACTTCTACTACATACTTAAGTACACTTTAAATAGTGCACGTTGTAATGATGCATTACATTTTAAATCATTGTTTTAATAATATTTTTATCGTGCTTAAAAGAAATGCACTTATTGTGATGTGTTAACTAACATACCAAAGCACATGCAAAGTACTTGATTATAATTTTAACTGTGTTGTTCAATATTACATTTAATATATTTTTGGGCAATCGTTTCATTGCGATTAATCGCATCCAAAATAAAAGTTTGTGTTTACATGATATATGTGTGTGTGTGTATAATTATTATGTATATATAAATACGCACTCATTTATGTATATATTTAAGAAATATTTACATGTATATACTGTATATATTTATATAATATATAAATTAGTGCTGGGCAATCGATTAATTGCGATTAATCGCATCCAAAATAAAAGCTTATGTTTACATAATATTTGTGTGTGTACTATGCATAATTATTATGTATATATACATGCAAATACTTCTTAAATATATACATAACACACAGTGTGTATTTATAAATAAATAATTACATACACACACACATATATTATTTAAACACAAACTTTTATTGTGGATGCGATTAATTGCGATTAATTGATTGCCTGTACTAAATTGCAACTTAATTTACAACTTCAAATACTTCATAATAAATATTATTCCATAACATTAAATATTACTAGGCAATAAATATTACTCCATCATATATCATTTCCATAATAAATACTAATAAATACAAAAAAATTATGCCAAAGTGTACTTATTTTTTACTAAGGCAGCTTGAGCTTCGACAGTGTAATTTCAGTGGCATAGGGCAAAATCGGTGGATTTCATAGTTCAGTTGGCCTTATCTCACATGTAACCCTTGGTTATTATGACCATAAATATACAAGTCATTTTTATTATGAATCACTACTAAATTCCCATTAGCTCATTATAAAATTGTTGTGGCCATTTTGCATCTCTTCTGTGGGAATATTTGTGCCCAGAGCTCACAGATGAGCGCGGTATGGTCCTCAAGACTGGGTGCAGAATCTCTCATTCTAGAGCGAGGTCCTGCATTTAACCAGCAGTAGTGCTCCATCTGTCAGCCCTCTCTTTTACTCCTTTGCTCTCGAAGTTGGACGTCGTGCAACCACAAACATTTTATTGAGGTTTATTGTATAAAACCCACACCGAACAGTTCCTAATGGAAGAAGAGGTTGTTTGTTATGCTCGTGCTGGGAGGGTGCTTTGTTTCTTGCTGTATAATTGGTTTTTGAGGCATTAGTGTGCGAATACCCACTTTGTAAGCATGTATCCCGCAGAGTGATTTGTGCTGCTCCCCATTGAGAATGAGAAGATAGAAAATTATTCACATAAATAATTTAATAGTGAAATAATAATAATAGCTAAAAACAATACATTTTATAAGAGTAATAAATCAATAAGAATAATAAATAATGAAATCAACTGAATAAAAATTATAAAAATGTATACAAAATTAATACAATAATTAATACCAAGAGAACACAATGACAATGGCTTAAAACAGGGTTCCCCAATCGGGGGATTCGTGAGAGGGCTGCAGGAGATTTGATGAAAAGCGAATACCGGTAACTAATTATATCAAATGAAAAATTTAAATAAATAATTGATCATCTATCATGTTAAATTTGGCTAACAACATGCTAAATCATGTTAGCAATGTGTTGAATCTTGCTAACAATGTGTTAAATTATGCTAGGAACATGGTAAACCATGTTAGAAACATGCTAGTCATGCTAGCTTTAAACCATGTTAGCAATGTGTTAAATAATGCTAGCAATGAGCTAGCAATGTGTTAAATTATGCTAGCAACATGGTAAATCATGTTAGAAACATGTTAATCATGCTAGCAATGTGTTAAATCATGTTAACAAGATGTTAAATGATGCTAGCAACATGCCAGATCATGCAAGCAACATGCTAGCAATGTGTTTAATCTAGCTAGCAATGTGTTCAATTATGCTAGAAAAATGCCAAATCATGTTAGCAACATGTTAAACAATGCTAGCAATGTGCTAAATCAAGCTCGCAACATGCTAGCAATGTGTTAAAATAGGTTAGCAACATGGTAAATCATGTTAGAAACATGCTAATGCTAGCAACAATGTCAAAATCAAATCAACATGTTAAATGTTATAGCAATGTTTTAAGGCATGCTAGCAATGTGCTACATCATGCTAGCAAGATGTTAAATCATGTCAAAATGCCAAATCATGCTCGCAACATGCCAGTACATGTTGCTAGCATAATTGAACACGTTGCTAGCAAGATTTAACACATATCTTGCTAGCAATGTGTTAAATTATGATAGCAACATGGTAAATCATGTTGTAAACATGCTAATCCTGCTAGCAGCGTGTTAAATCGTGAGAGCAAGATGTTAAATAATGCTAGCAGCATGTTAAATCCTGCTAGCAAAATGCTAAATAAAGCTAGCAACAAGTTAAATGATGTTAGCATATGCAACATGTTAGCAAAATGTTAAATCATGCTAGCAATGTGCTAAATCTTATAGCAATGTGTTAAAGCATGCTAGCAATTTGCTACATCATGCTAGCAACATGCTAAATCATGCTAGAAACATCCTTATCATGCTCGCAGTGTGTTAAATCGTGTTAGCAAGATGTTAAATAATGATAGCAGCATGTTAAATCATGTTAGCAAAATGTTAAATCATGCTAGCAACATGCTAAATCATGTCTGTCTGTTTTCTGATAGACTGTATTGCCTTCATAACATCAAACTTTAAGCTTTTAAAACATATTCAAACTGTCTGGTCTGGCTTTCTCAAGCCAACTTCAACTGTTTCGGTACAGGCCTTTCGGTTCGGTGCGCATGTGTACCGAACGGTTACGAATGCAATCTTTAACAGTTCCAGAAGAGACATGTGACATAATAACAATAAACATGAATTAATATCTTAAGGTATGTTGAAGATAACACTTACTGAAACGTATCATATGTCGTGTAATCGCTCAATCAGTGTTTCAATCGCGGAAAGACGTCAAACAGCTTGTAAACAATGTCACGCAGCATCATTTACCTCAGAGTCAGAAGTCCTTCAGTGTCCACAGCTGTTAATTCACTAGAGAAATCAACTCTTTCACTAAATATATGCACTATATTAGCCTATATAATATATATATATATATATATATATATATATATATATAAATAAATATAAAAGTACCCTGAAATATATATATATATATTAATTCTACTTAACCTGTTAGTGATGTCTTGATTATTTAATGTTATGTTTAGATAAATCTGTCATGGAAATGACAGTCACTAAGATTATATTTCAACAACGAATTGGAGAAAAAACATTTAATGCAATGCAAATGAATGCAAAAACTGCCTTATGTGAAGTTTACATGTTTGCACACAATGTGTTTTTTGAGTGTTGATTATCCTATAACTAAACATGAATATCAGCTGAATGGCTCATAGTTTGGGCTCTGTTGTTAACCTTTAATATTATAGTAATAATGTGCAAGTAAGAGCTCCCTATATAGTTTACAGCATTATCTTTAAGAAACTTTTAGTTATAATTTAATTCATTTAAGGACAGACACAATTTTTATATTATATTTTTTTAATAAAAAATAAATAAAAAGCCATTTTTTAGCTGTACCGAACCCGTACCGAACCGTGACTTCAAAACCGAGGTACGTACCGAACCGTGACTTCAAAACCGAGGTACGTACCGAACCGTCAGTTTTGTGTACCGTTACACCCCTATTATCCACATTATATTTCATCTGCAACAGCATTGTGAACTTTTATAAAGATACATTTGGTCATTAACTTTAAATGCATGATGCAAACACATGAGGAGGAGAGTCTCCGCATGAACGACTGGCAGATCAACGTGCTACTACTTCTCTCCCGATACGGTAGGAACTTAAATTATACTGAATGTGGAGGATTTGAACTGTGACAAGATGATTGACAGGGCAGTTTAAAGCGACAGAGCTGTCCGTTAAAGACACATTTATGACTACTATAGCTACACAAGCAAAAGTATGTACTTTTTCACAAAACAGTACACACTTTTAGGGCATAGTATAAGTAAGCGAAATGGGACGAATTTGTATGACGTATCCAACTTACAATAGAAACAAAGCTAATGGCCTCAGAGGACTTCCTGTTTTGAATATGAAGAAAAGGGCGTAAGAAACGGATGTATACTGAAGTCTAGCCTACTCTGCAATCACAGAATTTTCCTCAGAATTTAGAGCAGAAGAAAAAACCCAAATGTTGTGAAACTTGCAGAGAGATTCCAGTGATAATGTCAAAACATCCATAAACCCATAGATTAAGTCAAACCCTCGGGGGGGTCAAGATTACTGATGGTAAGATTGTCGGAAATCAGAAAGAATTAGGAAACCACTCTGTCAGTAATTCAAACGTTTCATATTTGGAGAGATGATAAAACCAAAAAAAAAAGTACCCTGAAAGAAAAAAAAAACCGAGATGGATAATAAAGAGATGGATTGGGATAAGGGAGGAAAACAGTAGGCGTGAGAGTCTTGCGTGCGTCACTCATGGCCTCTTGCTCTCAGGGATGTGCGAGTGTTATCTCTGCACCATCCTGCCTGTCAACATTCCCCACTCTCTGATAACACAGCGACCCTCCCAGCCAACTCCTTTAAAGGAAAAGTATGCATGCACCTAATGAAGGAAACATACCTAACTATTATGTTCCCAGATGTTACACATGTTTGAACACGATTCTATGCAGTTTTCATTCAGGTGCAGGTGAAATCTAGAGTTTGAAAGTTCGTAATTTTTAATAATTATAACTTGCATTATTAGCCTGAGCAGTGCACACTTGTCTGTACCCAAATCCTGACTCTGTACTCATGCAGTTCTTTGGTTTGTCATTTGTATTAATGATTAATAGAGCCAAGGGATTTATTTTATTAGGCTATTTTTGAGTACACAATAGCAAGTGAGAGAATTGGGACATGAAAAAAACAAATTCACTCCAACTGGCTGCTGTTTTCTTTTTGGAGTGTAATCATGCTTATGCCAGGAAATTTCGGGTGCTTTGGTTGCTTGTCAACCAGTGTATCCAAACCCATTTTATTTGTTTGTGTTTCATGTTGCGCAATCTTAGCCGTAAAAGCAGTTTTACATAAGCTTGCAGAAATCTTTCACAGAATAGTGACAATTTGATGAGCTGAATAGGCTTTCTTGCGCAAGACCTTAAGGTTCATTTCCCGAATGTTTTGTCATCTTCCTCTTTCAGAAAGAGGATGTAAACGAGTCTAGTCTGCGATTGTCCCTCATCTTATCCCTGTAATTAGTAACCTTATACATTTGACATATATGATCTCAAAAAAAGTTATTATATGCCAAAAAACCCCACAAACACAATGAACACTTAAACATGAAATAATAATAATAAAAAGGTTCAGGTCATTTGGTACGACTCTCTTGCTCTGTTTGGCAAACAATAAATAAATGCATGAATAAATAAAATAAATAAATAATAATAAGAAAGCTAATTGTGACTTTATATCTTACAATTGCAACTTTTCACCGTGACTACATATGTTACTATTTTCTATTTTTGATTATTTTCTTTATTGCTTATAATTGCAGCTTTATTTTTAGCAACTGTGACTTTATATCTTACAACATCATGTATTTTTCATAAATGTGACTTTATTTCTCATATTGTTACTATATGTCAGTGTTTGCAACTTCATTTCCCATAGTTGTGACCATATCTCACAATGTTACTTAATATAATAATACAACTATTGTTACTTTATTTCTCATATTAATAATTTATATCTTACAATTACAGCTTCTCGTAATTAAGTATGACTTAATATCTCACAATGTGACTATTTCTCATAATAGCGAATAATTATTGTGACTTTATATCTCACATTTGCCACATTGTTTCATTATTGCAACTTTATTTCTCGTATTTTTGACTCAAAAAGTGACTAAATGTGACTCAAAGTGTGTTAAATGCTTGTAATTGTGACTCATATCTCACAATTGCAACTTCAGAGTGTGACTTTTTTTCCTTTTAAAGCTTAATTTAAGTGAGAAACAGGTTTCCATACAAAACGTATATGAAGTCAAAACATTGACGCACAAGTTGACTCGTTGAGCTCTACCTAGAAACTTGTAGTCTTTCAAAACCGCTTTGACTTTCAGTGATACTTTGCTCTGTGTTCTCGGACACATGCGATAGCTTATCGCATTCACAGCGTAATCATGCATGTGACTGTTTGCTTGTGACGGCGGAGTGCAAATACATCTCTCTGAGAGAAAGCACACCGGCCTACCCCTGTGCAAACGCTAAGCTAAGTGTCAGATTTAGCGTTGGAGTTGCGTGCTGTGCTAAGCCCAAGAGCGCTGCCGTGCAGTCCAACAGATCACACTTCAAACGGCCCTTGTGGTTTGAGTTTTCACCAGAACATCCCTGGCTCCATGAATGGGACCCTTTCTCAAGGCCGGACTTGACTTGTGGGCTCGTGCAGGACGCAGGTGGTGTGTGAACTGTGTGCTTAAACCTGAGGAAATCCTCCATAAACCGGCCTTCATCTGACTCTGCTTTAAAAGCCACCAGTATTACCACACCATCTCAGTGACAGACTTTCGTGAGAGCGAAGGCTCTCAGGTCAACACATAAGTGTGGGTTTCGTCTTTGCTGGACTCTCTCTGTAACTTGTCAGGCTTGAAATGAATCACTCCTGAGCGGATAAGTGTGTGTGTGTTTAATTGGCTCCATATGGAAATGCCCTCTGTGATTTACGCACATCTGAGTCATTCCCTATGAACAAAACTAAGGATTTGCTTTCTTTAGAATTCAAAGGGCCCTTTGAGTGTCAAGGGTTGATTTGAGTTTGTTTAAAACAAGACAATTGTTTTCACCCTGCTTAAAAACCAAACACACACAACAAAAACAGATGGCTTATAAAATGGTTTAAACAACCCTAGGCCGGTTTGCTGATCTCAGCTTGTTTAACTGGTCTCTCAAGCTGGTTTTTGCTGGTCTCCCAGCATGACCAGCTGAAAAGTCCACTCTAAACCAGACCAGTTTAAATCAGCCAACAGATCAGCTAAGACTAGCAAACCTGTTTAGGCTGGTTTAAAATATGTTTTATTTGAGCAGGGCAGAATGTTTGTATGGTACATCAACAATCATAGACATATCTTCTTACTATCTTATATATTGCATGACTTATTGATTTATTTATTAGAGGGAGAACCTACCGACTGTTGCTTCTCAGCATGGAATTAGTAATGTTCTTCATATATGACTGAGGGTGATTTATGTCTTCTGTGGGAAGTCCCATTCATTTTTGGTACCATATGTTGGGCTATTTGTTGGCCAAAATCTCCTTTACGATCAGTGGAGGTCTTGCATGACAGATTTGACAGTAATCTCAAAGCACGACGAGTCATGCCTTGAGACAAACAATAGCTTTGAACACATGAAAACAAAACGATTCAGTTAATATTTCATTTAAAATATAAATATATATATATATATATATATATATATATATATATATATTTGATAATTGTCATTTCTAGCTTTTACTTCACACACTTTCCACTTGAACATTCCAGTTTAGCACTTTGGGTGTGCCTTTCATTGCGTAAGAGTGTTGTTAATTCAAATGTACCGGTGTATAACCATGACATATAACAGGTGCAACCAGTTTCAGTGCCAGGCAAGGAAGTCAGCACTCAAGGAAACGTCCCACTTTCATTTAGTTTCCATTATCACTGTGTTATGCAGTGTCACATATGTGACTCAAAGGCACTCTGTTGGATATTCTTTTGAAAGTTTCCACTTTGGCCAAATGACTTGAATGAAGACATTAATGAATAAAATGTTGACAACATGTGGTCTAACCTTAGTGCTTTAAATCCATCTTTCCGTGAGCTCAGCGCCCTTATTTACCATCTCATAATGACGCGGGAGTTAGTTAAGATTGGTCATCGGCCACAGGAGGAATACAGAGGAAAAGCTTTCTGAACACGTGTACATTAAGAACTTGCAGAAAACTCAAAGTTGACAGACGCCCGATTATTTATTTTATTTTGGCAGGTGTCACTGTTGATGTACTTTTTAGATCAGGTGAGATGGCGGGTCACATGTTTGAGTTCCACCTGTTTCCAAACGTGTTTGTTCTCATTCATGAAATTGAACAGAGTGGGCCTTTATATTTAAATACTAAAGACCCACTAGTCCCATGCAGAGTCAATGGCGGAGGACTATAAATTTTTTTTACAAATAGTTTTAAGAGTTTTTAGACACACTGCAACCAGAAAGTTGACAAAACTCAAAAGAATTGAAGCACATTTTTTAAGTAAGCAGAACTTGCAGATTTTTATTTTGTATTCATACATTTGAATTGCTCTGAACTTAAAATATTTGAG
Organism: Gobio gobio; assembly: GCF_949357685.1. Lineage (NCBI taxonomy): Eukaryota > Metazoa > Chordata > Actinopteri > Cypriniformes > Gobionidae > Gobio > Gobio gobio. Next base: position 38,515,839 of record NC_137114.1, on the reverse strand, counting down.
TAAGCTAATTCATACATTTAACTTTAAAATATCATGTAATCTCAAATTATTTGTAGTGGAAACTTGACTAGCTTTAACTAGCCAATTCAGTAAATGCTACCTTGCTAATTGGTTACACAATGCTTTGATTGCATTAGCATAGCATTGTAGTTGCTGAAAGAGGACAGCAATATAATATAATAACATAAAAATGTTCTCGCTCATGCTCCACTCGTCACCATGATGGTAACCGAAAAAAACAACATAACAGAAACTCTTTTAAACTAAACAAAACATTAAGCACAATTAAATCTCCCACTTAATGTTTATCTTGCACACAAAAACCCACACATAATATAACACTTAATTCTGGCATTTACTGTCCCATTTGAGTGTCGTGACAAAGCTTGCTGGGAAATAGAAATCCCAGCCCAGTTTCGGTTAAATGTAAGTTAGTCTAAAAAAAAGAAACAAGTTTATAAAATTCAAAATAATGAAACAATTCAGATTACTTAAAATGTGTCAGTTTTGAGAACTCAAAAGAAAAAGAAAGTTCTAAATTTTTTCGAACTAATTTGTTTAATTTGAGTTGGCTCTACTCAAACCAATGAATTATTTTGAGCGTTAGGGTTTACACTACAGTGCAAGAATGTAGTAAATATGCGATTTATATTCATAGCGCCTATAGTGCCTAATTAAAAATTATATGCAGGGACTTCTGTGAACATTTTTGAGTTAAAGACACCAATTAGATTCAGAGTTTTGAATCAATAATCCACTGAAACTATCAATTTAAAGTGATTAATGGAAATGAATCAAACTCTATTTACTGAAGATTGTTAAAGTGTCATTTCTGCACCAATAGTGTCAACAAATCACTAATAATGTGTGTTAGGAAATGTAATGGGCGAACGAAAAATGCATTGAAGTCATTTTGATATTCACAATTCTGCTCAATTTGATATCGTCAGCAATCATCATGATTGAATCAAGAATATGTATCACTCAGCCCTAGTTTTTACTACAGTAAGCACACATTTGTGTGGAGCATTAGAATATAAATGTTACCAGCAGCCTAGGCCTGTGGTGATGTTTTGACGGCGGCTAGGCAGGTGGGGTCAGTCGCCCTGTGCCCTCTGGCTGGGGCTGATCGTGTTGACTCATGTGGAGATGAGTCAGAGTCCTAGTTAGCACAGTGCACACTGACTCATCCTGCAGTTAAAGGAATGTATTTAACTCAGGCCACAGTTGCTCAATCCACATCTGCACATGGCTTTTGGAGAATCCCCTTCTCTACATAACCCAATCAACTAAAGGACATTCCCAAGGACTGTCTAATCCAACGTGTTTAATGTTACTGTAAACGTTTTTCATTACCTTCAATCATGTCTTTATAGCTCTGATGTTTGGATAGCAAGTTACTGGCAACCTCTTTTTTGCTCTTTCTATGGCTTTAAAGTTAAAGAAGAACTGTGTACTTTCTGCACTTTCACTTCCCGGCAAGCGGTTTTTAGTACTAGTGCAACAAAATTATGCAAATGTGGTGTGTAACCAATGCTATCTGTTGATTTTATCATTCTTGTGCTGCACATTATGAGCATGATGGGAGATGTAGTTTCACACCTTATAAGTCTTTTTTTGGTTGACGGTTTTTAATTTAGAAAAGAGCAGTGCGCTGTTTTTTAAAATAAATGTTGCTAGGCAACCCCCGGAATCAGCTGTGCTGTCAGTCTAATCAAGGTAACCGTCACCACAATGGAAGGCCCGCCTCTCCATTAATTCGATTGGACAATTGAAAAATGATTTTATTTCAACTTCAGGTGCTCTAGAGCACTGCTACAAAAACGCAAGGCGCAGCAGGCGGTTAAAACGCAAAGCGCTCTCTGCCAATAGAAAGCTATTTAAAAAAGGCGCCTCTCACAAAAAATGTGTTCTGTCTGATCTTAGGGCCAGATTTAGGAATTCGTACGACCTCACTCATATGAATTTGTGGTCATTTGCGGTAGGTAATTTGCATTAATTCATACGAATTGGGCAACTTGTCAAAACCGTATGATTTGGCAAAAAACATACAAATTCGAGTTAGAGTGAGGTTTGTACAAATAAGCCATCTCATACAAATTGCTGTGAGATCAGTTTGGGCCTTTATGGACTTTTTCTAGTTAAATTGGTGGAGAAGGAGGGATTTTTTTTTGTAACCTTCATCTTGGTTTTTATTTTCACTGAATCAGATCCCTGTGTTTTATTATTCCATGTATGCTTTTTATTTTATATAGTCAAACCAAAATGTATACAGACACCTTTAACATTTTCTCACATTAGGACAGTTTATTCATTATAGTTTAGAAAATGGTAATACAATATGACAAGAACTCAGAGTTAAACTGTGTCAGAACCAATCAATCTTGATAATGTCAGATAACTTTGATTGAAAGGGATTTAATGGATTACAATCAACCAATCTAAACCAATCTGGCCGTTTTGAAAGCTGTCTGAAAACTTTCAGCAGAGGAGGAACCCCTTAAATGTGCATTTTTTTAAGATTTTCGATAAGTATAACTTCTTACTGCAAAATTAAGAGATTAATGTTTAGAGTTTTGCATATTATAACCTGGATGTGGGAAATAATTACAGTTAGATCCAAAAGATAGTTTTAGCAACATTGGGATTGTGTGCTACACTAATATATTACTTCACAGACATTACATGGCTTGTACTTTTAAATCCATTACATTATAAATGTATGAAAATTACAGCTTCAGTGTGACATCAATAAGAAAAAGTATAATTTCATAGATATTTCCTAGCTGTTCATATAAAAATATGTATGAACTTAATACATGACCTATCTTATTTATATAGCAAAATGTCCTTTTAAATTGAATAATATTTATTAATACTTTTTTTTTTGCTGTTCCAATTAAGCTCAGTGTGCTCCCTTTAAGCTCATCCACATTGAACGTCTATGTAAATACTTCATAAACAGACTTTAAATATTAACTGATGGTTGTCACTTCAAGTTAATCTTTATACAATTATTCTTTTAAAAAATATTTGTTAAAATAAACAAACATTCCCATGTACCCATTAAGCACATCCAGACTTTTTGCATTTAATGATATACATCTTAATTAAAATGCTTTTGTCATTTAAAATAAAATGTAATATTATTGTGTGAGAGATTCATATTTTATTTTAAAATAACTTCTTGTAGTGAAACCAATACCCCGTGCACTAAAAATGTCTCAATATAGACTTTGGTGAGCTTAATAGGTACGTTTTCCCTAGATAATACTAATTTAGGTCAATCAATGACTAAGCAATGCTTAATTTTGTTCAGTCTGTGGTGTAAAAGGTCACATTAGCAATTAAAGAAAAAACATGGAATAATTTTACTGGTATTTTTTGGGTATAATATGTCACTCACTTACATAAATGAGCTATAGTGTAGTGTCCTGCACCCACTAGTAAAAATTTTTTTTTTTCGGTTTGACTGTATATTCATTGCAGATTTTGCCAAATCATCTGGAAAGTGAGTGTAGGAGATAGCCGAGTCTCTCAGACCAAAGTCATTGTGAAAGTCCAGTTGTGGTGTCTGGAATTCAGCTGAGCTTTAGTTTTCATGTGTTTCTCATTTCTTTCACAGTCTGTCATCTGGAATCTCTTTTCATTTGTCAGTGAAATATAGCTGGGCGGTGTTGGTCACAGCCTGTTAGTGTGCATGAGGATGAGATGGAGGAGGATATGGACAAATGGATTGCATTTACAATGCGAGTGACTGCCCAAAGCATTTTACACACTGCTTAGCATGAGTAATGGGCACTTTGGGGGAACTATGTAAATCTCGAGTCATCTGCCTCTGGGGCGGACAGATAGTGTGCTGTAGAAAGATTAGAAATGGGGCGGATTTGCTTTTTTTTTTTTGCTTTTTCTTTTGAAACCATTTTGTAGGTGACGGTACAATGGAAATAATAAAAAAGAGTGTTTCCAACAGCTTTTTCCAAACAGTAATGGATCTTCTGGATAGCTGAAGCTGAATTCCGCTATAATTCTGTTTCACCAGGAAGCGCCTTTGATTAATTATTGGTTTTATGCAAGAATTTGTTTGGTTTAGCTGGTTTTTACAGCTGCATTTTCGCTCTGGTCACCATCTAGTATTAGTGTCTGAATTCAGAGGCCTTTTTTTTTTGTAGTGTATAAAAAAAAAGCGCCATAAAATTTGTGAGCGGTGGCACACCAGCTGATGTCAGCACATGATTGCGTAACAGGATGTAGAATTTTAGTGCATGCAGGGGAACATATTGTTCCAGAGGCCCACAGTGGCCCAAGAATTTCCCAAGAAGTTCTCTAGTCCAACCTACATTCCGTGCATTTCCATGGAAAAGTATCCGTTTAGACCCAAGCAAAATGATGGTTAGAGAAAACTGCGGATTTAAGAAGAAATTCCAAGGAAGTAAAAAGCTGTGACCGTAAGAGAGATGGAGAACTTACCAGGAAGAACGTAGTTAAACACATCCGGAGCTGTAGATTCCAGATCACGTGTCATATTTTGGTGTCTTTAGATGATATCTGTGTTTGAAAACCAGTTTCTTAATGCACGTATTTGCGGTAGAGCACTCTTGAACCCGACTAGATTATATCATAGTTTGCCTCCGATTGTTTTGCCAAGTTTGTGCAAAAGTCATGCTTTATAAGCAAACATCTCACTCAGGGTCTAAAAAAACGTCTACAATGTTGTAAACAACCCAGCAGTGAATCACTGTGTACTATTGTGTAATGTTCGAGTATACATGTACCTTATGATCTGACTCATTCTTCATGAACAGGTTCTCCTCCATGTCATGATGGCAACATAACACAACTTCATCCATGAACAATCATAGTATTAATGAAATGCAATAGCATATTTTACACTGCACCAATGTAAACAACTCTTCAAGTGCCAAGATAATAGCCTATGTATCATATTTTAGTCTTTGACAAGCTACAATTAAGGTTTTCTGGGTTTTTTTCATTTATTTAACCTGACTTTTAAAGTGTTTCTTTTTGGCAAACTGCATGGGATATAACACCATCGTAGACGCAAAATTTGTACAGCCTTTCAAAAACACATCTGTATGTGTCTGAATGAGAACGTCACAACATTTCTATAAATAAAAAATTGTTTATTAAAGGGATAGTTCACCCTGAAATGAAAATAAAGCCATATTTTACTCACCCTGCTGTTGTTCCAGTGCCCTATGTCCTTCTATCTTTTTTGGACCTCAAAAGCAGAAATTTTAAAAATAGTCCTGCACGCGCTCCTTCATATAATGGCAGTGAAGAGCAACCAGGCTAAAACATTACAAAAATTATACAAAAGTATCACGCAATGATACAGTGAGACGCGTGCCATATATGGAAAGTGTTCAGGAGGCGTACTATAATGTTTTGCGAGAAAGAAACCGTATTATTCAGTCAAAATACTGAGCTCGGCCGTTAATCTGTGCACGCGCGTTCCTGTGTGTGCGCACTCCGAGCAGTCAGCAGCCACTCACGCAATGTTGTCATGACAACCGGTACACAATATTACTTCAGGAGGTTTTATTATTAGTATTATTGTATTATTTCTTATCATATACCTTATAGAAAAGGCGTGAGTCGCGTTTGTTTCTATTGAGCCTGTTTTCTCAAAATGGTGCGTGTGTGTGCTTATCCTGGGTGCCATGACAACAGTGCAAGATATAGTAAGCATGAGCGCACATTACAGGAGCGCACACAGAGTAATGGCCGAGCTCAGTACTTTGACTGAATAATACGGTTTCTTTCTCGCAAAACCTTATAGTACGCCTCCTCAACACTTTCCATATATGGTGCGCGTCTTACTGTATCATTTTGTATATTTTTTAAAAATATTCTGCACTGAGCCAACGCAGAGCTGGGCGAACGACTCCCTCTCGTGACGTAATATGACGCGATGTTGGAAAAAAAAAACGCTTTTTCCAAGCAGCCAACGAAATGGCCACTTTATCTACTAAATTTGTGCTCTTATGTCTTTTTAAAACATTTTAAATCCTGCATTACCTTTTCATATGGTATTTTCATACAAGGTTATATATTAATCTCGAAATTTTTTTTACCTGCAATATGCCCTTTAAGCCTTATGATTTACTGAAGACACTGAAACATGCGCGTCTTTTTAAAAATCTTGTTTGGCCCAAAAAGGCATTGTTAGGCGGAGCTGATGCGAATAGACTTGCCAATAAGGCACGCTATTTGCACTTGGAGTAAATAGGCACTCCGCATGTTATATTAGTCGTTATATTTGATTATTAAAAAAGTAATTTACTTCAATTATCAATCATCGACTAATTTTACAATTCTAGCCCTTTATTTAGACTAAAACGCTTCTCATTGATTTGGTGAGGAACATGGCGTTTTGAGCAGCATTTGCACACCCTGTCATGTTGTTGGCTATAAGCCACTGCTGTAGACATAGTATTAAGGCTAAAGATTAATCGATTAATTGATCATTAATTAAAAAGACGATCAATCATGGGAATATGTGTAAATTGACATCCCTAATGTCATCTAACTCTCATATATTTGCAACTAGATTCCAACACAGAGTATTAGTTGACTATTTGGTTAGGGTTTGGGTTGGTAGAATAAGTTGACTTGTACTTGCAAAAATAGTCTGAATGTCTGTTGCAGGACCATGATAATAAAGTGTTAGTAGTTATTAAGCAGACAGCCTACTAATATTCTAATGAGAGGGCAGCAACTAACGATTATTTTCATAATCAATTAATCTGTCGATTATTTTCCTGATTAATCAGATGAAAAATCGAACACATTATTAAACATTAAAAAAAAAGATTTATTAAAAAAAATAAATTCCTATCCATTATTTTAAACCACATCCCTCACAACAATGTGTAATATAAGCCTTTGAAAACAAATAGTGAATTAATCTATGTAGGCCATGCTGTGCATTATACATTATGTGTTATTATATGACAATTATATATAAAAATTCAAAAGCTATAGTTGCTTTATATTATTTCTATTTAAAAAATTTTTTGGCAATACTTGGAACAGGCCTGCGAATAGTTTTTGGGTTGGACCAGTTGAAAACCACAGATTTACTGTTCTGTACATATGATGAATGTTTTAAAAAAGAAATGTAATTTGATCAGGTTGAACATGTAAATATTTAAAATGTATGAAGTTAGATAAATGGATATTATTTTTGTAAATATGTAATTATTTACGGTCCCACTTTATATTAGGTGGCCTTAACTGCTATGTACTTAAATCAAAAAATAAGTACAATGTACTTACTGTGTTCATATTGTGTTGCAAAACACTTTTGCTGATATTGAGGTGGGATACGGGTAAAGTTAGGGACAGGTGTGGTGGTATGGGTAAGTTTAAGGATAGGGTTATGTGTAAGGGAAGTGTCAACAGTGTCATTATAAATGTAAGTACAGAAATGAATTACAGATGTAATTACATGCAGGTGATTTTTAAAATGTAAGTACAATGTAAAAACATGTATGTACACAATAAATGCATTGTATCAAATGATTAATGTAAATGTTAGTACATAGTAGTTAAGGCCGCCTAATATAAAGTGGGTCCTTATTTACTTACTCAGCAACATGCTTTTACTTTGGAATCCTTTATTTTGTTTGCTTTGTTTTCTGTTTTGGTTTGTTTCTGTTTTTCTGTTATGATTTTACTATGATCACAACCGATTGTTCAGTGTCGCCATGGAGACATTACTATATCCTGTTTCTCAGCATTCCTCTGTGATAGAGCTCATCTCATCACGCTGCAGACAAAAGAAAAATGGTGGCGAAACAAAGTGGATTACCTTTTTTTAGCATTCACAAGGAATGATTTCAAACATTTCACAGTCTCAGTATCGGCTGAGACAGCAAAAAAGTGAGTGAAAACAAGATAACAGTGTGACACAAGAGAGCATCATAATTTAATTCAAAGCTCAAAGTCCCAGACTATATGAATCAAAACATAAAGCGAACACTGTGAGGACAGTAAACAGGTAGATGTTTCGACATGTTCTCTGTATTGGGTGAGTTGTAAGTCTATATCAGTCAGCGTGCGCTGAATTTGCCAAACCACAATGACACACAGTCACATGAGGCGAATGAGGAAGCACAGGCCGCAGTTAGTCACACTTCATCCGTGCTTCACACTCGTCTTTCTTCTCATCCATGGCTCGCAGCAGATTTAAGACGCTTTTTGCCATATTCTTTATTATTTTTCTTGCTCATTTGTCAGTGGTATCTATTAAACCCATTGCCAGTGGTGCAAACGCTTTTCAGTTTAGCCTGCGGTCAATCAAATATTTGAGGAAATGTTTTCTCAGTAATGTGACTGCGCACATGATGACTGGGATCTTCTGCCAATATTGGATTTTTTTTTTTGCTTTATAAGGCTGCGGTCAAAGGTACTGCAAATATTTGCAAAGTCATACTTTTTGAGGCATTATCAATGTGAGATGAATGATAAAAATACTTAACACTACGTCAGGAAGTTTCTATTATATTTTATTACCTCATCAACTTGACAAAAAAATACATTTCTGCCATTTACTCACCTTTCAAACTATTCATATTTTTTTCTTTGAAATAAAAAAGTAGAAAAATCTTGTATAAGTGACCACATCGGTGAAGCTTTAGATAGACAGATAGATGGACGGACGGACAGACAGACAGATAGATAGATAGATAGATAGATAGATGGATAGATGGAGATAGACAGACAGACAGACAGACATGGATGGATGAACAGAGATAGATAGATAGATAGATAGATAGATAGATAGATAGATAGATAGATAGATAGATAGATAGATAGATAGATAGATAGATAGATAGATAGATAGATAGATAGATAGATAGATAGATAGACGGATAGACAGACAGACAGACAGACAGACAGATATATAGATAGATAGATAGACAGACAGACATATATAGATAGATATATAGATTGGATGGATGGATGGATGGATGGATGGATAGATGGATGGACGGATAGATAGATAGAAAGATAGATAGACAGACAGACAGATATAGATATAGACAGACAGATATAGATAGACAGACAGACAGACAGACAGACCGAGATAGATAGATAGATAGATAGATAGATAGATAGATAGATAGATAGATAGATAGATAGATAGATAGATAGATAGATAGATAGATAGATAGATAGATAGATAGATAGATAGATAGATGGCTTCATTTACGTCACAACTTACAAATAAACAGTTCAGAGGGGAGGATGACTGGAGGAGGGCTAAATGTCACAACAAAACCGACATACTGTCTATTATATAAACATGTCCTCGTTTTAAACCACTGTTCCTCATTGTTGCGCATTATTTGTATATTTTCCATAGCAACACTTTTGACTTAAATACCAACATGTATGTTGGCATTTCCTCCATGTCCAAAGCCTATTACCACATTCATTTGCCCTGATTACTCATTACATTGAAATAACGTGCAATATTTTTAATAATTTATGTGCTTCGTCTCTGCCGTCTTTTGACCGTTTTTTTTTTGGGAGTGAAATGGGAGTGTTATTGTATTGCAGTTAAAGTTCACTGTCATGTCTGACTCACAAGATTATTGAACTGCAGTTATGATGTCAGAGACGCATAAAGTGGTAAAATCTGGCAATGGCCCGTTGTAAATGTAATGTTTTAAAACAGGAAGTGAGAGAAGTTATCCTTTTAGGCCTTACAAAACATTTCTAAAACTTTCTCAACTTTCTCCTGAATCAGCTTTCAAACAGCTGATGTTGATGTAGCTCTGCCACTTTAAATTCGTCTCAGCAGTAAAGCTATTTTTAAAATTTACTGATATGGGCACTGTATTACTCACCTATGACTAATATTTAATGACAATATCAAAGAAAAACAGCCTAAAAGACCTTGAATTCAGGCACGTAGCCTTTCATGGAAAAAATGTGAATACCCACAGTAGACTGAAAGGGAGAGTTTGATATAAAACGTGATTTTTTTTGACGCTTTGATGGAAATTTTACTGTACCTCCTACATTAGAATGGAAACAATGGTGCTGTTATGTTACTTGAATACAAATACATAATGTGTATCTCTTAAGAAAAGATATAGAACCTTAAAGGTTCCGTCAAGTGCTTTATATATAGAACCTTTTTGGGGTTCCTATCATGGGATTTAGTTTTAATTCATTCATTTTGTTTTAATTCATCTTTTTTATTTAAATTAATTTTTGGACTTAAACAGCTCGTACACATAATTATTACTAGAAAAAAAAAATTAAAGAACCCATTAAACATGAAATTATTATGCAATCATTTTAGGCATTTCTCCTTTATAAAGAAGCTTTTGCCATGAAGGGTTCTTTAAAACCGAGTTCCATAGAAGTCCACTCAACCCTGTAGCAAAATAAGCATTTTAAGTCACTGATGGCCTTTGTACTATTTACACATGTCGAAAATACTGCATACATTTCTTAAAATAGCTCAATAAAAACAGGAAGTGTATTTGCGTAGAGCTTGTTACCTCAGAGAAAAAAAGTACCCCGCTGTACAAATCTAATTTTAATCTTGCACTCACAATAATGCAGAAAGCACAGAGGAAAGACAGTCAAAGATCAACTGAAAGTATATCGTAATATATGATCTTCTGAAGGTGGACTTTATACAAGGCCGTGAAGTTGACTCACTTTATCATATCAAGGTCTCGCTGTCCAAAGGCACGTCTCGGATTGTTAAAGATTCAAAAGACTGTGGGATTTAAAGGGACAGTTCATCCAAAATTCAAATTCTGCCTGTAGAGGTGTAAAGAAAACCATGGGAGATGGGATGAAAGCAACACCTTTTGTTTTGAGCATCGGTAACTCGGTGGTTGTTTGTGCTACATCTCTCAAAGTTTGATACATGGTAGCCACATTTGTCTTCTACAGATATTACTCAATTACACAATCACAGATTATGTGAGTTAATGTCAAACATAAAGAGTCTCACTACTCGGGTGAGTCGCAACACTAGCTGAGGATAAAAGTTTGTCTGGCTATCACCAGAGCAAGCTCAATTAAAGATTGAACATTGGTCTGGGGAGTCTGCTCTGTATTTTCTACTGCACACGCGAGCATAAACGCATAAATTAAAGGACTCTGTACGCAATTGGATAGTCCTTCAACCAATCAGACCACAAGAGGCGTGATCAACGGGCAACGCCCCTTCGCTTCTCTATCCGTCATCGTGATAATCCCTCCAATAGCGGGCCAGGTGGATAATCCAGTCTGTGATTGGTTCCCGCAAAAGTGTAACAGAAACAGAAGAAATGAATGTACTGGTTTCCAGACTGAGTTGCCGGTCGAAATCAAATCGCTGGCAGATCAGGCTGGAAGTAACAATTAGAGGTAATTTGCTGAAATAAGATCCACACAATTGAAGAGCAACAAATAATAAAGTGAGCAATTTAAAGTTCTTTAAGGGCCCTAATTTAACGATTTGAGCACATGGTCTGAAGTGCATGGCGCAGGTGCACTTAGGGCGTGTCCAAATCCACTTTTGCTAGTTTAACGACGGAAAAAACGGCCGGCATGCCAGGCACCATGTCTTAAAGGGTTGTACCTAGTCTCTTAATGAGTCATGAGTGTGTTTTGGGCATAACACGCAATAAACCAATCTCATCTCATCAAGTCTCATCTCCCGTTCCCTTTAAAAGCCAGTTGCGTTACATGGCGGAATTTGTGAGCGGAAAGACTCCAGACAGGAATCCTTTTATTTGTAATATTTAAAAACGTTTGTGTGCTGCTGCGTGTGTCCCTGTGTGTGTAATAAGCAGAGTGTACGCGCGTTGTGCACCCGCCTATAGGCGCATATTAATAACGCCCCCTTTATTAAACAAAATAAAAAATACTGCGCTATTGACTGTAGACCAGGTTTATGCTGGTCAATGGCGCAGTCGTTTTCAGTTGCCAACATTGCGCCTGAACACACCTCGTTTTCTGACCAGCACGAACTAACAAATGGGCGTGGGTGCATTTGCTATTTAAACGCCGGACATGAAAATTATTACTGCGCTGGGTTGAAACTAGCAAATAACACTTGCGTGGCGCATATGAAAGGGCCCTAAAGCTGCAGTATGTTATATTGACAGCTAGAGGTTGAAATGGGTACTGCAGTCTAAAATCAAAAGATTGGAGAGCGTTGTCCGCCCTCTTCTCCTCAGACTCCAAGTTCACGTGGGTTGCCAGCTTGAGGACACACAACAGGAACAAGCGCAATTGACAATGGAAGTCTACGAGCCTTAATGTTAAAGCAGCAATAGGTCATCTGGGAAAAGCTAACTTAAGCCTGCTTTGAAGATCAACCCTCCCTTCAAATCGTGTCCAAAGCAACGCCTCCTCCAAAACAAATGAACGTACACAGACCAGAAGCAAGTAGACCAGAGACAACGTTATTGGATTACATCATGTATCATTCACCGGTGAGAAAACCTCACAGTACAGTGAGTGACAGTACTACAATAACGAATGCAAACAACTTTTTAAAAACGCAATTTTTCATATGTGTAGCTACCAAAACCTGTCAGTGTGTAATATTACTTGCATGACAGGGTTTCCACGGTGAGAGTCTGCTTGGCTCTGATGAAGATAGATAGATCGTAGATCCTTTTGCCAGTGCCACTTGTTGTTGTTCCAGAAGGAAAGTTACATTTGTGTACATGAACACGCTGATGACGTATGATGTCTGCATGAACAGGCTGCGCAGTGTGTATGCAAACACACGTTGACTGACAGGGAACACACATGTTATCATTTAATTTGGACCGAATGCAATGATTGAACGTACATTTTATGGTCCTACGCCTTCCACAGACAATATATATTTATAAAAATACATTGATGTCTTAAGACACGATTTGTGATTTGCGCAACAAATCACAAATCAAAATTTTTTTGTGATTTGCACAACACGGTTTGTGCGAGAAACCGAACGGTATTTATATCATTTTTTACCATACCTTTACTTCCGGTGAGTGAGGTCTTTACACGATCTGGTGTTCATGACTGCATTATACGACTGACAGACTGCAACGTTTGTAGTTAAAAATCTTCATTTGTGTTCTACTGAAGGGGTAAGCAGATAAACATCCAATTTAAATTTTTGGGTGAACTATCCCTTTAATGATTGATTTATCCGTGTTTTAATATGCCTCTGGGCATAGAGCTTTTTAGATGGATGCTGAGGCTTTTTAGCTCGGTTAGAATCTGTGATCTCTGATCCACTTCATTTGCTGGCTTCTAAGGCTGCAATACGCTGTGTTTCTCGCCAATTGGCAATCCAGGGTGTCAAAATACTATTGGGTAACTTGGCAGTGGGCGAGATCACACAGACCAAAACAAAAACATTCTGACACTGAATGCACATTTCAAAGCAGAATAACTGGCTGTAGCACTGTTTTACAGAGAACTTAGCATAACGGTTTCTAAATAACGGCAAACATATTATGGTATTGTTTATGCTTTACTATAGTAAAAAGAGAAAAATACATAAGGCACCTTTAAATTAGGCACAATGTGTGTACTGTATTCCTCCTGTCACATAACATTTCTGTCACTAGCTATGTTACCATCCACCTAATTTATGAGAATTTGGGAATATTACATAAAACGCTTGATGGAAACGCTGATATGCGCATGAATTCTAAAAATGTGCACAAAAAAAACACAAAAACGTATGTGCTCATTTGAGGCGGATAATGTTTATCCGATAAGAAGACATTCATAAACTATGATGGAAACATATTTACCACATAAATCCCTAAAATCTGTGATTAACTGGAATCATCATAATGGGTTCGTTGTAACATCGTAAATGTTTTAGCATGTGGGTTTGAAGTTAGCATGAATGCAAAGCATCAAATGAAACTTGAGAACTAGCTACTTTAGAATATGCAAGTCAAATAACTGTATCCACAATACATTGGTTGCAGGCAAAAGATAATCTTGATGGTCATAAAATGTACAATGTTGCTCTCAGTAACATGCCCCTATTCCTGTGAGCTCAAAAAGGTGATGCGGGTGCATGGTATTGATGACATCACCACAGCTCTTTTCTGATTTGTCAAAATGATAGTGTTACAACTGATCCTGTGTTATAACACTCCCCGGTCTCCCCCTACTTGAGTAAAAGTACCTGAAAACCATACTTGAGTAAAAGTACAGTGAAAATGACTCAATTACAAGTTACACGTCACCAATTCCAATATGACTTGAGTAAAAGTCTTACCCCCGGTTTCACAGACAAGGCTTAAGCCTAGTCCCAAAATGCATGATTGAGCTGTTTTAACTGAAAGCAAGTTGCACTGACTTTAACTGAAAGCAACTTGCACCGTCTCAAGATGCACACCAGTAATGTTTTTTTTTCTTCTACGGTGCATTTAAAGTTACTTAAATATCCTACTTAAATATCCTGGCTTAATCTAAGCCCTGTTTGTGAAACCAGGCTTTAGAGTATCTGATTACTCATACTGAATGTAGGGTCAAAGATACACTAGTCCTCAACACCTAAGACATGCCAGAGAAAAACAAGAAACACGTGATTTGTGAGGAGAGCAATCACACGTTTATTTTCTAACGTCAAAATAAAGCTGAACACCGAATCAATCAAGGTCGAGAGCCTGTCTCAGTTAAGCTCAAGTGCTCAAAAAGGGCATGTAAACCAATATCCTTCAAAAAGGTCTCTTCAATATGATGAATAGATAAAATAATGTTTATTTAAATCAACTAGTCAATGCCTACTTGCACTGGTTTTGGCCTTGTCACCGGCTGCAGTCATGTCCTCATTTCACCTGCGGTTCAGCAACTACCTAGCCTGGTCCACCTACATTTCATTTGTATAGAGTCTGGCCACTCTCCAACTACTTCACCACTAATGGAGCGAGCTGGAAAATCAAACCTTTCCCGAACCGCGTGGGGAGGAGGGCCACAACATCATGGCCACCAACAAAACTCAGCAAAGATTGTTCTTGCTCCGGCTTCAACTTCTGGATATTCGGCAGCGTTGCCACAACGGACTGAATGGCTTCGCTCGCATCTTTCTCCGCCGTCATTACTGAACTAAACTCAAACTAGCGCACAACATCAATGTCATTGTCCTCAGCCACTCCCTCTGTTCGCTGATTGGAACGGTTCAAATTTGGCCGGAGAAAACCAGCGAATATACCGCAAACCCAGATGACGTACCAAAAGGAAAATGAAAATTGAGCGGAAGTACATAAGAGGGCGGAGCCAGGCTAGCAACTACCTGCTAATGCACTCCCATTCGTATAAAGTAGCCTTGTTGACAAGTTTGGGTGAGCAAGGGCAAAACGCAAAGATATAGATCCTTCACCTTCCTGTAGATGGTGATTTTGCTACTTTGTAACAGAAATAAACTGCTGCAGAAAAAGTTAGGTGTCATGCAAAATGATTAATTGAGCATTACTCACCACGAATGCAATGGAGTAAAGAGTACACATACTTATTCAAAAATGTAGTCAAGTAGAGAGTAAAAGTTGCTAATATCGTTGATACTCAAATACTTTACAGCACTGCTCTCATGTTGTCACAAATAGCGTACAATGAAAGTCAAAAAAAATACAAAACACAATGGTAAAAATGCATCTGTCCATCAAATAACGTGCTCCACATGGCTCCGGGGGTTAACCCTCTCAAGTTGGCGTGACCGGCTCGCTTTTTTTCTTATCAGTGCCAGGGTTAGGGTCGTTTTTAATCATTCAGGCAAGTGTTATACATCATTATAATCTGTTAAGTTTCTATTTTTTTTAGTACAGTCACAATAAAAACCAATTGTTGTGCTTTTTGCAAAATAAAGAAATCAAACATGATGCGCGATCTGCAGCCTCTCTGTCAAAGACGTTCATTCAGATAGTCTTCAGAAAATGACCTCTAGCTTAGTGAATACTTGTCTCACAAACTTTATAAAGTGAAGTTTCGGCCGATCGCATTCCGTATTCAATTTATGGAAAAAGTGTTGAAAGTGCCTCTGCCGTTCATAAGGCTTCCGTTATCAGGTACGCTCGTCAGACGTCATGTACGCATCTTGAATTGCGAGAAGGCACTTTCAACACTTTTTAATAAAAGGCGATCGGCTGGAACTTCACTTTATAAAGTTTTAAATATGGATATTTTTCTTATACAAACGCATCGATTCGCTTCAGAAGGCCTTTATTAACCCCCGGAGCACGTTATTAGACGGACAGATGCATTTTCTATGACTTTTTTTTTTTACTTCAAAAACAGAGCAACTACCATTAAAAGCTTGGATTAGCCAGGACTTTTTTAATATAACTCAGATTTTATTTGTCTGAAATAAGAATGTCATATACACCTAGGATGACTTGAGTAAATGACGGGCTAATTTTCATTTTTGGGTGAACTATCCCTTTAATGCAGAAAAGTCTAAATATATTTGGCCTATACTTGTACTCAGTCTTTTGATTGAGATATACTTAAAAAGTATAATTAACTTGGTTTGTAGTTGTGTTTAGTCTTTTGATTGAGTAGCCTATTAAATATGTTTTTCACAAATATTCATACATATTGATTTATGAAGCAAACAGACATGTATCCATGGTTCCCTGAGAAGGGGAACAAGATGTTGCGTGGGCATTCCCCATAGCGCCATATAAAAAAGGGAACAAGTGGTAGAAGATTGCTTACGCAAATGTAAAATAACACGAGCATCAAACATTAAGCAGCATATAAGTTCAAAACTGCCTACTGTTACCGAGTGAAATGCTGACCAAGGAAGGGTTAAAGACTGTGAAGCTCGATCTCAATCCATCTATGTTTTGCTAATCGATTTTCTCAGCTTTTTGCTTAAAATGTTGCTTTTTCTTATTAAACTTACCCATATTCAAGTGTTGATAAGAAAGGATGCATGAAGCTAGAAAAAGTTTTTAAAATGGAAAGAGTTAAAGTGCAGTTAAAGTATATTTCAAGTATAAAAAATGAATACCTAAATAGGAACATAGTAGTATACTTAAAGTGCAAAAATATTAAACTATAAGTATAAGAAAACTTAAGTATACTGGCAAAAGTATTTAACTAGTAAACTATCATTCTACCTAAGTTTACTTGTGGTATAGTTGCAGTACAAACAAAAAACTTTAATTAGTTGTGTACTCAAAGTCTACTACTGTTACACTTAAAGTATACTTAAGTAGTATACTTTTATACACTAAAGAGTGGGCCAATTTAGTCCAAAGTAGTATAGAAACAGTACACTTACAAGGATACTTCTAGTACATTGATAGTATACTTGCTACATAAAGTATATTTAAAAATTTACTTGAACTTTACTTTTATAAAATTAACTTGAAGTATACTTATTTTTTGTAAGAGTAGGTACGTTTTCAGTGGTATCTTTTCATCTCCTGCCCATAATATTTCATCATGCCATCAGAATGTTCTTATGAATCAAAAATCGTGACGAAATTGAAACGTTTTAATAACACATTATAAAAACACCTGCGTAATCTTAGCATGGCGGGTCAGAGTGTTTGTTCCTGTGGAAACTGGTTTCTAATTCATAGCTGTGTTATGCTGAGCTCTTGACCCACCCACGTCATGATCTCTCCACTCACAGTGGTGTGAAGATCACGCCGCACACAAAGCGCTGACCACAGCATCCTGCGCCCATTGTTGTGCGTTGGAGGCAGAGTGTGTGAGCCACGCGGAGGAGGGACTGCAGCGTCTCAAGATCTGAAAATAACTCACAGTGGGTGCACCGCTTTTCCCTTGACCAAACATTCAATGACCTTCCAGATGACATCACAAGGTTTATTTTGCAGATTGAAGTTACTGAATATCTCACCGACCTGTCTTAAAAAAAGCAGGCCTTAAAGGACTCAGCAATACACATGTCAGTTGCACATATGGTGTAGAATGCGGTGTGAATGCAGAATGTTAGGTGTTTGTTTACATTCAATTTTAGTGTGTAACTCATTCCACAGGGTTTGTGCTACAAAACCATATATAGCACCTTACCAACCACTTAAAGGTCCCGTTTTTCCAGTTTTTTTGAAGCTTTGATTGTGTTTACAGTGTGCAATATAACATGTGTTCATGTTTCGCGCATAAAAAAACACAGTATTTTTCACACAATTTACTTATCTGTATACCGCTGTTTTCACTGTCCTAAAAACGGCTTGAGGATTTCCCTGTTCTATGAAGTCCCTCCTTCAGAAATACGTAACGAGTTCTGATTGTGCCAGCGGTTCCCGTGTTGTGATTCGACAGCAGCTTAGCGCACGTTGCCCGTAGAGGTCACGCCTCTTACCATAACGGCAAGATGCATGTGCTCAAAGTACAGCGTCCCTGAAGGCCAAACAAAGGTGATTTGACTCCGGGATGAAAATAATAGTGCCTCGACCGGTCTCGACGACATGACGACAAACACACTCTACGAACGCAACACTTCCTCTTCTCCACGTGGGAGAGCAACAAGACCACGCCCCCTTTTTTGCGTATTCTTGTGGGCGGAGGTCAGTCAACAAACTGTTCAATTGACGTAATTAAAGCAGGAAGTACAGGGATGTAGTCCAAACCGGCCGTTCGCTGTAGGCTTTGAAAGGGAACTTCTGTTAAATAAAATATCTCGCTTGGCTTTGAACTTTGAGCCTTATAATTTTACAGGTATTATTTATGCTCTAACAGCAACATTACACACTAACTAAAGTTTGAAAAATGGGATCATGAAGAACAGGACCTTTAATAAAACACTCAAAACACTGCATAGCAGCATCCTAGGAATACTTTGACAGTGGAAAACTTTGACAGTACTTATATGGGAATGTGAAAGCGCTATGGTTGTATTTTAAATGGAAGTAATACAAGGAGAAACAGTCTATGGTCAGGTACTGGAATTTAAACTGTGAATTTTCCCAACCCACAGTATTATGAAATGTTCATGATTAAACAGAACTGATAGCCTGACGTTGTCATACTCAGATTCTAGTCAGAATATGAGTCTGATGCTGCTCCATTGGGCTGTGATTTATTATAAAGAAAATGCCTCTGCACTCAATTGGATAGACCTACAAACAATCAGAGCAACGGAGTAAGTGACGTGTTGAGCGACGCATAGTTGTCAACAGAACTCAACTGCACGCACGCTGGAAGAAGTAGATGAGTGTAAACGATCTTTGCCGGTGTTGTAAAAACAATTTAAGGATACACGGAGTACTTACCAACACGATCAACATTTTAGAGAGAAATAGTAAAGGTGAATGCATATACGAACAAGCTCTCCGTTTAGGATTAGAACGAATTCAACCCAATCGCTCTTTGGTGACGTGGATGATTACGTTACTGTTGATCATCTGTCCATCATCATATAAAGCCCGCCCTGACAATTTGATTGGTCCGAACAGTTCTGGTTCGAGTTGATCCACAACAGATAAAGTCCAGATCGTACTTCACGGCCGCAAATGTTGTGGGCGGGGCTAAGTTCGACTGGCATCCAGGTTACAGAACTGAAATACCTTCAGCTAAAATAAACTCATTTTCCGTTCACACTTTCACTAGTTAAATCCTTTTTTTCTGCTAACAAATGTCCAAAAGTCTATGAATCATCAGAGAATTCATTGATAATTTCCATCACATGCCAAATTAAGTCTTTTTTTAATAACAGTCTGTGTTGAAAATGACAGTGGAAGAAATGACTAAAAAATGGATAACACCTTTCACTTGCTAAGGTTATTGTATTTATCTTGAATACACACAATGACTATGCATGAATTATTTTGTAGCCTGACGTATATCTAAATTATTCTGCCCAGTAAGGAAGTGTGTGTATTTGAAATCAATCATTCCAATATTCATCAAATATTTTGTCCACAGTAAAAAAAGGAAATGTGAGACTTTCTCTGGAAAGAACTAATGACTACACATGAACTATTGTGACAGTTTCATTCTTCTCTTGTCCAAGTTAAAATATGAATATCATTTTGTTCTGACATTTACTGGTTTGAAGGTATATTCAGTTAACATTCCCTCATTAAAAATTAGCTTTTGAAAACAAAATGTCCTCTCACAAAGACTCCAGTTTTGTCAGTAGCATAATAAGTAGGGCTGGGCAAATTAACGCGTTAACGCGGGCGATTCATTTTTTCAGCTTAACGCAATTAAAATATTTAACGCAAATAACGCAGCGTCCGTTTTTATATCCATTTTTGCTTAGCGTTACATGATCATCACGCTCTTATTCATGTAAATGCTTCCAAGCGTGACAAGACACAAGCGAACGCGCTGTATGCCAATGTCCTGTCTCTGTGTGTGTGTGTGTGTGTGTGTGTGTGTGTGTGTGTGTCCTGTCTATGTGGATGCGTCTCATGTCAGCTAATCAAGGGACACACACACACACACACACACACACACACACACACACACACACACACACACACACACACACACACTCGACGAATAGATAGACTCGCGTCAGTTTCCTGCTCACATCGAGTTCTCTTTTGCTCTTGAACAAACAATAACACAGAGGATTTTGAGTATTCTCATATTAGAGTCTTAAATTAGTTAAATAACGTCTTAAATGAACTTAAAGAGTTGTGAGGAAATGAGATCCGCGGCTGTTCTTAAAGTGACAGGAGCACTGATGATGCCTGTCATTAATGTTCAACAAAGAACAACGGGAACAGAGAAAATTTTAGCTTTAATGATGATTCATCTATATTTAATTTATTATTTATGCAGTTAAGAAAGATAACTATTACATTTCTGTATATGTATAACAGGGAAGGCCATGGGTAAATATAACATTTATTATTTTGGGTTTATGTAAAGATTGTCTTAAGTTCACTTAAATTAAAAGTTGTTTTTTTAAAGACTAATAAATGTTGAAATTGGGAGCTTCAGTTATACTGTAATGTAACGTCATTAATGTTTCATAGACACTTTAGTATCAGTGATACTGGCCTTCATTCATAAAAATATGACAATACAACACATATTTAAAATATGCTGTCTTTAAATTGTTTATACATTAATTTGGAGAGTAACTGAAATTATTACAATATCAAAATATTAAAAACGTAAAATATTAAAAACTTGCGATTAATCGCGATTAATTACAGAGAAAAGTGCGATTAATTAGTTAATTTTTTTTAATCGATGCCCAGCACTAATAATAAGTAAACGCTATTTTGTTTTACATGGAGCATGACCAACCGAATATTACTGACTTTATCTCAGTGGTTCCCAAACTGGCGTGGCAAGGCTAAAAGATACTGTACAGTCAGAAGATTTTTATGCAAATGAAGTCTCTTCAGGTTGATACAACCCCACTGCGTAATTATCCTGCATATTATGCAGCTACTTGCCACATAAGTGAACACAAAATATTAATTTGACATATTTATTACCTCAAAATGATTTGCAGAACCTGCATGAGCGATCTGTTATCAGTAGCGTGTGTTGTTGTGCAATAACAGACCACTGGATGGCACGATTAAAGAATCAGAATTCAGTAATGCAGGGAGCTGTGTAAAAATATAAATGAATGATGCAATGTTCTGTACTAAGCATGTGTAACTGAGGCAATATAGTAAGAGCTGTGCGGGTAAACCTCACTCCCATAGCTTCAAGAGACACACTAGGGACTAACGCTAGAGGCTATGGTCTAAGGCCCTGTCCCAAATGACACACTTCATGTGCACTTTCGGTCTTCACTTCACGAGACCGCAGTGTGTCCCATTTGTCATTTTAGGTCTCAGAAGGGTGCTCGTGAGCGCCCCCTTTGAGGTCGATATGCGCCCTCGATGCGCACTTCTGCCGAGCCCGCACTGGTGCGAGCTACGCAGCAGACTTCTTCCCGGCAGTCAAAGCTGCATTACGTCGTGAAAGTGCGGACTCGGAGGAAGACTGCGAGGGTTTAGGGTGCCATTTGGGACAGGGCCTAAGTGCACCCGTGTCCCATACTGGAGACGCCGGTTCGAATCCCACTCAAAGTGGGTCGAGTAGAACCGGAGGGGTTACGTTTTGTGCCATGACACGGATGGGAGTGAGGTTTAGGGGGGTGAGTGTAACGGAGGCAAGATAGTAAGAACTGTGCATGTAAACTTCACTTCCATGGTCTCAAGAGGTGCACTGGCGACTGACGCTACGGTCTTTCGCGTCTTTGTAAGTGCACCTGCCTCCTATGCCAGAGACGACCCTTTGGATCCTGCTCGGAGTTGGTAGAGGACAACTGGATGGGTTCTGTTTTGTGCTGTGACCTGGATGGGAGTGAGGTTTAGGGAGGTGAGTGTAATGGAGGCAAAGTAGTAAGAGCTGTGCATGTAAACCTCACTCCCCTGACCTCAAGAGGCACACTGGCGACTAATGCTAGGGACTACGGTCTTTAGCGTCCTTATAAGTTCGCCCGCCTTCACATGTCAGAGACGCCGGTTCGAATCCCGCTTGGAGCGGGCCGAGCAGGAACACAGACAAGTTTGTGAAAGGGCTGCCAGTGCCAGGTAAACCTAAAGCACACAAATATCAAAATAACTTGTCTGGAACCCATTATAATCAGAGATGCCGTCTACTGGATGCAGCACAACACGACAAGACAAATTACAAATGACGGGGCATCATTTAATTGATGCCCCGTTGTATTTCCAACACAATCTCACGGCAATTCGTAACTATTTAACGTTTTACTGAATTGGTGGCTAATTCATACAAAGTTTTCGTACGATCTGTTTAAACCCCAGTGACGGGTAGGTTTAGGTGCAGGATTAGGGGGTGGTCCTTCATAATGAGATTTGTTTGATTATCGTACATTTCTGTATGAATCAAATCGTAAGAATTCATAAGAAATTGCCACCTTAGCTTCTGACAATATGAAGCCGAATTAGTTAAGACGCCACTTAGCGACTTCACATCACAAACAAAGAGAATGTATGTAATGTTTTCTATGCAAAAAGGGGGCCCGGCAGAAAAGGTTTGGGAACCACTGCTTAATTAATCCCCACTTAAATGAAACACTTTCTTTCACAGAATAAATTATACATGGCTGATTGCTAATAGTACTTTTCACTGTTAGTTCGGTAACTGAATACCTTCGCTGTTGTTTGATGCTGTCTCCACGGCACTAGATGTCAGTATAAAACGTGTAGTTTCGGCTGCGCAAAAACCCTACTAAGGCCCTGTCCCAAATGGCACACTTCATGTGCACTTTCGGTCTTGTGGACTTACAATGGCCGCTGTGTGTGCGTGTCCGTTAAGTCCACGAGATCGCAGGGTGTCCCATTTGTCATTTTAGGTCTCAGAAGTGTGCTCGCGAGCTCCCCCTTTGAGGTCGATATGCGTCCTCGATGCGCACTTCTGCCGAGCCCGCACTGGTGCGGGACCGTGAGAGTTTAGGGTGCTTTTTGGGACAGGGCCAAAGTGCGACTCCAAAGTGCAGCACAGATGTTAAAATGTCCATTCTACTACAAGGAGGTACAGGAGAGCAATGAGTTGAAGGAGGGATCATTTATTCTGGGCTCATTTCTCTTCCTGCCCCCATGTTTGGTGAGAGTGGCTTTACCTCAGACCTCAGCAATGTCTCTGTACAATCGGGTTGTTTAAACAGGCACATTCATAAGCCTGCCAGCACAAGACACACATTTCAAACAAATAAGTCAATGACAGCATGTTTGAACTGCCGTTCCATTTGCAGTTTCTTCCAAACCAATGGCCTTCTTTATCTTTTACATTGCCATTGACACTGAGATTAGACCTTGAAACACACATGAATGGTTTATTAAAATACAGATTTTTATAAACAGATTCTGACAGAGCTTGCGTGTTTTTAGAAGAAATGAATGTGAAACGAATGCATTGTGGGAGTTCTATTTGTTTAATATAAAGCTCTCATTTAGAGAAAAGATCTTTTGTGCCAGTTTTCCTTGTGTTCCTTCACTGGCGGGGGGATTGTGTGGTTGGAAACTGCAGCTTTGGTCTACGGCCCACATTCCCACATGTGCAGGAATCCCACTATTCCGCCAGCTACGTAAATACGGATGGCATAAGGATGATGGTGTGGGATAGATTCAGATTGTGGACAGGAAATCAGGGGATTACGTTTCTGAAATCTTTCTTGGCTTTTGGTAAAATGGTCTCAAGGGCACAATCCGTCTGTATTGGAAAACCCAGTCTTGGAAAGATATTTGATATACAAAGTCTAAATACATAAATACTTTGAGATACAGAGTGTATGTAGGATATAGAGCAGCCCCCCCAAAAAATTGAGACGCATTTGGGCTTTTGGGTATTAGATACTGAATATTAAAAAAGGCAAAGAAGCTTGTTTTCTTCTTTTCAAGATCTTTTCATTTCTCAGAATGTGTTTAGTAGGGGTGGGCAGCAAAGGGGTATTTCCCACCATGGAAAATAAAAAAGGTAATTATCATTATGGAAAATTATGAAAAAGTTTTTTTTTTATCTCCAAAATGTTCCCCCACAATTGCAAGTTTTATTTCATACATTAGTTATAAACTATACTTGCAAGTTTACATTTCGCATTTTGACTTTTTTCCCCTCATAATTTTGAGTTTACATCTTGCTATTTAATTTTTTGTTTCTGCCATGGAATAAAAAATAAAGGTAATTGCAACTTTATCCCGCACAATTTGTAAAACAAGTCAAGCTTGTATGATAAAAAAATTGGATTTACCGATTTTTTTTAATCCTGTGGTGGAAACAAGCTTCCATAAATATCTTTATTTTGGGTCTGTGTACTTTTTCGTTCATTCCAAATCTGTTTTTAATTAAAAACAGAAAAGTTACGGGTTGTGTCGAGCCAATCGTTAGTCTGGTTGTTTGATGAGAAATATGAAATGTCGTTGCAAAACACGCGTTAAGAATCCGTACAGCTCTAGCAGCGCAGAACTTTTATTCTGCTGTGTGAACTGAGGAAGAACCGATGACGGAACAGTTTGATCTTTGGCTGACCAATCAGCAGAAAGGGCCGTATAATTCCCGCCCACGTGTATATATCGAATTTTCAAACTGTTTATTCATTTTTCTACCTCTGAACGAAAAACTAAAAATCAAGTCGAAACCTCGTTTTTCGTTTTTCTGAAAACAAAAAAACAAAAAACGATTAGTTTCTTCGTTTTCTGTTTTTAATTTAAAACGGATTTGGAATGAACGAAAAAGTACACGGACCATTTAGGAATGGTAAAATTATTTGTGTCAATATTCATATAAAACTGGGTGTGGGCGGGGCTTAACACAGACGCATGCCGTTTTTTCAAAAACAATAAAAAGTTACATTTTTTTTAATATATTCTCATGTTAAAAATGTAGCTGAGAGAAGTTTTAACTATGAGTATATCTGCCATTTATGTTCACCTGAGTCACTTCAGATTGAACGATTTGAACGGTAAACAGCTGAGCTCTCTAGACACGTTTTAAATGTTTTAGAACACAAAACAGCAAAAATAAACTAAATGGTCAAGTTATTACAAACAAGTGCTAGCATATGTAAGCAGATGCATATGTAAAATAACGCGATCATCAACATTAAACAGCATATAAATCAAAACTGCCTAATGTTACTGAATGAAATGTCGACCCAGGATGAGCTATAGGACTGTCCAAGCTTTGGGGGTGTCGATGGACTCGTAGTCCATCTAGTGCATGTTCACATAAGAAATCAACTGGAAAAACAGCACAGACGGATACAAAAACATTTTCGGTGTGAATGGCCGTATGTTCACGACACAGTAGTTTAGCGCTATTTGTTCTTTGTGTTCTTTATTATTTCAATGCTGTCTGTTTTACTGACAGAGAAATAATTTCAGATGATTAGCGGTACATTTTCACGACAACTATGTACCAAAAACAGAAAGGTTTTGCGTTTTTTTTTTGCGTACATATGACAACGTTGTCAAAGCGCTCCCTGTTCATACGTATCCGCGGAAAACAATGACAACAAACGCTGTATTCTGCTGCCAGGCCAGTAGATGTTGATGTGACTTTGTAAAGAAACTACACGCTTGTAGACTGAACGCATAATCCGCATGTTCATGATGCCACCATTTTTGCAAATTTGTGTTTTTGTAGTTTACGTGGAGATGATAACAGTATCATTGTCAAAAACTTGCACTTTGAAAGTTTGCGTTTTCAGGCCCCCAAAACATTGTCATGTAAATGAAGGGCCAAAACACATAAACAAGTTTTTGGTTGAAAACGGTGTTGTGCAAATGGCTCCACAGTGAGAGAGCGTTCTGAACAGATTTGCCTGTTTCGCAAATCTGTTTGGCCAATTCACTTAAAAGAAAGAACTGATTCAAACTGTTTCATAGGGAAAACGTTTCTCAGCTCAGAAACGTTTCATAGTTTCATAAAATTATTATTTTTTATGAAATATATATATTATTTATGAAATATCTTAAGTATAAAAACAATAACACTAAATGGTAAGTAAAATAAAACAATTCTTTAGTAGAGTTTTTTGTTATTTTAGGTGACATATGAAGTCATCACATTAAAGTTGGATATGTTCTAATGTCTCAGTTTTGACTAGTATACATATTGTAATATTTCAAGACCATTTTATTCCCATGTCAAAATTATTTAAAATAAATGCTAGTTGGTTTTATATTCTGGTTTTTAATGCAAGTGTGACAACTTTTTTGGGGTCAAATATTAGAATACCAGGCCTTAACACTGAAAAACGAGACTTTTGATAATGTTGCAGAAACGTTGATGTCATTGTCGAAGTGTTTGAACGTGTGGTTAGATGCATTCACATTGAGTGTATTTGAGAATGTCACCACAGCTCTGCTCAGTATGCAATGATGTTGAGGAGCAAAAAGACCTCAAATGTCAAGAGAGTTGTTAAACAGCATGGCTGAGTCATTTCAGTATTCACTATCGTGCAGACAGATAGAGGGGGGCATTGTGTGTCTGCCCCCATGGAAGGGACTTTGAGCTCAGCGGATGTCGGCAACATGTCTGAATCACACTGTCCCCCATTCAGCTGAACCAAAAGTGTGTTAGATCTTAGATACATTTAGATGGAAAAAATAGCGTACGGTATAGGCCCAATTGCCATTTGAAGCAATGCAAGAATTCATAAACGTCATCAATGTTCATTTCAATTTCCTACGTTCAGTTTACGTATTAGTACTGACATGTTGTTACACATAAATTGAGCACTAGGAAATATAAATCTATAGCGATGCGCATATTTGAATTGCTTAACTTCTGGTATTCAGAAATATCAAGCTATTACATTTAATTAGAGGACTAGAATCAATTCTGTAAAAGCGTTGTGAACAACTTCCCCGCCATTGACAGACATTTCTGGCTTTCTGCATTTTCACTTTTATAGGGGGCGCTATAACACATCTTCTGAAAGAGCAGGCCAACTGAATCTCCTGATCAAAACACAGGCAAAAAAGAAGCAGAGACATGCACTAGCATATGCATATGTAAAATAACGCGACCATCAAGATTAAATCATATAAATCAAATGTTACTGAATGAAATGTCGACAAGCTACAGGATTGTGCAAGCTTTGGGGGTGTCGATAGACTCGATCTACTCCATCTATGTTTTGATCATCGCTCTGAACACACTGCGTTCGGGCCAATTACCAAGCTCAGAGCCCTCTCCCCGGACAGCACGCCAAATATGTTTACCAAATTAATCTGTCCGACTTATTTGTAAGTGTGAACTCATGAAAGAATGTTGGCGAGGAAAGAGTTAAATTGCGTTCATTAATTACATAACTGTTCATTAACTGTTCATTACTTGGGTCACTGAGTCACACAAGGACCAGATCAGTTTGATTTGTGAACCAGTTTTGTGAACTGAAACAACCAATTCACGGAGAAGATTGAAATCATGAGATGGAGAGATGAATAATGATTACAATTTTGTTTTGTTCTTCACACAAAGCCACCATGACCTCAAAAGTCATGCAAAGTAACACACAAGTCATGTGCAATACTTTTATGATAGTCATGGCGAAATGTTTTTTTTTTTTTTTTAGCCTCTTTTACTTCCCCTTAGTTATCAGCATTGGTTTGCCATTATATATTTAAAACAATTATTCTGTAAAGCTGCTTTGAAACAATATGTATTGTGAAAAGTGCTATACAAATAAATGTGAATTGAATTGAACAATTATACATTAGTCGAAACCTAAAGCAATATTGACACTATATATCATGTGAAAGCTTTGTTTTTCAATATAAATGACAGAGGAACAGTAATTTATTAATTTGCAACGGGAATATTTATCAGAGTGATACGATGTGTTTATGCATTTATTTTAAAATAGCGATGGTTCTTTCTCATAACTAAAAACAGTTTAGATGCAAAGGATCTCAAGCTGACTAGCTGACGACGTTACTGTAGCTTTACCCATTAATAGACATGGCACTACCTTGAAAATAAATTCCAGCACAGCGCTACAACAACCCATAATAAAACGAGCCTTCACAATAGATAATGCTGTACAATCAACTCTGTTAGAGAGCTATATGCCAATATATCTGTTAAATAAAATACATTATTATTGGTTGAGTACGGCATCTCTGCATTTCTTTTACATTTCAAATCCCTCATTTCTCGCCCTCTCTGAAAAGCAAAGACAATGTTGGTTCTTGTTTTATTACGAGCTCTGTCGCGTTCTTTTTTTGCCTGCAGATTCTCCTCTGTTGGGCATTTGTTTTAAACGGGTGATTCCCCAGAGGTCTGAGATTTAGCGGCTCCATGTCAACCTTTCTCACTCGTTCTGACAACTAACCTACGCCACTCCCACATCATACACGTGTCAAAGTAGCCGGAGAAACTTTTCTCAATTTACGGATATGACGCATTTACGCAATTTCCAGTGAAGACCATCCCGACAGGTCTAAAATATAAACATTTACCATAGTGAATCAGGGTAAGACAAAAACACATTTTGGAAGAAAGATTGATGATGAATGAGTTAATTCTGTTAATTCTGAACAAAAACAGTGTACTGTAAACCCTAACGCTCAAAATAAGTAATTGGTTTGAGTAGAGCCAACTCAAATTAAACAAATTAGTTCAATCAAATTCAATTTTATGAGTGTTTAGAACTTTCTTTTCCTTTTGAGCTCACAAAACTGACACATTTTAAATAATCTGAATTGTTTTGTTGTTTTGAGTTTTATGAACAACTTTAATTGGGATTTCTATTTCCCAGCATGCTTTGCCATGACACTCAAAATGGAGAGTAAATGCTATAATTAAGTGTTATATAATGTTTGTGTGCAAGATTAATGTTAAGTGGGATATGTTAAATGTATTATAGTGCTGCTATGCTAATGCCATCAAAGCATTGTGCTACCAATTAGCAAGAAAAAAAAGTACAAAAGCTGTCACTGGGCTGGTACCTTTTCAAAGTTATACTTTTGTACCTAAAGGGTGCATATTGGTAACTTAAAGGTGCATGTTAGTTCATAAAGTGTACATATGAGTACCTAAAAGGAACAAATGTGTACCTTTTGAAAAGGTACCACCCCAGTGACAGGGTCTGTACCTTTTCTTCCTGAGTGTAGCATTTATTGAATTAGCTAGGTAAAGCTAGCCAAGTTTTACTAAAAATATTTAAGTTGATCATTTTAATTAAAATGTATGAATGAGCTTACACAAATATTTGAAGTTAAGAGCAATTAAAACCGATTGCCTGAATTTATTTTTTATTTTTGTTAATGTGGTTTGCAGTGGGAGCCTTAAAAATGGGCAGACTATTCTTCAGAAATGTACCTTTTGTGTTTCACAGAAGAAAGAAAGTCATACGTTTAAAAAACAACTATAAAGTGAATAAATTATGCCAGATTTTTTGGGGGGCTGAACTATTTCTTGAAGTTAAGAAGAACATCACTTTTGGATGTGTTGTCTAACTTGACTTTTCATAGTAGAGACCTTTTGAGAAAGTCACACTCTGTCCACCACACAAACATGTTTTATTACACCTTTCTGTTGACCTTAATGTCATGTACAGTATGATTTACAAGTGACCTAGATCACATCTTCCAGCGGCTGTGAGCAGGGCTTCTTTGTTCCATGTGGGGGCTTGTTTTTAAATCTAAAAATAACCACAGGGGTGAGTGGTTTCCATCCCCATGTCTGCTGTCTCTGACTTTAAGATGGAGTGTTGATGGAAAATGAAAGAAAAAGATTAAAGAAAGAGAAAAATCCCCCAAATTTTGCAACGCGTCAGATTTTACATCATATATACTTAAAAAAGATGTGACATTTCTCGTATTATTATTTATCAAGCTTCATCAGCATTTTTACATTAAATAATCCCTCAAAACATATCAATATTGGAAGGTTTTCAGTATTACTCAAAGATAATGTTTTTAGACTGTCTGAATCATCGTCGTTGTATGAGTATATTTCTCATAGTGAGAGATGTCAGAGTGAAAGTACAGTCAAATTAGCATAGTGTTCAATGAATATTGAGCTCAACTGACACTCTAAAGCACTTTTTAATGTAAGAACGCAATGTTAATCCCTTACAGAAAAAAACACATGAACTTCACATGTGCAAAAAAACGTGGTCACATGTACATGTGGTTTTGCACATGTGAAATTTAACATGTAAAAACATGTTAAAAGCACATATGCTCACATGTGACCACACGCACATGTGAAATGTAACATGTTAAAAGCACATGTGAGATATGTGGATCACATGTGAGCACATGCACATGTGAAATTTAACATGTTAAAAGCACATGTGAGATATGTGGATCACATATTTAAGGGATAAGTGAATTAAAAGTTTTATAACAAGTTACAAAAATACACACTTATTTAAATATTTTTAATGATTTTTTTTTAATTCATTATTTATAAAGCACTTTACAATTACGTTATAGCTGAAAGTGCTGAACAATAGCGTAAAAATCCAAAGGACAAAAAAAACATATTTTTTTATTAAAAAAGTTAAAAAGCGTAATCACAAAAGAAAATTGTAACACTTTACAGTAAGGTCCTACAGTATTAGTTAACATTGGTTAATGCATTAACTAACATTAATGAGCAATACATGTATTATGTATTAATCTTAACGTTATAAAACACAACTGTTCATTTGTTAGTTCATGTCAGCTCAGGTCCATTAAATAATATTTCGATACAAACTAAAGGTGCAGTGTGTAGTACTTATGAGGATCTATTGACAGAAATGCAATATAATATACATAAGTATGTTTTCAGTGGTGTATAAAGATCTAACATAAGGAACCATTATGTTTTTATTACCTTGGAATGAGCCATTTCTGTCTACATACACCGTGGGTCCCCTTACAGTGAAGTTGCCATTTTGCGCCGCCATGTTTCTACAGTAGCCCTAAACGGACAAACTTTTCTACAGAGCGCTAGTCACTCTCTGCTCTCTCCGACGATTACATTTTTGTCCTGCGTCGGCCACCGTAGCTTCTCTATCTGCTTCACAAGGGAGGGCTAGATGCCGCTACAAATTACACACTGCACCTTTAACAAATGAAACCTTATTGTAAAATGAACAGAAAAATATATTATGATCTGCTTTCCTTTCTATCAGTTTTTTCTATCATTGTACTATTCTACTCACAGGCTAATTACAATGTAAAAAACTTTACAGATTATCAGGCAGTATGATCTTTAATTCTTCAGTCTTGTCCTCAGGTTTAGGCTTGTATTTTTGCCTGAGGCACGTTTCCAACTGTCAAACACTGCAAGATGTATTGGCTGCTTGCGTACATATCCGTGGTTAAATAACCAACTGAAAACATACTTGTTACATGAGCGCAGTTTATTATGCTTATCGACAGTGCCAAGAAATGTTATTGAATCATATGTCAGTATTTCTTTGTGATGGTCTAACAGATTTAGCACTAGGCCCGAAGAGAAAGACTAAACAGTCCGTATATTGTGTAAAGCTCTGAAGACCACTGGTTCAGCTGAAGACTAACGGTGCATTCCAGTGAAAACAGTCAAACCAGAACCAGCCCGCTTCATTCCTGCATTACATTTCATTGCTTTTTCACTGCGCCTGACATGCAGGCCTCCCAAGAGGGAAAACCATCCAAAGGTTGTTTGGATATTTAATTTAAGGCAGGGACTTTGCAGGAAAGCAGGCTGTAAAATCCCTCTCCAGTTGTATTGTTCAAACTCAAACATATTTTAAATTCCCCCAAGTGGACGAGGCTCCTTACAAAAATAAATCAGTACAGCGCATGAGTGAACGCTTTATTTTAGTGCTCTTTTAACCTCCCTGTTTAGCGAGGTGTGTGGTGTTGATGTTGGATCAGGTTTTGTCATTACAGGTGCAATGGTCGTACGTTGCATCTGACTGTCAAGTGGTAAAAGCGTCAAATTGTTCACCCCCCAGGGTTTACACAGGCCGTCCAGAGCGCAGGGCGTTGTTGCTGGAGACTTCCTTAACGTGCACATTCCAGACAGCGGCCCTTTTCGCTTTCGTACAGCCATTTCATATTGTTTTCTCTAAAAATATTCAAGCTGCTGCGTTTGTACAACTTAGGTCAAGGAGGTCTACATATACCATTTAAAGGTTTGGTTTTTACCCCAAAATAAAAATTACCCCATGATTTACTCACCCTCAAGCCAGGTGCATATGACTTTCTTCTTTCAGACGAATACAATCGGAGATTGTATAAATAATGCCCTGTCTCTTCCAAGCTTTATAATGGCGGTGAATAGAGGATTAGATTTTGAAGCCCCAAAAAAAGTGCATCCATCCATTATAAAAGATATCCACACGGCTCCGGGGGGTTAATAAAGGCCTTCTGAAGCGAAGCGAGGCATTTGTGTATGAAAAATATCCATATTTAAACATTTTAAAAGTAAAATAAGTAGCTTCAGCCAGGCGGCTTACGCAAGTTGGCTTACGGCAAAAGAGTCCCTTTAATAAAAATGATTCTTGAGCTGCAAATCAGCATTTTAATGATTTCTGAAGGATCATGTGACACTGAAGACTTGAGTAGTGATGCTGAAAAAAAATGCATTCTAAAATATTTAAAATTGTATGTTATTTTGAATTTTAATGATATTTCACATTTTGGTAACACTTTACAATGAGGTTCCATTTGTTGACATTCATTAGTTAAAGGGTTAGTTCACCCAAAAATGAAAATTCTGTCATTAATTACTTACCCTCATGTCGTTCGACACCTGTCAGACCTCAGTTCATCTTCGGAACAGAAATGAAGATATTTTAGTTGAAATCTGATGGCTCTGAAAGGCCTCCATTGACACAATGGCACGGTTCACTCTCAAGACCCTTAAAAGTTACTAAAGACGTCGTTACAAAGTCCATCTCACTACAGTGGTTCTAAAATAACTTTATGAATCGGCGACAATAGTTTTTGTGCGCAAAAAAACCCTAAATAACGACTTACAATCAGCGAATCAGCGAGCCGAATGATGATTCGGATCGCGTGTCAAACTGCTGAAATTTGGCGATTCAAACCACTGAATCGACTCGCTGATTCATAATGCTTCGAAGCTTCATGAGGCCTTGTTTTGAAATCGTCATCACTATGTAAGTCGTTATTTAGGGTTTTTTTGCGCACAAAAACTATTGTCGCCGATTCATAAAGTTATTTTAGAACCACTGTAGTGAGATGGACTTTGTAACGACGTCTTTAGTACCTTTTAAGGGTCTTGAGAGTGAACCATGCCATTGTGTCAATGGAGGCCTTTCAGAGCCATCAGATTTCAACTAAAATATCTTCATTTCTGTTCCGAAGATGAACGGGTGTCGAACGACATGAGGGTAAGTAATTAATTACAGAATTTTCATTTTTGGGTGAATTAACCCTTTAACATGAACTAACAATGAAAAAAAATACTTCTCAAGCATTTATTAATCTTAGTTAATGTTAATTTCAACATTTAACTTTTATCTTTTATACTGTTTAATGAACCTGAGCTGATATGAATTAACAATGAACAGTTGGAGTTTATTAACTAAGATTAACAAAGATTAATACTGTAACAAATGTACTTTTCATTTTCAAGTTATGCATTAACTAAGGTTCACTAATGGGTGTTAACCACAATTTTACTGTATTTCTTATCAAATAAAAGCAGCCTTGGTGAGACTTTTTTTCAAAAACATAAAAAAAAATTAACCCCAAACTGTTGGAACACAACACTTAATCAAGGTATGACAAACAACACGTCAAAGCATGGATATTAATGAAAAATTGACGCAAATTGTTTTCATGTGTGTTTAAGTTGACATTTACATTGACAGAAAGTGGAAGGATTCAGATGTATTTGCGCAGAGGCGTAAAAACCGTTACAGGAAGTTAAAAACGATGCTCTAAACCATCAAAGAGCGGCTTTCACAGGAACACAAGTGTAATCAATGGATATTTTTTTGTTTGTTTCTTAGTACTTATTACTGCATGTCTCATTTCAGAATGCATATGTTTAGCGTTTAGAGGCTAGGAAAAAAAACCCTCACAGTCAATCATGCACACTGTCTCCATTCAAGCTTATGGGGACACAGGTGTGCGGATGGTGGCGAAGAGGAAACCACAAGCTCTGCAGACGCACAATACACAAATGAAAGAAATTCATTTAAATGCTAGTGACAGTGGCAAAAGTTGAATAAAACATCTGGTTTAAAGAAGGTCTAAAACTTGTTATTGTGGCAGTTTTTTGGGGGTGCATTGGGAATCAAGAATACAGCCTGGCAGCTGTTGTACGTCACTGATGGCACATTTTGCGGTTGAATGTCACCTCGTGCTGTTTTTGCTATTTGAGTAGATGTGAAAATTGAACATACAGTACGTGCAGGAAATGACTCAATTACTCATATTTGCATATACCTTTCCCCTCTCAATACGGTTTATCATGGAGTTTGGTTAAAAGGGTCCCACACAGACTGTGATGTTTAATTACAATCAGAATTAGGGACAATAAGTTCATGCATTAACTAACACAAACTAACAATGAGCAATTATTCCTATAGCATTTATCAACCTTTGTTAATGTTAGTTAATACAAATGTTCATGTTAGTTCACAGTGTATTAAGTAAGGTTAACAGATACAACTTTTGATCTTATAACGTAGGATTAGTAAATGCTGATATTAACATTAAAAGGTGCAGTATGTAATATTGACAGCTAGTGGTTGAAATGGGTACTTCAGTCCAAATTGGATAAAATTTTGTTTAAATGTTACCTATATAAAACGGTATAAACTGATCAGGCATAACATTAAGACCACTGTCAGCCAAAGTGAATAACATCGGTTAGTGGGTGGGATATATTAGGCAGCAACATTTTGTCCTCAAAGTTGATGGGTTACAAGCAGGAAAAAAAGGCAAACATAAGGATTTGAGCGAGTTTGACAACGGCCAAATTGTGATGACTAGACGACTGGGTCAGAGCATCTCCAAAACTGCAGCTCTTGTGGGGTGTTCCCGGTCTGCAGTGGTCAGTATCTATCAAAAGTGCTCCAAGGTAGGAACAGTGGTGACCAATTAGCACCAATATATATCTCATCACGTGAAAAAAGAAAGGACACCCTCTTGAATTCCATGGTTCCTGGCGCAACTTGCAGTCATTGGGCCCTATCATACACCCAGCGCAATGCGACACTAGTGTTTTTTGCTAGTTTCAGCTATTTTGACGCAGTTATCATTTTCACATCCAGTGCCCACATTGTTTAAATAGCAAATGCACTCACGCCAAAAGTGTGTTCAGGCGCATTGTTGGGGTGTTGCTATTTTGAGACAAGGAAAAACGACTGCGCCATTGACCAACTAAAGTCAATAGCACAGTATTTTTTGTGTTATTTAAAGGCCGTGTTAGTAATATGCGCACAGCAGCAAACAAACATGCCAAATATTAAATTAAATGGATTACAATGTAAAAGATTATTATTGTGGACATAAAGATAAAAATGCCTACATGCCATAATGGATAGTCATTGCATGTATCTGAATTACCTATTTGAAGCAATGACGAATGAAATTGGCTAATTATTTATCCAATCGTGACAATACACTGTATTTAAACTGACTCGTCAGGTTTAGGGTGTCTATATTCCGTCATGTAAATAGCAATCCACCATGGTGCAAGTGCACCTGACTTTTAAAGGGAATGGGAGATGAGACTCTGATTGGTTTATTGCATGTTACGCCCAAAACACACCTATGACTCATTAAGAGACTAGGTACAACCCTTTTAGACCATGCGCCTGACATGACTGCCATTTTTCCCGTCGTTAAAATAGCAAAAGTGGATTCGGACATGCCCTAAATGCACCTGCGCCATGCGCTTCAGACCATGTGTTTAGGTCGTCAAAATAGGGCCCATTGAGTTGACCATGAACTCCTCTTTATACCAAAGTATTATAGAGTCAAATGTGAGCCCATCTGTCCAACAGCTAAACCCTGGCGAAATTAGGTCATGCAACAGGAACACCAGCAAATCTACAAAAGAATGGCCGTAAAAAGAAAAGAATCAAGGTGTTGC
This sequence comes from Gobio gobio, assembly GCF_949357685.1. Taxonomy (NCBI): domain Eukaryota; kingdom Metazoa; phylum Chordata; class Actinopteri; order Cypriniformes; family Gobionidae; genus Gobio; species Gobio gobio. The sequence continues at coordinate 38,479,311 of NC_137114.1, read as the reverse complement.
ACTGGCCCAGTCGAAGCCCAAACTTCATCCTTGCTGTGGCAAGAGCTGTGCATAAACAAATGCCCACAAACCTCAATAAACTGGAGCAACATTGTTCAGAAGAGTGGGCCAAAATTCCTCCAGAACGATGCGAGACATTGATACAGTCATACAGATGAATGCTTCAGTTTATTGCTGCTAAAAGTGGATCTACAAGCAATTTAATCATAGGGTGTCCTTAGTTCATCACCCATGGCTTTTCCATTTTGGCTTTATTTTTGTTAAATAAATAATTATATGGTCTGATATGTCATGTGTTGTTGTTCATCTGAGTTTTATTTTCCAAATTGTAAGACTTGCCAAGGACCAGATGATTTGTATTATGTCCTGATAAGGAAAACCATGGAATTCAATAGGGTGTCCTTTCTTTTTCACATGACTGTGTTTGTGTGTGTACTGATCAGGCATAACATTATGACCGGTAAAGTGAATAACACTGATTATCTCTTCATCATGGCACTGTTAGTGGGTGGGATATATTAGGCAGCAACATTTTGTCCTCAAAGTTGATGGGTTAGAAGCAGGAAAAATAGGCAAACATAAGGATTTGAGCGAGTTTGACAAGGGCCAAATTATGATGGCTAGACGACTGGGTCAGAGCATCTCCAAAACTGCAGCTCTTGTGGGGTGTTCCCGGTCTGCAGTGGTCAGTGTCTATCAAAAGTGGACCAAGGAAGGAACAGTGGTGAACCGGCGACAGGGTCATGGGCGGCCAAGGCTCATTGATGCACGTGGGGAGTGAAGGCTGGCCCGTGTGGTCTGATCAAACAGACAAGCTACTGTAGCTCAAATTACTCATGTTCTGAATACACAGTGCATTGAAGTTTGTTGCCTATGGGGCTGCATAGCCGCAGACCAGTCACCCCTGTCCACCGCCGAAAGCGCATCAGGACCACGGAGCAATGGTGGCCTGGTCTGATGAATCACATCAGATTTCTTTTACATCACATGGCCGGGTGCGTGTGTCACTTACCTGGGGAACACATGGCACCAGGATGCACTAAGGCAAGAAGGCAAGCTGGTGGAGGCAGTGTGATGCTTTGGGCAATGTTCTGCTGGGAAACCTTGGGTCCTGCATCCAATTTAAACTCAAATTCAAAAGATTCAAAGATGTTACTTTGACATGTACCACCTAGCACTGTTGCACTCCATGTACACCCTTTCATGGAAACAGTGGTCCCTGGTGGCTGTGGCCTCTTTCAGCAGGATAATGCACCCTGCCACAAAGCAAAAATGGTTTGGGGAGCACAACAAGTTTGAGGCGTTGACTTGGCCTCCAAATTCCCCAGAACTCAATCTAATCGAGCATCTGTGGGATGTGCTGAACAAACAAGTCAATTACATCAAGGCCCCAGCTCACAACTTACAGGACTTAAAGGATATGCTGCTAACATTTTGATGCCAGATACCACAGCACATCTTAAGGGGTCTAGTGGAGTCCATGCCTCGATGAGCCAGGGCTGTTTTGGCAGTAAAAGGGGGACCAACAAAATATTAGGGTCATAATGTTATGCCTGATCGGTGTATACCGTATAAGTAGGATCATTAACAGTTAAATGGATAGTATCTGCATAAATGATGATTTAATTTTGCAATAATTTTTTTATTTTTCATTTATTACATTTATTTATTACATTTCCTTCATATTGGTCTATAAAAAAAAGAAGAAAAATTCATTGGGAAACTGCTGGAAATCTCCTTTAGGAAGTTATAGAAACTGCAAGCGGTTATAGAAAAGCATCAGCTTCACGTTTGATCTGACAGCTGCACAACAGTGTTGTTTGTTGGTAAAAACCCCACGTGGTTTACTATCACACCTATAGCTTCCAGTGCTGACATTACTGTAAGGAACGAGGAAAAACAGATGACAGATGACAGCAACATGTAAATTCAAACATGAAACTTTTGACCCCTACACTCATATTCTGACAGCAGCAGCTGAAATCCTGTCACACATCAAACCGTTGTGAGACGCGTTCCTGGTTTTTCAACCACACACATAAGGAATATCTGCATATTTGCCCGGTTTGAGTCATAAGGGCATCTTTTAACTCTTTGAGCACTTCCTGGCAGATGGGTTAGGGGTAAGCCCAGATAGAACCAGAGGATGAATCAGAAAACTAGTCACCTATGAGGTTGTTTTCATGAGGTTGACCTGATTAATGTACAGAGTGTCTTTTCTCACCCTAAAGAGCACAAATGAGGAAACGTGCATTTCTGTAAGATGCAAATCCGCTTTCCCATTAATGATTGTGAGGACGGTTGATCTATAGTTTGTCAGGGATGATTCATTTGTTCTGATATATATCTGTGTAAAACCTACACAACTGAGATCATGAGTAGTGTTCATTAAAACAGCAGGAGAGGTTAAATTCACATTCACAGGATTCCTGGTCACACAGGAAACTTAATGTGAAAATTCGGGAAGTGCAGAACTGCAGCTACAGGGCCATCTAGTGGGGTCCAACGATCCACAAGTGAAAATTATTCTGTTTTTCATTTACATTATAGTTGTATTTCAATTACTCAAATATTTGAAGTCAGTATGTCTTTTTTCTTTGAAAAAAAAAGAAAAGAAATGAATACTTTTATTCAGCAAGGATGCTTTAAATTGATCCAGAGAGACGCTAAAGACATTTATAATGTTATAATTACAAGTCATTTAAATTCACACGCATAAGCACAACTGTTTTAAAAAAATTAGAAATGTTACTTCAGCATTAAATCAGCATATGGGAAGGATTTCTGAAGGATCATGTGACGCTGACTGGAGTAATGATGCTGAAAATGTAGCTTTGTCAGCAAAGGAATAAATCACATTTGAAAATATATTCAATTAGAAAACATTGTAGAATACATTGTAATAATATTTGACAATAATGACAATATTTTTGGTGTGCATGAGGCCTTTTCCAAAACATAAAAAAGCAAAGAGTTGAATAGAAAAATTAGCATATACTGTATTTTAGGATGTAGCAGTATTTAGTTTCTATAAGAAATGTAGAATACATTGTAATAATATTTGACAATATGACAATATTTTTGGTGTGCATGAGGCCTTTTCCAATACATAAAAAGCAAAGAGTTGAATAGAAAAATTAACATATATTTTAGGATGTAGCAGTATTTAGTTTCTATAAGAAATGTAGAATACATTGTAATAATATTTGACAATATGACAATATTTTTGGTGTGCATGAGGCCTTTTCCAAAACATAAAAAGCAAAGAGTTGAATAAAAAAAATAGTACATATTTTAGAATGTACAAGAAATGGTACAGAATCTATAATATTTCTTAATTTTACACCATGTTTAATTAAAAATGCTATTTTATTTCCAAGTAAAATGAGAAAATCACAGATTTTTAATATGTATATAATCTCTATATAAGAGTATCATAGCTACTGATTTTTTAGGAATGCTAAATTGTATTTCAGCATTTACATTAATCATTACATAACTAAACAAACTAGTCAAATAACCGTAATGAAAAACAGACACTCAGCTCATTAAAATAATATCAGTGTTACTTCCTATAATATTCAAAGCCTTTGGATAATTACCGTGTAAGGATTTTAAAATTCATGTTTATAAAGAAAGGAAAAACAAAACTGAGAAAAAAAAGAAATGTTGAGAAGAAATCTGTGAGAATCCATAAAAAAAAAAAAAAAAAATCTGAAATCAAACTGCGCAGAAAGTTTTCAGACATCTCAGCAACATTTCCAGGCAGTAACACGCAATTTGGTTACAACAAAACATAAATTCCTCTGACAAAGCGAGGCCCCCTCGAAAGCAAAATGCTGGGAAACTCTCTTAAATGTGCCATTAGAAGGCCTTGGGTTTCTTAACCTGTACATTTCTCATATCCCACCCACAACAATGACAACAGTGTGGCCTGCGAGAAATGGGAGGCACGACACTGATATGTGGGATTGTCAGACTTCCCTATCTAGTTTTACCATCTCAGCAATTTTGCAATTGTTTCACATCATACAGGCAAATACACACACACACACACACACACACACACACACACACACACACACACACACACACACACACACACACACACACACACACACACACACACACACACACACACACACACACACACACACACACACACACACACACACACACACACACACACACACACACACACACACACACACACACACATGTGTGGTTTACTATCTTTATGGGGACTCTTCAGCCTTCACAGACTTAATAGTTTTTATACTGAACAAACTGTAAATTCCATCCCCTTACACTAACTCTGGCCGTCACAGAAAACTTTCTGCATTTTTACATTTTCAAAAAAACTCATTTTGTAATATTTATAAGCTTGTTTCTTCACGGGGACTTCAATTTAGGCGCCCGTGAGTCAGTGAGCATTCAGGTTGAAGTCCCCACCGGGATTGAAAAACATGTACACACACACACCTTGGTGTTTGGACCAGTACACTACGTTTCAGAACATTGAAAACCCTAAAGCGCACTCTTTGTACTGGCAATGAAGTGCTTTCTCCGGTTTTCCCATGTGAACTTCTGCTAACTCGGTCTGTGACATCATCCGTGACGCAAGCCATTGCAGCACATATGATGTCAGAAGTGAGCTTTTCATCTCAGCACTGCAGATGAGTGTATACGTGTCACGAGATTCTGCACACTGTCATTTACCATACATTCAAACCCACATTTACCAAACATCCATGCCCACAGTGGTTTACACGGCCTCTGAAAGACTTTTTTCTTTCTCTACAAGACCGGGAATTCAGTCCGTATTATAACATTTTGCTGTGTGAAATTGTTACTAAATTGTAAGTCACTGATAAGTTTATTATTTATAAGGTGTTATTGTGCGAAGTGTGGGAATATGTGATTCACTCTGCTCGGTTTAGTTCTCACTCACAGTCATCAGGGCGGGAAGTCAAACCATAAGTCACTTCTGGTGAATGCTTCCAAAATAAACAGCCATAGCCCTGTTGGAAAAATGTCAGCTGACAAATAAGATGAGATGATATTCTGCCTCCGAGACTTGTGGTTTCAATGTTGTGAAGATATACGTTTGTGTATGCACATACGGCCGCCTGTGGTGGTGTGAAACTGCTGAGAAGATCTTCCAGGAAATACGAGCAGATACATCACGTTTAACTGTGACTCATCTGTCCAAGTTTGAAGTATTGAGATTATACTGAAGGATATGTAAAGATTTGTCAAAGGTTTAACGAAGCTGATATCATCCAAACGCAGTTTATCTTCAGACACAGCTCAGGTTTTGTTCAATTTAGTCAATTTACTGAATAAACAGTACTCACATAAAAGGCTTTTGTGAATTAGCATTTAGGCTAGTGCATGACTAGCTTCACAACTTCACAACTGCAGCCATTCATGGTCTTTTAGGCCATTCAAATCCTAATTTGCTTTTAGATGAAGGCAATAAGGCAGTGTCAACAGAGACAGGTAGGCCTACTGTATTTGGTCTTCATAAATGGCATATATGGTAGGCTACATTAGGATATATGGCTTCAGAGTGACTATTATTTTTTGCCGTCTAAAGAAAGACTGTGATACCAGGAGGAGACAGCAGAGGGCACTGATGCACTTTCTCTTCGAGCACTAGGGAAAAAAACAGCTCTTGGGAATTCCACTGCAGATGTATGGCACATTTGACTTATACCTACTGTAAGCACACATGGAATCCACAGAATTAGAACACCTGTTATTCTTAAAATTCCATCCATTCACCATCTCTGTGAGTTTATTAGTAGTGTTTTTGCTCATTTGACTGTTTCCAGGTAAAAAAAAAGTCATAACAGTCATAACTCATTTTAGTGTTTTTAAATCAATTCTATAGAATTTAATATATTTCCCCTTAAATTTTACATATAAAATGTTAAAAAGTAAGCAATTCAAGTTTCCATATGGGCCTAGTTATAACTAACAAATGATTAAATGACACTAAACATGTTATTGAAATAAAAACAAAATCAAATGAGAGACTACAATTACTAAAACTAAACCTGAAAGAAAAATGTATCAAAGCTGAATAGAGACATTTAAGATAAACAAAAAATAAAAAATAAAAATGATGAAAGATTACTAAAACTAAATGTAACACTTTACAATAATGCCTCATTTGTTAACATGACCTAACAATGAGCAATATATTTTTACATCATTTATGAACCTTTGTTAATGGTAGTAATACAAATTATTATATTCACGTTAGTTCACAGTACTTTACTAATGTTAACAGATACAACCTTTGATCTTAAAAATGTATTTGTAAATGCTGATTCTAACATTAGCTAGGATTATTAAAGGCTGTAGAGGTAACGTTTATTGTTAGTTCATGTTAAAGATAGATACACCTGTTAAAAATGCAAGCATTTTGAGGGAAGAACAGTGTTTTGGATGTGCTTCAGCTCTGCAGATGAAAATGTTTATCCTCCTGGTCATAAAACATTCACCATTAAGCTTAAGATATATAACCAGTTTAGATGGAAAGGATCTCAAGCTGACTAGCTTTACCCATGAAAAGACACAGTACTTCCTTGAAAATAAATTCCAGCACAGCGCTACAACAACCGTAATGAAATGACCCTTCACAATAGATAATGCAATAAACTCTGTTAGAGAGCTACATATGGCAATTTATCAGTTCAATAAAATACCGTACTCACCTGTTGAGTAATAAAAATGGCATCTCCACATCGCTTTTACATTTCAAATCCTTCAGTTCTTGCCATATCCGAAAACCCGAGCCAATGTTGATTCTTGTTTTATTACGAGCTCTGTCGCGTTCTCTTTTGGCCAGCAGACTCTCCTCTGTTCTAGGGTGACCAGACGTCCCCGTTTTCCGGGGACAGTCCCGGTTTTTGGTGTTCTGTCCCCGACTGGAGCTGTCCCCGGAAATGTCCCCGTTTTACAGCTCGTTCAAAACAACCCGCAGATATATTGCAAAAAAGGTGCCCAACCAACATACAGCAGCCTGCTGGTTATAGGAGCAATCGTGTAGTGATTATTTTCACAAGTGTTTGTATGTGCTTAATAAAAGAGCCTCAATAGGGTGCTGGATTGTTTTGTCCCCAAAGGTCCCGTAGTAACAAAATAACAAGACCTATTAAGGATAGCAAGAGTTATTTTCAAGCACAAACGTAACAAAACAAGTAAAAAAAAAAAGTATTTTATATAGTATACAATATTTGTTAAATAGTTTTATTTATCATATTTATGTTGTTTTATTTTTGTAATGTGTTTTTGTTAAGTCATGTTATAATATTGTTTTGAACTGCTTTACTGATTTACAATTAACTGTTCATTGTTTTGTTTTTGTTGTTTTTGCTGGTGCGTTGAATTGTATTAAATCCAGACAAAAAATCCTAATAATCAAACGAAATCATAATAATTATTAATGTTAATAATAATATAGGGATCCCACAACAACAGCAACAACAAAAACATTCAAAAATGTAATGTCCATGTTTTTTAATTAAAGGATAATAACAAGATTTTAGTGATATTTTAGTGATATTTTGACCACTCAAATAGGAAATGTCCCTTGGTGTTTCCATTTCAGAAATCTGGTCACCTGACTCTGTTCTGAGTCTTTTTTTTTTTTTTACAGATTCCCCAGAGGTTTGAGATTTAGCAGCTCGACATCCACCTTTCTCACTCGTTGTGACAACTAACCTACGCCACTCCCACATCATACACGTGTCAGAGTAGACTGAGCAATTTTTCTCTATTTACAAATATGACGAGACACGCACGGGCGAGTGACATATGTATGCAACTTCCCATGAAAACCATCATTCTAGGACTAAAATATAAACACTATGGCTTAAACACAATTTGGAAGAAGGATCCTCAGGTCTTTAGTGACCCGGGATGTCATTTATTACCCTCCTACTCATATTTTTTTTTAAAGTTAGGCATCAACCTTTTTAGTATTCCTCAAACTATTCATTATAAACAATAAAACAAGTAAAACAATAAAGTTATAAAAGAATGCCTGTTTTCCCATTCATTTTTTTTTTTAAAGAAAGTGTGTAACAGTGTAAGTATTTTTTTTTCTGCACAACAATAGCTTAATCTTTGATGACTGAATACGTGCAATTCACCTTTATTCCACAATGTCTGATACACAATGATGAAGTGACGTTTCACTCATAGTTACCGCAGGCAGAAAACAAAAGAATAGGAAGTATCATCAGCAAAACTTGAAATGGCTCAGTGATTTACTGCAGAGCAAGTACTGAACTCAATCAAACATTAGTGTCACTGTCACTTGATGGTGGATCTGGTGAAGAAGCTGTCAGCTATAAAAATATTGCCTTTAAAGCTGTTGAAAATGATAGCTCTGAGAATATGTTTGAGATGGCGTGCTGAATGTCCTCGTCAGAGCTCATTTCCCAGTACAGTGATGATGGTATAAAACACCTGTTAAAACTGAACCCTTCCAAGCTCCAAAAGGTAACAAAATATGCTTTATTTTATTATTCTGTAATTGCTACTCTAATATCTGCAGAGTTTTATATTATTGCGACAGGGGGAGGTCCATCTGCGTTAGATACAGATCCGGGTTACAAAAGACCCGGATACATAATAATGATTGGCGAAACTTTTATGCATTTAAAGCTACACTATGTAACTTTTCCGTCCACTAGAGGTCGCCTGTTAAAAACAAAGGCGTAGTTTGATGACGCCACGTTTGAGCGCAGAATCTTGGGACATGTGGTCTTCACCTCACAGCCGGTGGAAAAGAGTCAGGATAGGACTCGGGCAGAAATCATGTTCATGTATGCGATTATTAACATTACTGTAGTCTGAAGCAGAGCAGGGCCGAGTGTTGTGGAGCTGAGCAAGGCCGCAGGAGCGATTGAAGAGCGGGACTGTTATTATGGCATAGTCGCCGGCGGGACTTTTATTATGACACGGTTGCCGGCGCCACTTCCTCTTTTCCAGTCATGAGTATGAGGTAACGCTACTCTGTTTATCGTATTAGATATATCTGAGTGTGTTGAAAAGGAAGTTATGACGTTCGCCCGGCGGCTGCTATGACACTTGTTCACACTGCAGTGATTGTAAAGTGTTTCACCGAATAAAACCGGAAACCGAGGGTGACGCAGGTATGACGCAATCGACAGGCGACTCCCTCACACGCATAGCTCACACGTCCCGGTTCCTTGGTTAAAATAGCAATTTCTCACGATTTACAAATAGTTGGAAACATTTGGGATATTCTAGGTACTCAACTGAACAAAATATATAACACTGGCCTAGTGGTTTCTGGATATTTTACTGCAAAAATCCTACATAGTTCACCTTTAAGGGTTCAATTTTGTCAATTTTGAACAACAACAAAAAAGTTATATAGTGTACCTTTAAGTAATGTTTTCAAATAAAATCTTATTGTAAAGTGTTACCAAACTAAAAAATATAGATAAAAGCTAATAAATGACTGGCATTTACTCAAAGTACTTTATTTGTTCTGTAGAACACAAGAGCTTTAGAACACTTGTTGATTTGCAGGGATGGATGATTTAGCTGTGAGGAGCATTCTGAGCACATTGGATTTGAGTTCAGTTCGACTTGAAGTTCCCCAGACTGCTCATCCTGCTGAGAGACTCGGCAGGCCTGTATTTTACCTTTTGTTCTATCAGTCTGTTTTGTGTGGGGTCTGGGCTTACATTCAGGCAGTGTAATATGTCTCCTGTGAGCTCAGCAGCCCTCTCTATTTTTAATGAAAAGGTGAATAAGAATATATTGTATCACTTCCATCTCCTTCAGTGATAAGAGCCAAGTAATGTGTTGCATGATAATTCGACAGGATTTTTTAAGGAAAGAAAGAGGTGCCTGATATTTTTACTCAGCGGAGAACCATTAGATATTTTCTAAAAAGTTGCAATGGCTTAATTGTGTATGAAAAAGAAAAAAACTGAATGAGCTAAAAGCCTATTGAGTTCTAATGAGTGTTTAGAATGGAAAGTATTTAATTATGTTTCAAGAGCATGTGTTCAACCAAGGATTAAAATACGTTCAGCAAACAAACCAAACTATTTCAAGCCATCAAATGATATAAGCCTGCTTTAATTTAGCAAGGCACGGGTTTTTTCACCAAGCAGCACGTGCCACTGGCACCTCAAAACGCTAAAGCTCTAAGCATCGGGCCATTCATTTGTATAATATACTTGAATATTCAGTCTGCTATTGCAACAATCTAATGGCAATTCATAAATCTTATGCCAAATTGATGTCTAATTCGTGTGAATTTCTACTCATTCGTACGTTTCCGTGCAATCTGCTTATGCCCCACTGATGGTAGGGGTTTAGGGGTGGACCTTTATGCTCTCTTTTTTCTTAAAACACATTCCTTTTCATACAAATCATATTGTATGAGTTCATACAAATTCGCCACCAACCAAAACACAAAATAGTTACAACTGACCATGAGAATCTAAATCACTGACAATAAAGGCAAATTAATTTAGCACTGCCTTCAAGTGCCGTGAAACAGTGCGCGGGAAATATTGAAAAGCTCTTCCCTTTTTTAAAATAGCCAATAGCATTTTGTTTATATTACAGCACAGCCAGAGTCGTTGAGCTCGATAAAGCCACAGTTTCCTCCTAATCTCTCGAACCGTTTATCATAATAATCTCCTCCATTTTGCTTTAAAATATGGCATTCTCTGCAAAATTCCAATTTGTCCGATATGTTTTGTGGTCTGCGCTGACTCGTGCATATGATCCGCTCTGTGCTATCGTGTCTCTGGGACGGAGCACACTGTGTGTGCACTGCGGTGGTTTGACACACATAAAACCAGACTTCATTGACCCCAATGGAAAGCATATTTACACTGTCTGAATCGTTCCCTATCGCCTATATAGTGCACTATGTGCCATTCACCATGTGTAAAATAGTAAATGTGTGAACAAGTGAACAATTTCACCTGTAGCTTCAGTGTCTATATAATGTAGGGGGCGGGGCGCTTCAGATTCTAGAGAGCATTTGATTGGACAGAAAATCTGATGAGAAGCTGAAGTGCCATGTTGGCAGAAGTGAGAGACTGTAAGTTTTGAATGCTTATTAGGGGTAGGGAAAAAAAATGATGCATTGTGATTCTCTCTCCAATAATTCTGGATTGATTCTGAGAATTTCAGTTTAGTTTTTTAACCGCAGATGCGCGATGGCGCTACGCGTGCTTTAGGAAGACCCACATTCAGCTTGCTTCCAATTCCTCACACACACACACCACTCGAACCTTCCATAAAATAATCTTTCTTAAAGTTCAGAAAGGTTGAAGCGAACTACGAGGACATTTGCGGGCTTCATTGTACAGGAAATACGTGAAAAACGCATGCTTTTCTTGATGTTACGCTTGCAGTGGGCAGACTCCAACCAGTGTGTTCCATACACATGCTTTACGAAGGCATCATTTATGTTGTTTAGAATGCAGTGGGCTTATATATTAAAAATATGACACTCATGTGCATCTCAAAATGCATTTTTGATGCAAGATTAATATAAAAACAGTCAATTATGTTTTAAGGGATTAAACTGACAGGACAAGAGATCTGTGCATTAGTGTGAATGCAGCTTATCTCCCGCTGTCTTATGTCATCAATAATAATCAAACAACAGTAAAGCTGAGAAAGAGTAAAATCACACTCAGCTCTTGAATGATAAACGTTCAGATATTTTTAAATACTGAAAGCACTTTGTTTATTGTTTGTAAAGTTTTTTTGTTCCTCTTTGTTATTTACTACTTTCTTTGAAGCTATATTCGTTTATATAATTAAAATTCTTAACATTCAATTGTTTTAATTGAATTGTTTAATTTGTACTTATTTAAAAAAGTGCTTATAATTGCATCAAAAAGATTTTAAGATTTTCAAGTCAGTAAACTAATTTATAAGAAAAAATATTAAGAATAATTTTGGCTACTCCCAGAATCGGAATCAGATCAGATCATGAGGTCGGTGAAGATTCCCTCCCCTAATGCTTACATCTTCTAAATGCAAATTTTGTCATCGTTTTGGAGCACACTAGCTTATAGATAACAGTGAGGCTAAGATATTCATACTAAAAGCCAAAAGACATCCTCAGAATCCTCCGGAGAACCTCTGGGCTTCTTAATAAAAGGCTGGTTCTCTGAGGAACTTACAAGACGAAACCCTAAAGTTCTGCAGGAACACTAAAGACTGGCTCAGGAAAGGCTTTGAGGCATCGGGAAAATAGATTGAAGTTCCTTGAGTTCACAATGCAGTATTTGAGTCACCTAGAGGTTCTCCAGAGGGTTCCAGCAAGGTAGCATTAAAAGGAACCGAAAATGCTTCAAGTAGTCTTTCTTTTAAGAAAGAATCATGGTGCTGAATAAATGTTGAGGTTGTAACAAAGTTCAAGACTCAGAGAAGAAGCCAAACTTGGAACAAAAAGTTTGATTCCCAAAATAGACAATCAATAAAATGAAAGTAAGCAGCAGTCATCAAACATGTACACAAAACAAAAACGTAAATGTCCTATGCTTGGTCCTCTCTTCTTCTTCTGTTGTCACCACTCTTTCTTTTACCCTTCCAGAGTTCCTCCATGGGACTCGAGACCAGTGTGTGGTGCTCATTACCATTCGCTCCACCGGCCTCGCTCCGTTCTCACGACTCTTGGCCCCACCCTGCTTCACGCCAGAGGGTAATTTATTTCAACAATCATATAGCACAAGGCAAATAAGCAGTCAGGTACATTGGGAAAAAGGGATAAATGCTGCATACATTTATTTTCCAACATGGCTGATTGTAAAAACTTTCAGAGCTTCAGCCCTCTTGCCCTCATAGCACTCTTGCCTGTGGTTGTAATCCATTCTTTCACCGATGCATTGAAAACTTTATGAGGAGGTTTGAGTATGAGCTCAAAGCTTGTCCTGCATTTTACAACAGACTCCTCTGCCTGTCTCTCTCACTTCTTCTGTCTCGCTGAAAACTCTATCGTAACAAGCATTCAATACATAATCTCTTAAAAGAACAGGCACCCACAAATTCATCATACACCCTCATGTCATTCAAAACCCATTTTTCATTATTTTGTTCAATCTTTAGATTGAATCGTTATGCAGTTTTTCCCCTTACAATGACAGTCAAGCTTCTAAAAACACAAGTATTTTCCAAATCTTCTAAAGCAAGCTAAAGATTTCTTCAGAGAATAATGACTAAATAATTACTGAATAAAGTCCCCCTATAGTCAGTAATGTTATCCCTTAAAACTCATACAATAATTGAATCTTTAATGACGGAATAAGTGCAATTCACCTTTATTCTACAAGGTGGCAATGTCTGATACACAATGATGTAGTGATGTTTCACTCATAGTTACCGCAGGCAGAAAACAAAAGAATAGGAAGTATCATCAGCAAAACTTGAAATGGCTCAGTGATTTACTGCAGAGCAAGTGCTGAATTCAATCAAACATTAGTGTCACTGCCACTTGATGGTGGATCTGGTGAAGAAGCTGTCAGCGATCAAAATATTGCCTTTGAAGATGTTGAAAATTATAGTTTTGAGAAAATGTTTGAGATGGCGAATATGAGAGGAGATACTGAATATACTGGGAAATATTAAAAAACATATTAAACATATTAGCATATTAAAAACACCACATAGACATTTAAACAACATTAAAAGCTTTCACCACAGGGGGTCTTTAAACATTGATCTTTACTTCACACAAAGCTCTCATATTTTAGATCTTGACAGTAAAAAGTTCATTTTCAGTTTACGTTGTTACATTTTTGAGTGAACAATTTCTTCACAGCTCTCTCATGAAAATCACACGTAAATTGAGATTATTTTACAAAATGCATGCTGTGAACCAAAAAAAACAACAAAAATACCCACTGAGATGCTTATATCTCAGCGAGCCTGTGCTTGCATATTCAGGGCTCAATAACTAAAGGTTGCAATATCACTTCCTAGTATTAAAAGTAAATAACAGCAGAAGGAAATCTTAATGGGATGACCTACTTCTGTACACCTGTTTTTTTCCTCTTCTTTTTTTCCACAGGAAATACTAGTAAAGGCTTTTTCTCAGTCCACCTTGGTGCATTGATTTGATTTGGCCAACTTAGAATGTCTGTGGGATAAAGCAAACACACATATATGTCAAGCCTGTACAGAAATAAACCTTCCACAGGACAAATCCCATTTACTACAGCTTGAACAGGTGAAGTAGGGGTAATTCTCTCAAAACCTCCTCTCTTGACAAAATTACTTTTTCTTTGCTCTCAATATCCAGTGTGAGTCCAGCGTGCGCCGTCTTAAGATAATATTTAGTATTCAGTCCTCGCAGATGTCCTGCCTCTCCCGACAGACCTGATCTCTGAAATCTCGGAACTCTCAATTCTTAATACGAACCAGAAACCATGAAATGAAGTGGTATGCTGAAGTACTGTACTGATGGTGTAATAGAGAAATATAGTGAGTATTACGATCTTTACTCATTTACTTTTGAAACGTCACGCATGATACAAATCACAAACCAAGCTGGATGTGTCTGTACGATAAACAGTAGCCACATATTTTTCTGTAAAATGATCTGTAAAAATGATCACAGCCTTAGTCTGCTTACGATTCAAAAAACAAGATAGTATGAAGTAAAGCTTCATACTGCCATCTGTTGGCCATATGGTATTATTACAAAATGGTTTACATTGTGTTGAGTGCAAATTAGCTGTTTATTAAAAAATCAGATAGTGAAAAAGGCAAAAGAAGAGTTAGAAACTTAGTTGTTGCCCACTCCAATATATATAGCCAGGGGGTGAAAACTTTTTGAATTTGAAGATCAAGGTAAATTGTACTTAATTTTCAATTCCGGCAAACATGTAAGTATCTTCTGTTGCTTCCGAAGGGCAGTACTAAATGAAAAAAAAGTGATAATTAAACAAAATAAGAACGATTTGGACATCTTCATCCTGTTCAAAAGTTTTCACCCTCGGCTCACAGTGCATCGTGTTTCCTTCTGGAGCGTCAGTGAATGTTTGAACTTTTTTTATTGGTTGTGTTTTAGTCGCTCAACTGTCCTCAGTGTGAAAAGATGGATCTCAAAATCATTCATTCACTGCTGGAGAGGGTTCAAATATGCAAAAGATGCTGGAAAACTGAGAAAAGTTTGGCTGCAAGCAGTTCACATACTGTATGTAGAATTTGTTATATACTAATAATAATAATAATAATTAATTACATTTATATAGCGCTTTTCTAGGCACTCACTCAAAGCGCTTTTACATAGAAGGGGGGAATCTCCTCAACCACCACTATTTACTAGTGTTAATTAATGTTTATTCTTAGAGGAACACACCCCTTTTTTGGAAAATAGGCTCATTTTCCAACACCCCTAGAGTTAAACAGTTGAGCTTTACCATTATCGGTCTGGCAGTAGCACTTTTAGCATAGCTTAGCATAGATCATTGAATCTGATTAGACCATTAGCATCTCGCTCAAAAAAATGACCAAAGAGTTTCGATATTTTTCCTATTTAAAACTTGACTCATCTGTAGTTACATCGTGTACTAAGACTGACGGAAAATTAAAAGTTGCGTTTTTCTAGGCCGATATGTCTAGGAACTATACACTCATTCCTGCGTAATAATCAATGATTTTACGCAGCGCCTGAAAATAGTCCCCAGCTAGTTAACTTCCAATGTGACCGGCACTACGTTTGTGTAGTTGCAGAGTTGCAGGTATTCCGGGTTCAAATATATACGGTTCAGGTTGGTTATGTTGACGGAAGTTAGCCTATTTTCAGGCGCTGCGTAATATTATTGCACCTGCTGCACCCATAGTATGGCAGCAAAGTTCCTTGATTATTATGCAGGAATGAGAGTATAGTTCCTAGCCATATAGGCCTAGAAAATCACAACTTTTCATTTTCTGTCGGTCTTCGTTCACAATGTAACTACAGAAGAGTCAAGTTTTAAATAGGAAAAATATCGAAACTCTTTGGTCATTTTTGAGCGAGATGCTAACGGCCTAATCAGATTCAATGATCTATGCTAAGCTATGCTAAAACTCTTACTGCCAGACCCGGAGATCGGCTGAATGGATTCGAAAAAGGTAAAACTCAACTGTTTAACTCTAGGGGAGTTGGAATTTTTTTTTCAAAAATAGTGGATTGTTCCTTTAAGACACTGAGTAACGTCAATTTATACAACTTGTGATCAGTGTTGGGGGTTACGCATTACAAGTAAAACAAATTTTCTTGAAATTATTAAAGAAATTTATAATTTTATTTAGCAAGGACACATTAAATTGATCAAAATGACAGTAAAGACATTTATAGTGAAACAAAAGATTTCTATTCCGAATAAATGCCGTTCTTTTAAACTTTTTTTTCATAAAAGAATCCTGAAAAAGGTATCACAGAAAATACTATTAAAATATTTTAACTGGATTTTTTTTATCAAAAATGCAGCCTCTGTTAAAATCTCCTTTAAAGAAATTAAATAATCTTACTGACCCAGAATAATATAATCTATGAATACTATTAGTACATACAGTATATTAGTAGAATTTACTGAAGTGAATCTTATTGTAAAGTATAGTCCATGTTCACAAAGACAGACAATTCACAAGTTTACTGCCAAATGCTGAATAATTACAACTTAAAACGACCACAGAATCACAGCGTCTGTAACCCAGACCAACAGAAGCTAACCAGCATACAAAGATGCTTAACCCAACATAAAGATGCTAAATGAGAGCAGAAACTGGATTCCGGCTCAATCAATAGGTGGCCTGGTCGCTATTTCACTCTGTTTCCTACATGTTTGCGGTCGGAGAAACCCCAAGGATGCCCTTAACCCACAATCTGGTAAACGTGGTGAGGAATCCATGCAGAATGGATTTTTATGTAGGAATCATCAGTCTGATGACTGTGCTTGAATAGTTGCCTAATGCCAAGAAATAACGATTCATTAATGGGACCAGCTGCATCAGTCCTGCGCTTTCCTTTGACGTTCCCATATTCCAGATCATTCCTGCTATAATGATTATTTTCATGGTGGCAACAACACGGGAAGGAGGAAGACAGTAAAGATCTAAAATTAGCCATTGCTCAGTTATGGATTGAAATATGACTCATTTTGACATATATATTGATATGTTATTTGGTTTAAAAATCAATATGATATTATATGACACGTTTCTAATTGTTTATAATATCATATAGATTTTTAAACGCACATCAAAACATCACAGAATTCATTAAATTCATTGCTAAAACAGACTGATTTTTTAATGTTGTTATTTTACCACTATAATTGTGTTACTTCCTGGGGGGAAACGGGCATTTGTCAGGTATAGAGATTTTTATTTGTCATGATGGACAGTTAAATATATATTCTTAAATGTATTCTATATTACAATCTTAGATAAATTATATATCTAAGAAGAACTTATTCATTTCCTAACTGTAAATTGACACTAATTAAAACAAAATTGTATTTATTTTAAACAAAATTTTATGAATTTATTTATTATGAACAATATATATATTTCATTAATTAACTTATTTCATTAGATTATTTCTTAATTTCTTAACTATAAATTGATAATAATTAAAACTATTTTTTTCTAATAGTATTTCTTAATTTAACTGTAAATCAATACTAATTAAAACAATACTACTCCAAAAATGTTTTGTTTGAAACCTTTGGATTTTAGAAAGGGGTAATGAATTATTATTAAGATACAATTCCTTACAAGTTCAAAATGTTTGCATAATTATGTGATTACAGAACTAATCTTTATAATATCACTAAATGTATCCTTCACTGAACCTTAAATGTGCAGTGTGTAGAATTTTTGAGGATCTATTGACAGAAATGCAATATAATATGCATAACTATGTTTTCAGTGGTGCAGAAAGACCTTACATAATGTACTGTTATGTTTCTATTACATTAGAATGAGCCATTTCTTTCTACAACGCGGGTATCCTTACAGTGAAGTCACCATTTTGCACCGCCATGTTTCTACAGTAGCCCTAAACGGACAAACTTCTCTACAGAGCGCTAGTCACTCTTTGCTCTCTCCGACGACGACTTCTTTGACCTGTGTCGGCCACCATAGCGTATCATTGTGCTTCGAAAGAGAGGGGTGGGCAGTTGCAGTTCACAACCTCACCACCAGATGCCGCTAAAATGTACACACTGCGCCTTTAAAGGGTACACAGACTGAAAAGTCTGATCTTTGCACACAGAATTAAAGTTATTCTTAAAGAATGGTGCAATATCCCACTTTACACAAAATTCAGAACATCTACAGTATATCAGACGAACAAGATGAACGTTCTCTACCCTTATTACACCATTATTAATTTATTGTCTTTTCATTATTCTCACTCCATGCAATTTCCCACACAAGCAATCAAACTCCCATGTTATATACACTCATCTTCAGTCTCAATTCTTGCGTTTCAGACTTTTCTACAAATAATCATTCCTTTATCACCCTTAATGAGCAAAAACTCCATTGGCAGCGCATGTGTCCTGGAGTGGCGCGTATGAGAGCGTGTATACGTGTGTGCACCTAGTGGGTGACTTTTGGCAATGGCTTCTTCCATCTGCGAAGGGCTAGTATGTAGGGAGGAGGCTCACTGCAGAGGCTCTTCTCTGGCAAATGTGTTTCTGGGTCTCCCCCTTGAACAGATGGACTTCCTAGGAAATGTAGATGCCTTCAACCACCATCCATCTCTATAACAACCATGCTAACCAATCAAAAGTGCTAATTTACACCCACCATAACACTCAAAAAGCCAAGCAACCATTTCAGAATCAAATTTGTACCATTATTATGTGGGTCTGAGAGGTGAGTGAGAGAAATGTCAGAGTGTTCTCGCAGTGTGGTCATAAAGCAAATAACTATTTGGAAAAAGGGCCTTTTACTGCACCAGTCTGAGACAAATAACACTTGCGAAGAAGGAAGAAATAATATGAAAGATACAAAAGACATATTGCTCACAAATCACTGGACTGCAGCCAGCTCAATTAAGACGGCTGTGAAAAGCTTCGGTTTTGTTGCTCATAATGGGGTTTCAGGATATAACACGTTCGTACAGAATATATATCTACGGCTAGCTGTAATTATACTGGAAAATTCTCACAGTAAATCGCTGTGCATTACCTCTAACTGGTCAAAAGGTTATATGAGCTGCATTTTTCCTACAGGAATAATTCACCTAAAATGAATGTTTGTATTAATTATGTAAGCTTTGCATGAGGAGCACACTGAAGTTTGCAGGGTCATATCTGCCATCATCAATTTAATATGGAATGGAGGAATTGGAGAATGAGATTTATTTTGCTTTGATTCTCTCACAAAGCTATGGAATGGATTCAGATTATTTGAAATATAATGTATATACTATACCACTTGTACGACCATAAAAAACACTTATATGTGACCCTGGACCACAAAATCTCATTAGGGTAGATTTTTTGAAATTGAGATTTATACATCATCTGAAAGCTGAATAAATAAGCTTTCCATTGATGTATGGTTTGTTAGGACACTATTTGGCAGAGATACAACTCTTTGAAAATATGGAATCTGAGGGTGCAAAAAAATCGAAATATTGAGAAAATCGCTTTTAAAGTTTTCCAAATTAAGTCCTTAGCAATGCATATTGCTAATAATAATAATACATTTTGATATATGTACGGTAGAACATTTACAAAATATCTTCACGGAACATGATCTTTACTTAATATCTTGATTTTTAGCATAAAAAAAAAAAAAAAAAAAAAAAAAAATATATATATATATATATATATATATATATATATATATATATATATATATATATATATATATATATATATATATATATATATATATATATATATATATATATATACATACAGTGAGGAAAATAAGTATTTGAACACCCTGCTATTTTGCAAGTTCTCCCACTTAAAAATCATGGAGGGGTCTGAAATTGTCATCGTAAGTGCATGTCCACTGTGAGAGACATAATCTAAAAAAAAAAATCCAGAAATCACAATGTATGATTTTTTAACTATTTATTTGTATGATACAGCTGCAAATAAGTATTTGAACACCTGTCTATCAGCCAGAATTCTGACCCTCAAAGACCTGTTAGTCTACCTTTAAAGTGTCCACCTCCACTCCATTTATTATCCTAAATTAGATGCACCTGTTTGAGGTCGTTAGCTGCATAAAGACACCTGTCCTCCCCATACAATCAGTAAGAATCCAACTAACATGGCCAAGACCAAAGAGCTGTCCAAAGACACTAGAGACAAAATTGTACACCTCCACAAGGCTGGAAAGGGCTACGGGGAAATTGCCAAGCAGCTTGGTGAAAAAAGGTCCACTGTTGGAGCAATCATTAGAAAATGGAAGAAGCTACACATGACTGTCAATCTCCCACGGACTGGGGCTCCATGCAAGATCTCACCTCATGGGGTCTCAATGATCCTAAGAAAGGTGAGAAATCAGCCCAGAACTACACGGGAGGAGCTGGTCAATGACCTGAAAAGAGCTGGGACCACCGTTTCCATGGTTACTGTTGGTTATACACTAAGACGTCATGGTTTGAAATCATGCATGGCACAGAAGGTTCCCCTGCTTAAACCAGCACATGTCCAGGCCCGTCTTAAGTCTGCCAATGACCATTTGGATGATCCAGAGGAGTCATGGGAGAAAGTCATGTGGTCAGATGAGACCAAAATAGAACTTTTTGGTAATAATTCCACTAAACGTGTTTGGAGGAAGAAGAATGATGAGTACCATCCCAAGAACACCATCCCTACTGTGAAGCATGGGGGTGGTAGCATCATGCTTTGGGGGTATTTTTCTGCACATGGGACAGGGCAACTGCACTGTATTGAGGAGAGGATGACCGGGGCCATGTATTGCGAGATTTTGGGGAACAACCTCCTTCCCTCAGTTAGAGCATTGAAGATGGGTCGAGGCTGGGTCTTCCAACATGACAATGATCCGAAGCACACAGCCAGGATAACCAAGGAGTGGCTCTGTAAGAAGCATATCAAGGTTCTGGCGTGGCCTAGCCAGTCTCCAGACCTAAACCCAATAGAGAATCTTTGGAGGGAGCTAAAACTCCGTGTTTCTCAGTGACAGGCCAGAAACCTGACTGATCTAGAGAAGATCTGTGTGGAGGAGTGGGCCAAAATCCCTCCTGCAGTGTGTGCAACGTTTGACCTCTGTAATTGCAAACAAAGGCTACTGTACCAAATATTAACATTGATTTTCTCAGGTGTTCAAATACTTAGTTGCAGCTGTATCATACAAATAAATAGTAAAAAAATCATACATTGTGATTTCTGGATTTTTTTTTATAGGTTATGTCTCTCACAGTGGACATGCACTTACGATGACAATTTCAGACCCCTCCATGATTTCTAAGTGGGAGAACTTGCTAAATAGCAGGGTGTTCAAATACTTATTTTCCTCACTGTATATATATATATATATATATATATATATATATATATATATATATATATATATATATATATATATATATATATATATATATATATATATATATATATATATATATATATATATATATATATATATATATATATATATATATTTAAATATATATTTAAATATTTAAAAAAAGCCAAGCCAATATTGATTCTTGTGTTATTACGAGCTCTGTCACGTTCTCTTTTGGCCAGCAGACTCTCCTCTCTTCTGCATTTGTTTGAAACGGGTGATTCCCTAGAGGTTCCAGATTTAGCGCCTCCAAGTCAACCTTTCTCACTCGTTCTGACAACGAACCTATGATCACACTTTTATTCATGCAAATGCTTTTAAACAATTCAAGCGCGACAAGACAAAAGAGAACGAGCTGTCTGTGAATGTCCTGTCTATATGACACACAGAAAGACGCGTGCCAGAATCGAGTTCTCTTTCACGCTGGAATGAACAATAACACAACACAATCATGCCAAAATGTCAGTTTTGTCGAGTATCCTCATAAGAGAAGTCATAAATGAGTTAAATAAAGTCTTAAATGAGAATAAAGAGCTGTGGGAAAATGGGAGGCCTGTGAGATCCGCATCATGTGCAGCGGTAGATCTTAAAGTGACAGCAGCCACTAATGCTGTCTCTCATTTACTCAGTGCTCTTGACTAAATAACTTTTGTAGCTTTAATTTGTTTAAAATGTATAGCTTTCAATCGCACTGTAATGTTTAATGGTTATAATTAATGTTTACAATTGACTCAATTTTGTTGAGACATCAGTAGCTGTATTAATATCAGTGATGCTGGTCTTTATTCATAAAAAGATGGTATTAAACAAGTATCTGTCTTTATGTTGTTTCTACATTAATTTAGAGATTAACTGTGAAATGATCACATTATAAAATACATTAAGAACTTATATTACAAACTTTAATGTTTTTAATCATGATTAATCACAGAAAAACATTAATTAGTTTTTTTATTTTTATCGATTGACGGCACTAAAAAATATCTATTTTTGAAAATGATAAAAAAAAAAAAATGGAAGCTAAACAAATTCAGCACAAATCAGACTTCATATTCACATCAACCAAATATGGGGAGACCAAACCTAAACTCACCCCAAGGAAAACAAATATATGTTGAAATATGCTATATAAATGTGAGGCCAAACACTCAAAGTGTGATTCCAGTCAGCGGCGTGTTGCTCTGCATACTGAAGTGAAAGGCTTGAAAGGGAATTCTAAACAAACACATACAGTATTCACTTCTGAATTCGACCCACTGTTTGCTCTGCATGTCTGATAATATGTGTAGACTTTTAAAATTATTAATGTATGTTAAACATAAAACTTTGATTCAATCTTAATGACTAGGAGCCAGTTGGATATGCCAAACTCTAGACTCTAAAAAATCTTCAGTTATTTTTTTCTACCCAAATCCTGGGTTGAGCTTTTTGGGTCATGTTTTGGGTTATTTTTTCAGTGTTTGGGTAGTTTTTGTGTTATCCAGCTCCTGGGTCAAACGTAACAACCCAGTGTTTGGGTGGTTTTCATGTTAACCAGCTCCTGGGTCAAACGTAACAACCCAGTGTTTGGGTAGTTTTCATGTTATCCAGCTCCTGGGTCAGACATAATCCAGTGTTTGGGTAGTTTTCGTGTCACCCAGCTCCTGGGTCAGATGTAACAACCCAGTGCTTTGGTAATTTTCGTGTTATCCAGCTCCTGGGTCAGTTGTAACAACCCAGTGTTTGGGTAGTTTTTGTGTTACCCAGCTCCTGGGTCGGATGCAACAACCCAGTGTTTGAGTATAGTTTTGTGTTACCCAACTCCTGGGTCGGACGTAACAACCCAGTGTTTGAGTATAGTTTTGTGTTACCCAACTCCTGGGTCAGATGTAACAACCCAGTGTTTGAGTATAGTTTTGTGTTACCCAGCTCCGGGGTCGGATGTAACAACCCAGTATTTGAGTATAGTTTTGTGTTACCCAGCTCCTGGGTCAAACGTAACAACCCAGTGTTAGGGGTAGTTTTCGTGTTACCCAGCTCCTGGGTCAGACGTAACAACCCAGTTTTTTGGCAATTTCCGTGTTATCCAGCTCCTGGGTCAGTTGTAACAACCCAGTGTTTGGGTAGTTTTTGTGTTACCCAGCTCCTGGGTCAGATGTACAACCCAGTGTTTGAATATAGTTTTGTGTTACCCAGCTCCTGGGTCAAACGTAACAACCCAGTGTTTGGGTAGTTTTTGTGTTACCCAGCACCTGGGGTCAGATGTAACAACCCAGTGTTTGAATATAGTTTTGTGTTACCCAGCTCCTGGGTCGGATGTAACAACCCAGTGTTTGAATATAGTTTTGTGTTACCCAGCTCCTGGGTCGGAAGTAACAACCCAGTGTTTGACTATAGTTTTGTGTTACCCAGCTCCTGGGTCGAATGTAACAACCCAGTGTTTGAGTATAGTTTTGTGTTACCCAGCTCCTGGGTCGGATGTAACAATCCAGTGTTTGGGTAGTTTTTGTGTTACGCAGATCCTAGGTCAGACATAACAGCGGGGTTGAGCTCTTGAAGAGAGAGCAGTGCAGCTCCGTCAAATTGGTGCATGTCTGCACAAGATCCAGCGTCGTTACGGTGGAAACGGGACAACAGAGACTGGGCGATTACACTTGAATTACTTCTAAATGTTTCATTTTTACTTCTAATATTTGTTAACAAACTTAAATGTAGGCAATATGTTTTTCAAAAACGATATAAAATTTGCTATGCTGTAAAATATTATCACATAATTAAAATATGTGTGGAGTATTTGAAAGAAGTTTAGAGGATTTAAGTTAATCCGTAAACATTAATTCATGTATGAAGTAAACAAAAATAAGCTAGTATTATAGTAAAAATTAATCAACCCATTATGCTGGGTTAAATGAATAACCCAATTTGCTGGGTAATGTGGTTTTCCCAAATTTTCCCAGCCCTTGAGTTGTTTTTTTAGGTCTTCTTTTGTGTAATACAGCAAATCCAACAGCCTGCGGCTTTAAAACAATATGAAGGTGAGTAAATTCTGACAGAATTGTCATTTCTGGTGAACTATCCTCATGATTAGAAGTCTATTAAAACAAATGAGTGGATGGTTTAATCAAACCTCAATAACTTTAGACCAGATGATGGAGAATGATGGTCATAATGTTCTCAATTATATGAGAGTCAATATACGGTGGAATAAACCAGACTAGTCCCCTTAAAACACAAGACATCTGGGGACCTGCAGCATCCCGGAGGAGCTCTGAGCTCATTTCTGCATTGGACTAATAATAAACCACTGGCATGATTAGTCACTCTCTTCCGTCTTCCATGTTTATTAATCTGCACCATCCCAAAGGTCACGCACAGGACATAACACAATCACTGGGGAGTCAAGCAATAGATGTTAACGAGCCTTTTTATATCAAGAAACTCCGCAGATGCCTCTGAATTGAAGAGTATGGGCTCATCTGTCTCATAAAGAAGGATACTGGAGGAAAAAAATACAGCCGTGATATTAGACTGGGAGTGTAATCAGCATGGCCGGCAGTGGCTTAATCTTGTGTGACTTGCACAAAATGAGGTATTGGAGTGGCCACAAGGAGATGTGCAGCTTGCTTGGTTTTTATTACTCTGTATTGAATCAGACCAACATGAAATACTGTTTCAAAGATGATTTGAGCGTAACCTCAGAAAAACTGATGCATTTCTTAATGAAATCAACATGAGAAGCACCCAAAGGGCATTCAAAAGTACCCTCAACTTCACGCCAAAGCTCGCAGCCGATCTTAGTCAGGGTAAACGTCGTATTTCATTGGATGTGAATCAAAACAAGGGTGTGAGAGACAGAAATACAGCCTGTAATGGGTTGGATTGTTACACTTTGGTGTTGGTAAGGAGATGCAACATTTGTGCCTATTTACAAACTGGAAGAACACATCAGTTGGGAAAATTAGACGTAATATAAAATCTTGAAAGGAATAGTTCACCCAAAAATGAAAATGTTCAGCATTTGACATCATTTATCCTACACTCTAAAAAATGCTGGGTTGAAAATGGACAAACCCAGCGGCTGGTTGTTTAAACCCAGCGGTTGGGTTAAATGTTTGCTTAAAACAACCCAATTGCTGGGTTAAATTAACCGAATCGCTGGGTTAAAACAACCCAACCGCTGGGTTTGTCCATTTTCAACCCAACTTGGGTTGTTTTTAACCCAGCATTTTGTGTATGCAAATCATTCAGATTGACTGAAAAGATCTGGCTTAAAAAAATTATATATGTTTGAACATTGATGCTTCAATCATACATTTATTGGAATATAGTCTGTAAATTATATAAGTGACTTTTATAATTGTTTTATGGCTCTTTTCATGCTTCGTGTTTGAAGGTCTAAACATCTAACATTCACTGTAATGGTATGCAAAAAGATAGAATAACCAGAACAATAACATAATTCAATATTTCTCCTTTCATACTCAGTGGTGGAAAGAAACATTGTTATTGATAGATAAAACCACAACTATTAAAAAATATTTTGTGAAATTGAATGAATAGATAGATTAAGAAAAACAAACTTAAAAAATCTTGCCGTGACAACTTACTGAATTAAAATTTGTCTTCAACTAAAGCTGAAAGAAAACCTAAATTAAAACAATAAAATAAAAATAAAACATAAAATGAAATTACAAAAAACTTAAAATGAAATTCAAATGAAAACTAAAAAATATATAAATAAATGGACTTCTATAATAATATATTGGGTGAATTCAGGGTGATTGGGACACTTTTTCCAAGTCATCTCAATAGCAAAAAGTGTCCCAATCACCATGAAATCACCCTAAATAAAACAATAGCACTGGAAAGAATATAAAACGGTTTCAAAAGACACAAAGAGTAATTGTAGAATATGTAAGTGGAAACAATGAGTTAAATTTTTTTACTCTGTGAAACATAGAACATATTTAGTAAAATTGTGTTGTTTTGTTCCCCTCTGATATCTATTGTATGGAGAAAAAAAGAAACAGCTAAAGCTCTTCTTACATATCACACAGTTTGGAGTGATGTGAGGGAAAGTAAATGACAGAATGTTCACTTTTTGGATGAACTATCCCTTTAAGATTGCAACCTGTTGAACTTCATTCCCCGACTCATTTACATTCACGCCTAATGAAACATGACGCCATTGTGATGCAACCATTCTAAAAAACTGCAATCTTCTAGTCCAGGGTAGCTGTTGTAGCCTCTCTTGAGCGCTTCCATGGCATTCTAATGACTATAGCACTGCCTCAAGGCCTGCCATTCCATTATCTCTTCAAAACAAGCCAAATACAAACCCCAAATTTGTCACTTCGCCAAGCCTCCTGGAGCAAACCACGAGGGTGAATCTGAATTCAAAGAAGCCTGTGTTAAAGCTGTCATCCAGATCAAACTTACAACACAAACTTCCTAAAACTACTGTCAAGCGTATTTCAAAATCGTGCGCTAGCTAGGATGCAATACATGCAGCAAGTATAAGAGAGCTGACAGGGGATGTCTTTGTTTAAATGTTGTGGAAGAACCAGGTAATGTATTGAAATCCATGTGAATAGTAATTGCGCGGTTCTAATTTGACCTCAAGGCTAATTTGTGTGCCGCTCTGAATAGTTGAGATGTCCATTAGCTTCCATCTATGACCTCTCTTAGCGGTTTGAGTGGGGCTTTGCTGGGACTGAATAATAAATTCAGTCTGGGCCTTTCTTTATGTTTGCGTCTTGTGGCGGCCTACCATGTCCTACATTTAGAGCTTTTAGTGCTTTGAGGAACAAGAAAAGTGAAGTTTCACCATTGCATTACAGACAGGAGTTCATTGAGGCCGTCTGTTTCCCTGCTCATTGTGAAATCTATCCTTCACTATGACTGATAGGTATGCCATAAGCTGTTCTGTAAAACATTCTGCTCCGAAGGACGTTTTAACAGCACTTTTTACATTTACATTTACATTCATCTTCCAGGCAGATGCTTTTTTACTGCAGTGACATGCTAGAAAGTGCTTGTGGCAATTATTCTAGCCGGCAGCGTGATGTACAAATCAAGTACTAAGACAAAGCCAGAAAGTGCCAAAAAGAACAATGCTTAGAAATCCCAAAGAATACATGGCTTGGAGGAAACAAGGGCCCGGAATGATACTTGCTTTCTAAACCAGGTGAGCAAACACGAGTTGCATGGCGATGTTCCAGAGCATTGTCTTCGAAAATCTGCCGAGAAATATAATAATAAATACATCTCTACCACAGTGAAGCATGGAGGAAGAGGTGTCATTGTATGGGGAGCCTTAATAGCTGTTGGTATTGGTGAGCTTCTTCACTGTGAAGAGTCATTTAATGCTTTGGAGTACAGGACAATATTGAGGAATATTCCCACACATGAAACAATTATCAGATGTTTTTTTTCAGCTCAAGTTGCAAAGACAACCAAGGAGTCAGGCTCATGTTTTGTCCTGCAGATTCCAGATTTGGTCTCACATTAAACTCTAATGAACTGGGAGACATTTTTCAACTACTCCATTGACATTCAGCCATTAACATTAAATGGAGCAACACCGACTTTACTTACTGTAAAAAGCTGCCTGCAATTTGTGGAAGGGTATTCCATGCTATTCCAAGTTATTTTATCTACAGCATTTATGATTTATGATTTATAATTTCCTGACCAGTGATTTGTGATATCAGAGGGCCCTATCATACACTCGGCGCAATGCGAAGCAAGACGCGATGCAAGTGTTTTTTTGCTACTTTCAGCCTGACGCAGTTATCATTTTCACGTCCAGCGCCACGTTGTTTAAAGGGATAGTTCACCCAAAAACGAAAATTTGATGTTTTTCTGCTTACCCCTAAGGCATCCAAGATGTAGGTGTCTTCGTTTCTTCAGTAGAACACAAATGAAGATTTTTAACTCCAACCGTTGCTGTGTGTCACTCATATAATGCTTGTCAAAGGGGTCTAATTCTATTAGAGTAAAAAAAAACATGGACAGACAACTTCAAATTAAACCCGCGGCTCGTGACGACACATTGATGTCTTAAGACACGAAACGATCGGTTTCTGAGAGAACCCGAGCGGTATTTATGCAAATATATCACCTCATATCAGACGAACGCTTCAGCTCTGCAGACTGCCTTCACTTCCCGTGTGTGAGGTCAAAATTACAGCCGGGTCATAGATATGTATACGTAGAATCCTCATTCGAGCGATCCACGCCATGATCCACGCAGGCACTAATGAGGTATCTATGTATATATCTATGACCCGGCTGTAATTTTGACCTCACACACTATTTTTTGTGTTTTTTGTGTTCTACTGAAGAAACGAAGACACCTACATCTTGGATGCCATAGGGGTAAGCAGAAAAACATCAAATTTTCGATTTTGGGTGAGCTATCCCTTTAAATAGCAAATGCACTCACGCTCCTTCTGTTCGCCCATGGGCATGCTGGTCTGAAAACGAGGTGTGTTCAGGGATGAATAATGATGAGTATCACCTGAGAGGACAAAAGGACTTAAAAACCCACATAATGACCTGCATAATGAGCTGCATAAGGAATGAGCTTCAGGTACCTATGTGACTGAGAGCAGCAGGACAAAGGACATTATATATATTGTACTTATCTAGTAAATGCATCTTGATTTAAGACTATGGGCCCTATTTTAACGATCTGAAACGCAAGTGTCAAAGCGCAAATCTAAAATGGGTTGGTCTGAAGTAGCTTCATTATTCATAGGTGTGGTTTGGGCGTAACGTGAATAAACCAATCCGAGCGTCATCCAACATTCCCTTTAAAAGCAGGTGCGCAAGTTCCATTATGGATTGCTATTATTATGGCGTATTTACCAGGCGCACGCCAGGAGCGGTTCACAGCCGAGGAGACTGATGTTCTTGTAAGAGCAGTGAAAAACAGAGAAGTGAAGTTGTAATGTTGTACATTATGGTAAAGGTGATTTCACAGTCTTTTTTTTTTTTTCAGTCTTTCAGTTTTTCAGTCGATTTTTTTTCCTGGTTCTTGACGGACAAACCAATTTGTCAGATGTCCTTATATACATATATGTCTTGCCACTATTGGGCAAACTGGTCTTATCCTTAATTATTACAATTAGCCTGAATCATTTGTAAGCTAGATTTATGCCTATTTTTTCACATCTTCGTGGTACACCACAATGATTTCCGTCATCTCATGTGTTAATATTTTTTTAGTGTAACAATTTATGATTTGCAAAAATAACTGTTGCATCTGTGTAGATTACATGAGCAAAGTGTATGCGCGTTGTGCACGCTATACATTATGGTCAAGCATGCACCCTTAAAATAGCATAATGAACAACGCGCAACGCGCCACTGACTTTAGACTAGGTTTTTTCTGGTCAGTGGCGCAATTGTTTAATGGAACAGCAAAATAGCACCAGGGATTGTTTGCGCCGGAACACGCCTTATTTTTTGCGCTGAACCGCCCAGGGAGCGCAAGTTCATTCACTAGTTTAGCGACGTGATTCTGTGGAGGGAAAAGCGCGCTTTGCGCGGGTGCAAAATAGGAATGACACATGCGTCGGTGTACAAAGTCAATTGCGCTGGGTGCAAGATAGGGCCCTATAGGTACAACCCTTTTAGACCATGCGCCTGGTACACCGAACATTTTTTTTCCCGTTGTTAAACTAGCAAAAGTGGATTCGGACACGCCCTAAGTGCACCTGCACCATGCGCTTCAGACCATGCACTCAGATCATTAAAATAGGGCCCTAAAATGGTTAAGACCATTTAAAGACTACAAAATATTTTGCCATTTTTGGCTTGGCCCATTTTTTCTTTCAGTATATATACACAGACCAGCTAACAAACCCCTCTAAAACTTGTAAACCATACCCGCCTAACCAGCTAAAAAGTTCTGATCAACTAACAAGTACACCAAACCCCTATAAAACCAGCAAACCAAGACAGCTTAACTAGCTTAAAAAGTCTGACCAGCTAACAAGTACCCCAAGTCCCTCTTAAACCAGCTAACAAATGCTCAAATCCCCTTTAAAACCAGAAAACCAAACCAGTCTCACCAGCAGACAAATCCCCAAAACCATCAAACCAGACCAGTCTGAACAGCTGACAAGTCCCCATAACCCTTCTAAAACCAGCAATCCAGACCACCTGACAAGTCCTAGCTGCTGCAAACCTTAACTAGACAGTTGCTTAGCTACCATAACACCAGCGCACCATTGAGCAAGACCCTTCTGACAAATAACCCATGTGGTGAGCTTCAGAAAGACCTGTTTAACATAGTTTCCACTGCGATTGAGTAATTGTTGAAGTAAAGGTGTTTCTGTTGTATCATGAATCAGATGAAATACTCACACCCTGTATTTGTAACGCCAAACAAGCTCTGAGGAGATCCCTCTTCCCACTGCAGCACTCTGTTTGTAATGTTTTTGTAGATGTGAAGTTATCATCCTCATCTGTTTCATCCCTAGGTTGTAAATAGTCTCGCTGCGGATTAATCTTTAATGACTCGCATCATTCAGACATCGGATCGATTTTGTGCTCAAACTGTCTTGGAAAATGTCTCAGCACCATGGCTGGACTGCTGCCCAAATTTCTCTTTCTCTGATTCCACACTTCTTCCAAGGTTCATTTTTATTGACGTTCCACTGCTTCATGTTTTGTTACTGATAGAAGCAGAACCTAAGATTCTATAATCCTATAATAAATGTATACGGTACTGTTGCTTAATATTGCTGACATGTATAATATTATATAAATTCACATTTATATTATATATCTATATTACACATTCATAACATTATATATTTTGAATCAGGTTTTCTTTTACATCATGGCACCAGGATGCACTATGGGAAGAGGGCAAGCCAGGGGAGGCAGTGTGATACTTTGGGCAATGTTCTGCTGGGAAACCTTTGGTCCTGCCATCCATGTGGATGTTACTTTGACACGTACCACCTACTTAAGCATTGTTGCACACCTTGCACACCCTTTCATGGAAATAGTATTCCCTGGTGGCTGTGGCCTCTTTCTGCAGGATAATGCACCCTGCCACAAAGAAAAAATAGTTTGAGGAGCACAACAATGAGTTTGAGGCGTTGACTTGGCCTCCAAATCTCAATCCAATCGAGCATCTGTGGGATGTGCTGAACCGACAAGTCCGATCCATGGAGGCCCCACCTCACAACTTGCAGGACTTAAAGGATCTGCTGCTAACATCTTGGTGCCAGACACCACAGCACACCTTCAGGGGTCTAGTGGAGTCCATGCCTCGACAGGTCAGGGCAATTTTGCAGCAAAAGGGGGACCAACACAATATTAGGACAGTGGTCATAATGTTATGTCTGATCGGTGTTAAATAAAATGCATATTTATATTATAAATTAATTGTTTTATAATATATACTGTACGTATCTTATTTATATATTATATAAATATGTTAATTTATATCATGTTAAAATGATATGTATTATATTTTTTTAAATATAAAATAAAGCTTTTTTTATATCCTATCACAGCAAACAGGAAATGAGATGGGGAGACTCCTTGTAACATCCCTGCAGCCTCATGCATCTAATCACAGCCAATCTCTGAAGTGCGTAATTCCAAGATGACAGGAAAATGATTTTGCCCGTCGGTGATTGTGTCATTCAACCGAGTCCCTTCCGCTAGGGAGTGACGCGGGACAAGGTCACCTCATTAGCATGGCGTGAATAAGAGCTAGTCAGCTGTGGCTTCAGGAGTTCGTTTTTCTGAGCTCGGTGGCTGGCATTCTTTGACATTTTTGTGGCAGGTGAGCGCAACAAAAGGCTCTTTAAAACTGATATGATAAGATAGCCGGGTCTGCTGACATGACAACAGATTTCTGGAGGGGATGGCGCTGTCTCCATTGTTGCTGCCGTCCACAAGAAAGAAAAGAAAAAGGAAAACCACACTTTAAGATTCCCGCTGTATATTACATTGCTGGGGCCTTTTTCTCTATGGTACGCAATTTGATTTCAATGAGTAAAAAATTATTTGTGGTGTTTTCCCTTTTTTTTTTTTTTTTTTTTTGCCTCAAGGCAACATTGTACCACAACGGACAAATTGAAACATTTTCATGTAAAAAAAAAGAAAAAAAAAAGAAATATATTTATTGAAAACATAAATTCATTTAACCAGACACCTGAACAAACACGTTTATCCAGTTTTTCATGTATAACAAATTTCATATTTAATAAAAAATACCATTTCAAATTCAGCTGTTGCTCTCTGGCAATATTGTACCATGGTGGAACAGTATCACCAAACCATCATATCAAGTTATCATATCCATCTTCATCCTCATCTCCATCTTCAATCTCACCCTCACCCTCACTCTCTCCCTGCCGGATTGTCACTATGACCCTCATCTTCCTCATCACAGTATGACACCTCATCCTCACCCTCATGCAGTTGTGTTTTATACCTTTTTTAAGAGCTATAGGAAGTGTGCAGATCACAATATGTGCAGTTATAGTATGTAAATTACTATTCATATAAGTGCACTACAAAATCATGCAAAAATGCAAATATATTTAGAGAATTCTAGCTCTTTTCCTTACAAATATACTATATTTGTATCCAACCCAGTGTGTCTGGTATGGCCTTATGCTGTTCCATCACAATGTTGCCTTGAGACAACACACAGTTTTTTGTTATTTACTCTAAAACATTCAATGATATATAATGTAAGTTTCTTGAAAATACTTCTTTACTTACCAGTGAAGGTGACACATTTTTTTGTGGGTGATTAACTGGATGGAAATTAGTGAAAAATGCAGTTTTCATTGGAGAAAATATGGAGCCATGTGACCTGTATACATTTTTGCACTTTCATTGATTAGTATTTGAGTTCTTCTCCCCTGGGATAGGTTTGAACAATAAATTAGTGTTTTCTTTTATTAAAAATAAACTAAAATAGACTATATTGCCTGGAGGCAACACCGTACCAGGGTTAAGAATGCAGCAGGACCATCTGCCTTGCAGGTCTCTGAACTGTGACATCTTTTGGTATTAGAACAGCCCTGATCAAATAATACAAAAATCTTAAATAATTTATATAAAAATTGTGTAATGGATTAAATAATGACTTTAATTGGAAAATATGAAGGCACACAACAATCCTTTATCCTTTATCAAAGGCTCTGTTTACACCTAGTATTAAGATGCTGATCGTCCCAAAGGTGGCTAAGGGCATGAGGGACAAAACATAAAATAAATAAATATTTTCCCGGATCTTAACTCTGGGAGACGTTCAGTGGTGCAGGTGCAAAAGGAACACGAGAGCAAAAATTGAGTTTTAAATGAAGCGGGGTAATTTATTCACAATAACATTTAGGAGGAAACGGGAGGAACTTAAACGGGGCTAAATCAAAGAAAATAACAAAACAAAACCCCACACATTACCTACATCCCATTCCCAACTAAACTACTTAAAGGGTAACTAAACCCCTGCTCAGAGCTTAACTCCACCCACTGGCAATTTTCAAAAAATGCTGGAAAAGTGGGCAGAGCCCGGCGGACACAGAGGGGACGAACCGAGGGCTGGGCTGAGCGGAGGGCGTGCACCTGAGACCCGCAGGGACGGGTTGATTGACAGCTGTCAGACTCGCGAGTCGCAAAGATGGAGAATGACTGGAGTGACGCCAGCTTTGCAACAGAGCGGTCATTTCTCCTACCTTCACCTGAAGTGGAGGAGGGTGGATTGTCTGTAGACATAAACCCGGAGCCTTATCAATGCGAGCCGCTGCTCAAACTGCGTTAACTCCCGATGCCGACGATGCTAGTGAAGCAGCCGCGCAAGAGAACCGACCTAATCTATCTGCGTCCGCGGCAACCACTTGCGTGTCAGGGTTTGAAAGCGCGTCTCATGTATGAAAATGATCTGTACACATGACGGGCGGCAATAAAATCGCAAGAAAAGCCTGACGTGTACTGACAACTTCATTATTTAACCGTATTTTCTTCAATACAATGTTAAAGCATGTGTCAAGTGAGTTTCATTCATAATGTTTACTTCATGTAATATGACAGTTCATACTGGAGTGAAGCCGTTCTCATCATGTGATTGGGGGAAACATTTCTGAGGGCGTGGTGAGCTCGTGCTAGGGGCGCGGATAGTGAGCCGTTGGAGGTACCATCCTACGTCACGATGTACCACAACGTCCAATAGGAAAATTCAACTGCAGTAGCCACCGTTCAACCTTAAGAGGGCAGCACTTTGGCGGTTTTACACCATATTTTATAGAATTAAAACACTTTATACTCAAATGTCAAAACATTTACTCGAATCAATGAACAGCATTAATAAAGCCCCAGTATTACAGATCATTAACTAAAAAAAGTTGGTTTAGGGTTTAGTTACCCTTTAACACAATAAAATAAAAAGAAAAGGAAAATCTTCAGCGTCCAAGATGCTCTACATAAAATATACACTAACTATCAAACTTAAAACATACAATGATGGCACCCGTTTCTTACCTAGTGTGTTAACACCGCGCTTCCCTAGATGTTGCGAAAATGGAAGTCACGTGACGTGACATGCTTTCCTGTCCCCTACTCCCTGGTCGGGATAAAATATTGGAGGAAAAAGCAATGGAAAATAATAAAGGTTCAAAGTACCAAACTAACTTAGGGACAAACCACCAAGAGAAAGAACAAAAAGAGCGGATTAACTCATAAACAAAATCATACTCTTCAAGGAGCAAACAAAGACACGCAAAAAGTCAAAGCGTGGCCGGCAAACAAACAATCCCGCTCCCTCCTCCTGCTTCCGGATTGCATCTGTCCTTTTAATCAACACAACGCCCATTCAGGTGTCAGCGTCGTAATGATGACTGACAGCACACCCGGCAATAGTATCGCCCTGAGAGCTGATAGCGGAGAAAGTGAAAGAAAAGAAACACAACAGCCATACCCCAAATCCTCTGAGCATGTAACAGACGTGTTTTGGTCGATCGGATAACTAGTAGATGCTTTAATCCGTCTCTTTTGTCCACTTTCAACCTCTTCTGTCCTGATTTCTTCGAGGGGAGGGTCTATGGAAGGTTAAATGTGGGGGTTTGTTCGATCTAATGAACAAAATAAGGGGCAATTCACATATGAACGCGATCGTAGACGATGGAAAAACATACGCGAAGATCCGCGAATATTACGCAGGAATGAGAAAGTAGTTCCTAGCCATATAGGTGTAGAAAATCGCAACTTTTCATTTTCAGTTGGTCTTGGATGTAACTGTAGAAGAGTCAAGTTTTAAATAGCAAAAATATTGAAAGTGTCTTTGGTCATTTTTTTAATGAGATGCTAATGGACTGATCAGAATCAATGATGTATGCTAAGCTATGCTAAAAGTGCTACTGCCAGAAACAAAGATCGGCTGAATGGATTCAAAAACGGTAAAACTCAACTATTTAACTCTAGGGGACTTGTAAAATGAGCCTATTTTCAAAAAAAGTGGAGTGTTCCTTTAACATTAGTTAATGCACCGCGAACTAACATGAACAAACAATGAACAGCTGTATTTTTATTAAATAACGTTAACAATGATTAACTAATGCTGAACAGAGGTGTTGTTCATGGTTAACTAATGCATTAACTAATGTTAATTAATACAACCTTATTGTAAAGTGTTACCAATATCACTGTACAAAATATTTTTTGCATACAAGCCTTTATAGTTAATTATTTTTTTAAATATGTAGCAGATTGTAGTTAGTTTTAATATGTTATAAAAACTACCGTAATCAATTATACTGCATATAACTTTACAGTATTTTAAAGTACAGTGCAAAAACAAGAACTGTAATTAATTTTACAGTATAAATATACTGTAAGCTATTATACAGTATGCTGTAAACTACTGTAGTCAGATTTACAGTCATTTTACAGTAATTTTCTATTTGTTGCCAGTAAGTTACTGTTGATTTTACGTTAATTTTTTTTATGTGTGTGCTTGGTATGTTTTTCATTTTTCATCCAGCAGAATCCCATATGGCTAGCGCGTTTACACATTAGGTAGACGGAGAGTAGGCCGTCTTTTGTGACTGTTCGAACCCATTCGACCACATGAGCGTTAACACTACAAAAGCAATCAGTTCGAATGCGTTTTCGACTACTTCCGGAAGTGGTCAAGTAGACAAGCTCAAAATGTTTTAGACCCGGTTGACCCCGTTACACTTGTGATCATATCGACCAAAACACATCTTATTATCAGGTGTAAACAAGGCCAAAGTAATCATTATATTTTTCATAGGAATGAATGTCACTCCAAGGCCTAGACCTATATCAAATGCACCACTCCATCCCCCCTCCCCACCCTCCGGTAGTTCTTATATATTGATTATACTTCTAAATGTTGTTAAATTTTAATGGATATTCTATTTACAACTAATGAGCTTTTGCTCTGGCCTATTTTAGCTTGCTCATTCATTGATCAGTTTCTTTCTTTTGTTGTATGAATAAAATAAAATAATGTACCCAATTGCATATCACTTTTTCTTTAACATTAGTTGGAGATTAATGCAACTATAGACATGCAATAAAGTGCAGACACAAGTGATAACTAATGTTAGGCTGTAATTTATCATAGTCAAAAGATATTAAAGTAAAAATCATTTACTCAACCTCATGTCATTCTAAAGTTGTATGACTTTCTTTCATCTGTGGATCATAAATGAGATAATTTAATGAACATTCGGATGGGTGAGTCGAGTGCAATGGCATTACAGCGTGACTGACTTCGATTACCCAAAAATCTGTCACATTTATTCACCCTCATGTCGTTCCAAACCTGAATTGCGTACTTTCTACTGTGGAACATAAAAAAAAGAGAATTCTGGAAACCAAACAGTTTTGGTGACCATAGAGTGCTGCAGGGATGTGTAGTCCAGAAACTAGTTAACATTAACATTTCACTTCCGGTTCAACTGTAAAAGTCAATGGCTGTTTCTCAATCCCAAGAACGCAAAAAAAACAGACTATATTCTGATATTGCAGAGCTTTATTTTTTTTATGTTATATCAAGCGTACAGTTTCATTCTGTATGCATCTTGAAATACATATTTCTATGTTCTGTATCACTCTGTGTCTGTGTTTGTTTCCTTTTTCTGTTTAGACGATAACTGAACCTTTAAATCTCTTTTGTAAAAGCTTTATGAGACATCGTCCTTACTTAAGATGAGCTCACAAAAATAGTTAACTGACAACTACTAAATGTAGTACTACTAAACGACCTGAATTAATCATAGGAATACAGTAGGAATACAGCATTTATTTACACACGGAGTAACTATTTCTATGTCTATATAAAAATATGTACATTTAAATAGTTTATTAATCATTTACTTACACTTTCTAAATTATCTTATGAACCACTGACAACTCCTAAATAACTGGTTTGTAAATAATGTAATACTTAATTTAGAAATGATAAATTGATCATTTATAAAACATGAAAATACAATTATCAAACACATTATAGATATGCTTATAAATCAATAACAAAGCATTTACAGCTGTATTGTTTATTAATGTCTATTAATGTTTTATAAATGATGAATTGACTATTTACTAATGCTTAACTAATGATTCATAGCGTGCAGTTATTATAAAGTGTTACTGAATATAAAGCTTACAAAATGTTTATCATAAACTAGCATCAAAACCCAGAATCTGCCTTAACTAAATTTACGGCCAGGAGCCGCTATACTGAATCTCACAAAACCAAACATTTTGTTTTTGGGGTTGTCACATCTACTGACTTCTGGAATCCCACCCTCTTCTGTGATGTCTGTCACATCTGCTGAGGGGTGACGGAGTGTCACTTTCCGACATGTGAAGCTCTAAATAAGAACAGGAGCACGGCAGGGACATAAACAATTGGGTGACACTTGATTTCGATAGTCCACTTTAGACAATCTACTAACTATAAGTAAGTTTGCAACTACATGTCATTAGAATATTATGATGGTCTACATTATACTGATAAGTAACTTTGCAAGTAGCCTACATATCAACTTATCCTAACCTAACAGTCTATTAATACTTAGGTGGAAAGTTACTAGGTAGTGGTATGTCTGAAGTGGACTATTACAATGGTTGGTTAAATTTTATTTCAGTATATTAGCATTCAGTTCATGGAGTAGGCTAGCGTTACCCTGTCAATGTGTGTGATTCTGTATTTGTCCCTTTGGGGCTGTTATATGTTCACAAACAGTTTCAGTAAGAAAAAGATGAGTGTTCTGTCTCTATGTTCATTTAAATGTATGAGAATACCAAAAACACACTCAACTGTGACTTTATATTTCATCATGTGACTTTATTTCTTGTAAATGTGCCTTTATATCTACCTTATATCTTTGACTTGCATCTTTGTTTCTTGTATATAGGACATAATACTCATAATTGGTACTTTATATCTCATCATGTGACTTTGTTTCTTATAAATGTGACTTTATATATCTAACAATTGTGACTTTATTTTTCATAATGTTGCCTTTATTTAATACACTAACGGTCATATGTTTCGAATAATGACAATTTTTTAATGTTTTTAAATGAAGTGTCTTATTCACCAAGGCTGCATTTATACAAACAGTAATATTGTGAAATATTTATATATTTTGATTATATACAAATCATTACTCCAGTCTTCAGTCACATGGTCCTTCAAAAACCATTCTAATATGCTGATTTGTGACACTGAAGAGAAGTTGCTACTGAAAATTCAGCTTTGCCATAGAAAACTAAATTATATATAAATATATATATATATATTTAAATATATATATATATTTACATATAAATATTATTATATAAATTATAATAATATTTCATAATATTACAGTTTTTACTGTATTTTGATCAAATAAATGCAATCTCTGTGAGCATAAGAGTGTTCTTTCAAAAACATAAAAAAACATAACTATTTCAAACATATGACTGATAGTGTAGTAGGTCAATATACCTAAAGCAAACTGTTTCTTACTCATTTCTGATCTGTCACAAAGTAGCTTTGAATCCATTTTCCATTTTCTGAGAAAAGCACAGAGAAACATAATAAAATCATGCAGGACCGACTGAGACTAAATATTTCCTCAGATGTTAGAACTCATCTTGTGGACACTTCGTTTCACACAGTCATTTCTTTGACATTTTTACAATGTACAAAACATTAGTGTGAATAATTTCACGTTGTACTGAAACAGGGATTCACTTACAAATCAGAGAGAGAGAGAGAGAGAGAAAACGTGACGGTCTTTTCTTCCTCCACCAGCCAGAATAAAAATGCGAGTCATACTTTTTCAAAAGAATCCATTTTCAATGCCTATGTTCTAAATTGAAGATGAGTGGACAAAGGTGATTTTCGTGACATGGGAAAGATAAAACCGAGTGTTGCCACTGCAACAGCAGAGAGCGAGAGAAGCGCCGCCAGTAACTCATCTATAACTGCTCAATGTCAACCATGAAATTGAATAGAAAGTAATATAATTTATAAATGAACCCCTTATTTCTGCTTAGTGAGCCAACCGCAATCGTCATGGGCAGAATGAATAACACAGGTCCGTTCTAAAGATGAGTTCCGGCTTGAGGCTTTCAGGTTATTGAACATTAAAGATTCTTTTGTTGATTTCTTCTGTCAGTTAGCAATCTCAAAGGAATATTTTACTAAAAAAAATGAAGATTCAACATTATATACTCAGCGTTTAGACCTATATGCCATTCACATTATATTTGATTTAAGACTAGAAGCGGAGGTGAAGATTATCTGACTTCAAAAGACTTGGCATATACCTAGTGCATGAGTAAATGGATTATTTGTGTTGCTTCTGAATGACCAGAATGTTTTTGTTGCTTATGTATTACTTTATTATTTGTTAAAATTATTTAATTACTTATATATTTAAAACAGAAAATATGATTGTTTCAAATATAATCAAATATTGTAAAGGAGTAAAAGGAATAAACTGAAGTGTTAATTAACACAATCAAAGGCCTCTATACATAATTTTTGTTTTTTGAAAGAAGTCTCATATGCTCACCAAGGATGCATTTATTTGGTAAAAATTTGCAATGAACACTGTAATATTGTGAAATATTGTTAGTTACGTCCCTAGTTGTTTATGCTTGTGTGTCTTTCTTTCTCCCGCCTCCTGTCATTTTCTTAGGCACGCCTACATGGGACGGCTATTGGTCCAGTAAGCTGTCCAGTAATTTTAATTAAAAATGTTCTGTTAATATATTTTAAATGGGTCATGACATGAGAAATCCATATTGCCTTGATCTTTTGACACACTATATTGCCAAATGTATTTTGGACACCCCTCCAAAT
The DNA here is from genome assembly GCF_949357685.1 of Gobio gobio. Lineage (NCBI taxonomy): Eukaryota > Metazoa > Chordata > Actinopteri > Cypriniformes > Gobionidae > Gobio > Gobio gobio. The sequence continues at coordinate 38,438,387 of NC_137114.1, read as the reverse complement.
CATTGAATATACACTCTAAAAAATGCTGGGTTAAAAATAACCCAAGTTGGGTTGAAAATGGACTAACCCAGCGATTGGGTTGTTTTAACCCAGTGAATGGGTTGTTTAAACCCAGCGGTTGGGTTAAATGTTTGCTTAAAACAACCCAATTGCTGGGTTAAATTAACCCAATCGCTGGGTTAAAACAACCCAATTGCTGGGTTAGTCCATTTTCAACCCAACTTGGGTTATTTCTAACCCAGCACTTTTTAGAGTGTAAAATCAAGCAGTGGAGACGTGTTCTCTGGAGTGACGAATCACACTTCTCTGTCTGGCAATCCGATGGACGAGTCTGTGTTTGGCGGTTGCCAGGAGAACGGTACTTGCCTGACTGCATTGTGCCACGTGTAAAGTTTGGTGGAGGGGGGATTATGGTGTGGGGGTTGTTTTTCAGGGGTAGGGCTTGACCCCTTAGTTCCAGTGAAAGGAACTCTTAATGCTCAAGCATACCAAGACATTTTGGACAATTTCATGCTCCCAACTTTGTGGGAACTGTTTGTGGATGGCCCCTTCCTGTTCCAACACGACTGCACACTAGTGCACAAAGCAAGGTCCATAAAGACATGGATGAGCGAGTTTGGTGTGGAGGAACTTGACTGGCCTGCACAGAGTCCTGACCTCAACCCGATAGAACACCGTTTGGATGAATTAGAGCGGAGACTGCGAGCCAGGCCTTCTCGTCCAACATCAGTGCCTGACCTCACAAATGCGCTTCTAGAAGAATTGTCAAAAATTCCCATAAACACACTCCTAAACCTTGTGGAAAGCCTTCCCAGAAGAGTCGAAGCTGTTATAGGTGCAAAGGGTGGGCAAACTCCATATTAAACCCAACGGATTAAGAATGGGATGTCATTAAAATTCACGTGCATGTAAAGGCAGACGTCCCAAAACTTTTGGCAATATAGTGTATAAGAGGTCTTTGTACCATCAGAACATCCCGCAAGTTTCATAGCTTTAAATGTCCTCCTCATTATAAACAAAGTATGTATTTAATCATGCTCCAAAAAACGGCTCGTTTTGATATTGCGGGATCTGTGACATTGCAAATGGTCATCACCATCTGAACATTAGTTCACTGTGTTATCAAGTGTTTTGATTTGCTATTTTTTCATGATGATGATTTGAAATAGGTATGGAGACAATATCTAGCATTTAAACGGTATTGAGTACAATAATGGAACAGAGGTTTTGAATTGGTTTTCATGTTTTTCATGTTGTATTGTTTACAGTTGATCAATTATAATATGCATGATTTGATTTGTGTTTCAAGGTTTTGATAGCACTGTCGGGCTAGACCAGTATTCTTGGGTTATGGGGGAGGAGTCAAGTCTACCCCGAGTTGGTATGTTCCATGAGTGTTTGGCGGGAACTTGGCTTGTACAAGCTAGAGTGTTTGGCATGAGAAGTTAGTTGGGCCAGGGATAGCCTTGGGCTGTAACATGAGAGACTTCTGGGACAGAAGCAAGGCCTAATGCCTGATTTGCTGCTCCAAGCATTTATATTTCTGTTTGGAGTTTATTTCAGTATTTTTGTTGATTTATTTTTTATTCATTTTGAACTTCCTTTTTGTACACGTGTGCGGGGCAGCTGCCTGAATAAAACACTGGGACCAAATGCTTTGCTACTGTGTACTCTCGTCATTCCATCTATCCCTGGGCTTGCAGGCAAAACAAAAAAGAACAGGTAAACTGTAACACCCGGTCATTCGACACCTCGCAGTCAGGATCCTGCAAATGCAAATTGACCGTGGTGCCGACAGCTTTCTGACACCTGCCTCCAGAGAAAGACAATGATGAATAGTTTTACATCATCGCTCCATAGGCCCCACACACGGGGGGTGTGTTCAGTCGCTTGATGGACTTGCCTACACTTGATGTGATCGTTGCGTCGCATCAAAAGCAAATAGAAGCCATTATAATCACTGATGCTGTCTACACTGGACACAGTTTACAGATGCTCAGTCAGTTTCTGATGTACTCCACGCGCTTGAGTCTGTCAACAACAGGACAAATGGAAGAGCAAATGGAGGCATAAAGGAACGTTTGCTTTGACGAACCCTGTTTAAACAGCCAATTTACTCATTTCTGTAGAGATTTTAGAAATAAACCACTAAGGAACAAGTGTATTTTTAATGGCATCATGGATTGCATCAGAGGATTATATGTTTATTCAGAGAATTTGACTGCAGATAGTTAATAGTAAATGAGGCACAGTGTAGAGAGTTCACAAAGAAACTTTTGTTGAAAGATGAAGCAGTCAGCTGTATTGGTAGTAGACAATTTCATAATGCTTTGTCTGTGTGCTGTTTTATATGGATAATGTTTTCAAAACACTTACTCATGTGCAATATCGAGTGGGTATTGATACTCTTTCTTATGCAACGTCATATCTAGGGATGCACCGAATCCAGGATTCAGATTCGAAATTCGGTCTAAATATTGGTTTCTGCCGAACCTTAGAATTTTTTTCCACCGAACCGAACCGAACCCTAGGTTTGCACTATGCACGCTCCACTGGTCAAACGTAATGACGCCGTCGTTGATTACGGGAAGGTGTTTAGGTGGACTGTTCGACTGCAGTAGGCTGTGAGAAAGTGAAAATGGAACTCGTGAAAAGAAAACGTGTTGTTTGGCAGTACTTTCAGTCGAAAGAAGGCGATTCAAGTCGAGCTACATGTTCAATATGCAATGCCGATTTGTCTCGTGGTGGCAAGGACCCTAAACAATAGCCGCTGTTAAAACATTTGCGTATGAAATATCTGAAAGAATACGAGTTGTGCATGAGGGAATCTACAGACAACAGCCAAAATCTTAACCAGTGGATTCGGTATTCGGCCGAACCCATGGGCGTCAGTTTGGTTTGAAATGTGCTGGGGACAGAGACGCATTCAGAAGTGCATTTTCAGAAGTGCTGGGTACAATGATGCATTAATTTTTTTTCTCTCTTTCGAGCAGATCATGTTTTGAAAGACGATGTACTGTAGCTTACTAATGTAAATAAATAAAAATGTATACAAAAATCATGTGATGTCCGACAAGTTTTATGAAGAAGAAAGCCGTAAGTTTTCAAAAAGCATTAGACATATGATATGACCCACTAATCTGCTCCATAAGTACCATGTTGACAACATGATATGGCCATGACGTGGTTTAATGTACCTAAACAATGATTACCAAATTTCTCTCTCACGTTGCTCCTCGTAACCACTGAAAACGGAAAAGAAATCGATCCCAAAATCGGGCCTCGCTTTACATTATCCCGCTTATTACATGGCTACCCACCAAATAAATCAATAATTTGACACAAAATATTGATTTAAAAAGGAGTTTATTGATTTAAACACAATTGTAGTGCTTCCGCTAAAGAAAATAGTCAGTTCCGTCTCTACGGTTAGAGTCCTGCCGCGTCCATAGCAACGCGCTGTTTTTCATGGCAACGGTGTGTTATAATTAGAAGCGGTCTGATATCAAGAAATATAACCCACCGCATTCTACAGTGGAATTCAACCAAGCCATGTAATAATTTGATTTAATTCACAGTACAACTGACCATATCTACACACAACACAACTTCTGCACTACAAATTTTGCCAAGATTGAAAAAGCAAAAATACGAGTCGCACAGATGAACGCTATAGCCTATCACACCATGATCTGACTGCTCTCAATTCACAACAACATGCATCCATCCAATCTACATCAGGCATTTTGACCAAAACTTGAAAGCATCCAATCCTCATCATCATCATCATCACACCTATTCCAGAATTCAGCAATAGATTCAATCAATAATTAAACAAGATACTGACTACTCCACGATCATCTCCACCAATGCTTGCTGGCTGTACGAACGCAAACCGTAACTAGCTAAAGCAGCAGAACGGCTAAATTTACGTTGAGGCATTGCTACCACATACATATTATTTTTTCCACTCAATTATGTCGTAATAACGAGATCTTATGTCGTTAAAACGACATCTTTTTCTTGTTAATACAACATATATTTTCTCCTAATAAGGACAAGTGTTGTACAGTGGTGTGTACAAAATATGCCTGTATCCACATTAGAGAATTCATATAGCCCATGCCTTTGTCACACTTCCATGTCTGAAAAGCAGAAGCAAGCTCAGCGTAAAATAGACTCTTCCGCTGCCTGTATCAGTGGCAGAGCCAGCTCTCCCGCGAACTAAGCGGCTGCTTAGAGCCCCGCCGCCACTAGGGGGCCCCCTAACTACAGATTGCACTCGCCAGCGTCGCCGCAGTTTATCACGCAAGACGCTCAATTCGCGTCATTCGCACCGCACGAAAAGCGCCTTCCGCGCCGCGGGACCTCCAGACGCGTGTCAACGCGCCTTTCCATTGACTTAACATTGAAATCAAATCACTCCTGCCAGACACTCTATTTGCGTTTGGTGTGAACGCAGCATAACGTTAGCTGTCCGTCGATTATGCTGAATCAACATTGCTTGCGCTATGGTCCAGCCGTCGGCCCCAGCTCTGGGCTACAGACCGCGTAGAGACAGACCCACCTCCTATGAATGTATTTTCTTTTTAACAGTTAACGTTACATGGCCTACACTAGTTCTGGGTAAGAAAAAAACGAAAAATCGTTGTCTCAATAGACGCTTATTACAATAAAAAATAGTTTAATTATTGAACATTCGAGAGAAAGAAAGTAAAAAGGAAGAGAAAGAGCAATCATTTGACAGTCAAAATCAAAATGAAGTTTAAAATAAAGCGGTTAAATACAAGCTTTTTCTCATGGTCTTAATTGAATAGGCAATTAAAGATTATTAATAAATATTAATCTATATACTATTATGAAATATTTTATATATTGTTAAGCTAAATCGCCCAGACCATTTAAACCTAAAGAAAACACAGTGTCCTCTCTGAAACATTATTGAATGATGATCGATACAAGACACCTAAAAGCAAAATGGATTTGTGGTAAATTTTAGTAAAGAACACTGTAAAAAAAAGCAGGTCCCCAATTGAAAATTTTCTAGTGAGCGATCACATCTAAATTTTTCAGTTGGCCAAATTGAATTAATGTGAATTGATGCAATTTAATTCAATTAAAATTCAAGAAATTAAATTTGGCCAACTGAAAATTTTAGATGTGATCGCTCACTAGAAAATTTTCAATTGGGCACCTGATTTTTTTTTACAGTGAATGTATGTAATCATAAAAGGTAAAAAATATCTCACTCCATGCTGTGAAGGTTTAAAATATGAACAGTATGTAAGAGTTAATCAACCAATAATTAAATAATATAATTTAACATTGGATTTCTTTTAATTTACCCTTAACATAATTGTAAAAAACAAAATGTCACTTTCTCAGGAGGAGCCATTCTTAAATATTTTGGTGGTCGTGGAGAAACATTTCAGGAGGCTGACAAAAGTAAATATTTCCCACTGCCTTTCTTTTGAATAGTTTTGTGCGCAACTTCAACATAGCTAATTTTCCTCTTAGCAATAACAAATTTAGTTTCATAATCATAATTCACTATGTTGTCTAATTGTATTTAAATTTTAATTTAAAATTAATGTGTTTTATCTACTCTGCATACTGTATTTATTATTAATTATATTATAATCTCAACAGCTGGAGGAGGTGACTCTACTGCTGCTTCAGTAGAGCATAGCGAGCCGCATACCACTATGGCTAATGTTGTAAGTTAGCTATATATTGTTAATGCTAAATTATTAATATTTATTTGTTTACAACAAATTGACCTTAAATTTGCAAATCTGTAATCTTTACTTTTACTGTTTCAGTGAGTGTACTTTAATAAGCAGTAAAATAATTGTAGGCAATCATGTTAAAAGATATACAGATGAAATGTGTAAGTGTTAGATTGTATACAGTTGCTGGTTTGCGGTGCAATACTCCATTATTCACTGCAAGGCAGGGCCCCAAAATTATCCTGCTTAGGGCCCCCAGATTTACAGAGCCGGCCCTGATCAGTGGCAGTGTCCATAGCACAGTTCATTACAGCCACGGGTAACGGCCATGGACCGCTCATGTTCACATCAGTGGCATAACTTTAACCTTGAAATTACGGACCCCGGTGCACAAATATCATAATTATCTATAAGAGGCCTACTGTAATATATTGTGTTATACTGTAATACATATATTCTAGAAAAGACACGCAATATGTCTGGAGACATGGAGTGGGGTCAGACATTGTTTGTGTTGGAGTGTTGTTTTGCAGGAATCATTTCTTTAAGGTGAATTTCGTTTTCTATAAATTGTATTTTAATTTTGATCAAGGTTTCATAAACGAATTGCCTGTATATTTAATACGTAAGAAGCAAAATAGGAAAGCCGGGAATGGATTGACGTGCGTAACGAACCCACTGGCCTGTTTCCGCGGCCTTTGAGTAAGGCTGGAAGCGTCTTTCTTTTTAATACATTTCTTGAATGTCTTAATTACAGTAGGCTTATAGATAGTTATGATATTTGTGGTTGCTCCGGGGTCCGTCATTACGCTAATCATGAGCGGTCCATGGCACCTGTTACCCATGGCTGTTAAGAACTGTAGGCTACATCAATACATTACAAAAATTTCGTGCTGTGGGCACTGCCACTGATACAGGCAGCGGAAGAGATTATTTTACGGAGCTTGCTTCTGCTTTTCAAACAAGTGTGACAAAGGCATGTGCTAAATAAATTCTCTAATGTGGATACAGACATATATACACACATCATTATACAACACATGCCCTTATTAGGAAAAAATATGTCGTTTTAACGAGAAAAATATGTTGTTTTAACGACATAAGATCTCGTTATTACGACATAATTGAGTGGAAAAAGTCATATGTATGTGGCAGCAATGCGTCACTGTAAAATTGAACTCTAGGTTTTCAAAAAAAAAGTGGTGGGTACAAAATGACTCATGACAAAATCTGGTGGGTACACGCTGTATGAAAGAAACTCATACAGGTTTGGAACAACTTGAGGGTGAGTAAATGATGACAGAATTTTCATTTTTGGGTGAACTATCCCTTTAAAAATGAATCATTTCAGACAGAGGGTCAGAATGAGGGTTGAAAATAATCGTTTTTCCACAAAAAACTTTATTAACATTATAAGTGAGCCTCAAGGAACATATTAAAATAGTTTTTAAAAATCCATGTCATGACCCCTTTAAAATGTAATTTATTCCTGTGACAATTTCAGCATTATTAACTCCAGTCTTCAGTGTCACATGTTCCTTCAGAAATCATTCTAATATGCTGATTTGCTGCTCAAGAATTTCTTTGATGGATAGAAAGTTCACTTGAACACCATTTATTTGAGTCTTTTGTAACAATGTAAATATCTTCACTGTCACTTTTGATCAATTTAATTAATTCTTGCTGAATAAAAGTATACATTTCTGTTAAACAAAAACTTACCCAAAACTTTTAAAAGGCAGTGTATATACACAACATAAATGTAATATTGTAACTTACATCTGCACAAAATAATGTGACTGCAGAGTTATGTCAAGTTGTGAATACACGCTTTCCATAACACAGATGATTATGTTGAAAAAAAAAAACAATTAAGGAAATGGCAGATTGAAACATTGACTACATTTAAAGGTTATTTGTATCCAAAATAGCTGTGTAAAATGTATGTGGATATTCCTAAAAATGAATAATAATCATTTTTGAGTGAACACCCTTGCAGAAAATACATGTATAAAAATAATTATATTATTATTGCATTGGATCAGCAAGCAATATGAATGGATTCAAACGTGATTTTAATTGGTCCTGTTTGAGCCATCAATAAAAACTCAATGTGTACTTTCAGCCTAACAGGGTTAGTTTAAGGAGTCATTGGAGACAAGACTGCAGCCAGAGTCTTCAGTCTTCAGCTATTCTGCTGTATCTTTTCTTTTGTCTGGGTTCAGAACATCCCAAATGTTTACAGTTTAACAATGCACAACCCACGCACCCACCGCCAATGCCATTTTTTGTGCATCTGATAATGCCCTAAAATACAATAGATTCAGTCATGCCTTAAAGGGAAAAAAGAATCTCTCTGCAATATTACATAATGTATACAAATATGTTTGTACAAGGCTGAGAATGAACAACGGATAAAGGCATACAATGAGAGCCCAAAAGGCAGATGACACTGTACCCTTCCCTACCACAACAAAACATCACATCATGGCTTCACTCCCACACTGTGCTACAGAGAAAACACATTCTTTTCAACATCTTTATCAAAGTACTTTTTTATAAAAAGACATCCTTGAGGCCAAATTCAGAATTATATTTTTTTTGGGTAAGTAAAATGAGGGAGACAATGAATGCAGAAGCAACATATGTTGTAGCATACTGTTCTGTCTTTCTTTTCATGCTTTATGCTGACCTCGCCTTGCACTCCAGGTTTGCTTTGACATTTTTTGGAAGATCAAACCACACTGGATGATCTGACTCTCTGACACATGGAGAATACATTTTAAGCTTTTCGGGGGAGTTTTTTTTACAAAACAAACAAATAGATCTTTCGTTTGTGTTTATCTGCGAGTGATTGCATTCCTTTATATACTTTTTTTAAAATCAGCTTATGCTTATGAAGAGAAGTAAACACATGTTTTATCTTTATGATGCCATAGCTAATGGAGAATTGTATTTTGTGGCAAAGTCTCCCTGTATACTGTAAACCAAGGCCAAATGAGATCAATCAAAATAATTCAAATTAATAACACTAGAAACTGTCAGTTCATTGAATGTCACAAAGTATTGTTTTAAAATGGCAAAACTGTACATTTTGCATATTGGATTATGATAAAATCTAACCTCAAATTGTTACCTTAAAAACAAAAACAAAAAACAAACACAACTGGGGTATTCCAGAAAGCAGGTTATGTGACATACCCGAGTATGTGTAAAGGGGTCATGAATCAACTTTTCATTAAGCCTTTGAAATATAAAAGATAATTGTGATATAAGAATATCCTGTAGGTTTCGGAGCTGAAAACTTCCTTGTTAGTCAAACAAAAGCTTTTATTGACACCAGACCCAGCAAACGCTCGATCTCAGAATGTGCCACAACTTGACGTCATCGTGTGGTAAAACGCTGCCTCAATAGTACGCCTGATTCTGTAGCCCCGCCCACCGACTCGTGGAGCTAAACAGACCGCGCTACTGAGCCATAAACATGCTGAAGATAGCAAGATATTGCGCTGTGCCTGGTTGTGGAAGAACACAGTCACTGCATACGCTTCCTTCGGATTCTAATATTGGAAATGTGTGGGTTGAACTTTATTTTTATTGCATATCCAGCTTACGTGGGGAAGACATTGCGCGTTTGTTCCTTCATTTGACCACGGATTCGTTTGTAAACAAGAGACTGGATTTGCAGACAGGATGAGATTACATAAATTAATAAAGAGACAGTAATCTGAGTAAAACATTTGTTTTATATGTGATAGTATTGCATTGTTACAGATCGTTTGATATCGATTGATTGTGTGTACGTGTCTAACTAGTCTCCTTTATTTATATAGCACTTTTTACAATGCTGATTGTTTCAAAGCAGCTTCACAGCTTTAAACAGGAAAATATTGCAACAGAATTTGATTCAGCTATTCAGCAGCTCTGGAGAAAACGGTGATGTTATCCAGCTCATTTCAATTATCATATAAAGACAATGCGGATCAGGAATTTAGTTGAACATTTATTTGAATATTTTGTTGAAAATTGAGAACTAAACATAATTTACCACTGTCACAGGGCTGTGTTTTCCAGACGGGCTACCAATACGTATCATCTTAAATAGTGAAATAACATTCCTTTCTTGATGCGCGTTGTTCACTCTCTTGACTTGATATTTGAAGGAAAAAAACATCGCGGATGTTTTGATCATGCTGTCTGCAATGTACTTGGCGTGTGTGTGTGTGATGCACGTTTCACGGTTATATTCACTGATCGGGTGGGCCAAGTAATATAACAATAACATTCCAATTAATTGCGGGTGGATGAGAGATAAATCATTGTTCGTTTGATAAAGACATTTTGCGAGCCCTGTGGGCGAATAATTCCGGTTGCCGTTTCCCCACACGCTTTTAAAACAATTCCTCACGTGTACTCATGGGGGAGCCGAAGCTCATTAAATATGCAAAGCTAATCCAATAATAGGGATTAGTTTACTGCTTATTAGATTAGTGGGGGTTTACTTCCAAGTCTTCAGTGCGGCACGCCCATAAAAACCGAAAGTTTCTTGAGAGAGGCTCAAAACCAGGGCAGAAAATAGCCTATTACTTATTCATTATGATGTTTTTGAATGTAAAATCCACGTAAAAATCATAAGTTGACCTCAGTCAACAGTATACATTTTTTTAAAAAGCCAGTACATGACACCTTTAAGAGTAAGCAAGGTTTGGGTTAATTAACCTAAAGTTCAAGGTATATGTATAAGTTAACCTTGCTTTAGACCCCTAGATGGTCTGCTATACACCTTATTTTGATCCTCTCTCAACAGACATTCTACTGACTATAAGCAACTTAGCAACTACATGTACCTTATAACCCAAACACCTAACCCTAACATAGCAGTTCACTACGGTCTACTAACACAACAAGTTGACATGTAGTTACTAAGCGTATTGATCGCCCCCAGGTGGCTGGATGCAGTAGAGGTCATAAACCCCACCCTCTCCATGAAATGGAATGAGACATAGACAAACTAATCAAATTACACTTCAAATAATTTTTTTTATAAAGATGGTTTCTGTCATTTTAGCTTTTTTTTTGTCATTTTAGTTTTTATCACTCTGATGTTAGTGTTTGTTCTTTAAATAAGTTTGTTTTTAGTTAGTTAAAATGGGGGTGTGACGTTATGATAGCTGCCAGCTTAGATTGACAGATTCTCTGAGCGAAGTAGTCACCGAGGCACCAACGGACATTTTTCGGGAACTTCAGGAAGAGATTGGACCTTTAACTTTAATTTCTACATTTCTATAACTCTTTATTTTACAAAAAGTTGTTGATTAGGGAGGAGTGTGGGCGGGACCTTGATATTGCGGCTCCACTTCGTGCTCATTGCTACGCAGGCTCGGGATCCTAGTTATTACTGCGCAGACTCAAGACCCAAGATTTCAACGCCATATGTGTTGTTGTTGTTAACTTTATTGTCCCCTTGGGGAAATTTTGGTTGCAATTGTTTCAACATACGTATAAAAAACAAACAAACAATATACATAAAACAGTACACAGTAAAAACTGTAAAAACGACCTCACCGGTACTCTTTTTTTTCCTCCAGACCTGCTGCTGTCTGCGTTTCCATCGCGGTCTTAAGTACGTGAAGTTTAGTCCGGTGACGTAGGACTGCTCACGACCTTCTAGAGCCCACTGGCTTTCGCCCTCCGCAAATAAACTTAATAAAGCCTGAACCTCGTCATCGGTCCACCGATCGTATTTTTTTTAAACTCCATTGTTGATTCGAATAGCAAACAACTATTACTGCACGCACTGCAACAGACTTTTAGGTTGAAATAAAATGCTGCGTGAGCTCAACCAATCAGCATGTTCAACCCTGTCCCAACAAGTCCCAACCCTGAAACTTCCTGAACTTTGAAAAAGTACTACCTTGCGAGCAGGGCCTTTTTGAGGGGGACAATTTTACCCGGAACTTCATCTAGACCCCGGTTCCTGCGGTCGAAACACACCGAGTACCACCCCAAAGTCCCTAGTTCCGGGGGAAAGTTCCTGCAGTGGAAACGCGGCTATAGACAGTAAAAAAAAAAAAAAGATGGACGATGCGCGGAGTGGAATACCAAAATAACACTGGGTTAAAAACAACCCAAGTTGGGTTGAAAATGGACAAACCCACATTTTTCCATGTAATTTCTCATTTGTACGTTTTGTAATCGTGTACATCTTGATTCAGGGTCTCACTGGACCTGCAGATTTTAATGCATTTGTGTATGTATAAAAGTCTGCCTTTTGGTCTTGTTCTCCACATTTGAGAATGATTCACTCATCGTAGGCAAAGCAGAAATATGGACAGTGGGGGATAAGTGGGATACTGCACAAGAAGCTGGTAATCATAGGAAAGGTAGCTGTCATCGAATTGTTGAAAGCCATAATAACTATCATCTTGAATCTGTCATCTACTTTGTGAGAGACTCTATGGCACTGCAAATGGTGATGTACTAGGCCAGGTGTTCCCACAGCTGCTCCACTGGAGACCACACAAACTTCTGGAAAGTGCGCCTAACTTTAATATTTTTACTTATTTATATTGATTAAAGAACAGCAACCACCATTGCTCAAATCGTCCCAAGTTAAAATCCTTCCAGCAGGTTTAAAGGAATCTAATGTGCGGTTATACTCAGTCTGATGGGATTCTGCCAAAAGGATCCCCTCCAAAAGTGGATTTATCCTGAATTAACATTATTTCTATGGAGCGCAGCTTGGTATTGTTTAGTAAAGCATCGCTTGGCAAAAGACAGCAGAATTTTGGAACGCATCAGATACATAGTTAATCTGATGTAATGCGGTTAAGTCAAGAACAGGAGTGAATCGAACTCAGGATTAGTGTGGGGGCGATCCGAAGCTGTACAATTCCTCACAATGATACACAATGCAAGTGTGAATTTGACAGTTCTTGTTTTGTCATGATAATCTCACATTCAGGTGGTTCAATATATGAACCCTGGAGTTATTTTTAAGAAAACAAACCGGCTCATTCAATCATCAATTCATGGGGTTTTACCATCTATCCCATTACATTCATGTTAAGAACGTTCTGGTTTCAATGCAAGTTAAGCTCCACCAACAGAATTTTATGGCATAATGTCAATTGCCACAAAAAACAGGAAAGTTAATTACGGCCACCACTAAGGGGGCAATTGCAAAAGTTGCATACAGAATCTGTTAAAAGGAGAGTTGACCCAAAAATATAAATTCTGTCATTAATTACTTACTCTCATGTCGTTCTAAACCTGTAAGACTCTGTAAGACTACCAAGCTCTAAAAAGTTCATAGAGAGATTGTAAAACTAATCCATATGAATCAAGCGGTTTAGTCCAAATTTTCTGAGGAGAAATTATCGATTTATTTGAATGAACAGACTGAATTTAGGCTTTTATTCACATAAACATTCATCAACTCACATCACTTGTGGTAATAGTTAGCACAAGCATGTTTGCTTGACATAAGAGAACCAATGAGGTTAGTTCTCATATTACGCAGCACGTTTAAACTTCCTCAAGAACCAATGAGGTCATTCTCGTGTTATGCAGCACGTTTGAGCTTCCACAGGAACCAATGAGATTCATTCTCGTGTTTGGCAGCAAGTTTGAGCTTCCACTGGAACCAATGAGGTTCATTCTCGTGTTACGCAGCACATTTGAGCTTCCACAGGAACCAATGAGATTCATTCTCGTGTTAGGCAGCACATTTGAGCTTCCACAGGAACCAATGAGATTAATTCTCGTGTTAGGCAGCACGTTTGAGCTTCCACAGGAACCAATGAGATTCATTCTCGTGTTACGCAGCACGTTTGAGCTTCCACAGGAACCAATGAGATTCATTCTCATGTTACGCAGCACGTTTGAGCTTCCACAGGAACCAATGAGATTCATTCTCGTGTTACGCAGCACGTTTGAGCTTCCACAGGAACCAATGAGATTCATTCTCGTGTTACGCAGCACGTTTGAGCTTCCACAGGAACCAATGAGATTCATTCTCGTGTTTCGCAGCACGTTTGAGCTTCCTCAAGAACCAATGAGATTCATTCTCATGTTACGCAGCACGTTTGAGCTTCCACAGGAACCAATGAGATTCATTCTCGTGTTACACAGCACGTTTGAGCTTCCACAGGAACCAATGAGATTAATTCTCGTGTTACGCAGTACGTTTGAGCTTCCACAGGAACCAATGAGATTCATTCTCGTGTTATGCAGCACGTTTGAGCTTCCACTGGAACCAATGAGATTAATTCTCGTGTTTCGCAGCACGTTTGAGCTTCCTCAAGAACCAATGAGGTTCATACTCACTGTAACAAATTTCTGTAGTTTTCACAGCATTATTACTGTAAAATGAGCAAATACTTACTGTAGAACCTGTATACAGCATGTTGCTGTAGATCTGCAAAGCATCATGGTCTTTTTTCAACGGTGGGTAAATTCTACAGTATTTTTTTTTCCTGTGAATCACAATACAGCAATTTCTAGAAGATGTTTTTTTTCAGCCAAGGAAAGCTACGAGATTTACCACTTTCATCTGAATTTTTACTTCAGAAAGGTAACATAATTTATTTCCAAAGTTTACTCTTGTAAAGTCACCTGTTTGTTCAACTTTAAGAGTGCACTGAGAGAGAAAAGAGTAATGAGCAGCACACTTCGTAGTAAACTCGTCTCATGTTGTGTGTGCATTTTATAATTTTATTACCACAAATAGATATTTCTGTATGATTTCGATATATTTTCTAGTCTGGCAACATTTGATAACGTCATTAGTTTATAGAAGGATAGCATTGTTAAATAAAAATTACATTGGAATTGTGTTTGTGATCTCTTTTGGTGCAGATACGTCACATAATATGATCACTTTTTTTTCTGTCGCCACTTGCGCGTGCGGCGTGAGGCAGTGAGTCAAGCCTGCCGACTCTCGACGGTCTCGAGTTGAAAGAAAACGCAGCTGAGGTGTTAGGCCTAAGACTTAACATATTTTTCATAGTGATTCATCATGATTTTTCTGAACGTAAACCCCCAGAAACGAGATTGGTGAAATGCTATTCAAACTGGGAGCATGGCATGGGCTGTACTGTATTAAGATTTGTCTTATCCGGCAACATTACATTTTTTACGTCTTTAATTTGATTAAAGACTAACGTTAGCATTGTGAAATGACATTAATTTAAAATGGTTGATTAATTTTAAGTTTTGGGAGCATATATTGTTTTAATATTTGTCTTATCTGGCGAAATTACATTTATAACGTCTTTTATTTGATTAATTCAAAGGTCCAGATTAGCAGACGAACTGGGAAGGTGGTCCCAAAAAAGAACAAAAAACCGAGTGCCTCAATCCACACGTGGCATCATTCATCAGGGACTTCATTGAGTATGACTGGCAGAACAACTAATACCAGGTGAGACTTTTAATTTTTACCTTGAATACCTTGGAATAACTGGACGCCAGTTTGGGTGGGTAGTTGGTGGTTGAAAGTCAGGGGTGGCCCGCAACTTGTCTATTAAAGGGATAGTTCACTTTAAAATTTAGTCTCAAGTTGTTTCAAACCTTTATGAATTTCTTTCTTCTGCTGAACACAAAAGAGGATATTTTGAAGAATGTCGGTAACCAAACAGTTAACTGGAGCCAGTGACTTCCATAGTAGGAAAACAAAAATACTATGGAAGTCACTGGCTCCAGTTAACTGTTTGGTTACCGACATTCTTCAAAATATCCTCTTTTGTGTTCAGCAGAAGAAAGAAATTCATACAGGTTTGAAACAACTTGAGGTTGAGTATATGATAATAGCATTTTCATTTTAAAGTGAACTATCCCTTTAGGCCTGCCAAGCATCATTTTCAAATCATGCAGTTTTACAGCGTCAACACAAGGTGATTCAACAACACTGACATGAAAACGTCTCCGGTTACGTATGTAACCTAGGTTCCCTGAGAACAGGGAACGAGACGCTGCGTCAGCTTGACGCTACGGGGAACGCCTCCAGCGTGACTGGTGCCTGAAATCACAATGAAAAAACTTCAATCCTATTGACCGGCGACAGCCTATGATGTCATCAAGGTGCGACCAGGAAGTATATAAGGGCGCCTTGCCAGCATGACAGTATCTAATCGTCTGAAGGGACTGTTTGGCAGGCAGGCCCTGAGGCATGGCAAAGCGACGCAGCGTCTCGTTCCCTGTTCTCAGGGAACCTAGGTTACATACGTAACCGGAGACGTTCCCTTTCGAAAGGGAACTCGCGCTGCGTCAGCTTGACGCTACGGGGAACGAAATACCAACGCCGCCATGCCGAGGGGAGTGCATGCCCACTGGCAGTGACAACTGTCAGGACAAGCAAATTCAAATGAAATGCCTGAACCACTCCCCCTCTGGTCACACAAGGCTGTCAGTGACAGCATTCCCTACGGTCATAGCCCGAGCTATAAGCCTCGTCAGGAACCTTAGTGCGGCTGCACGAGGTCCTATTCAGACCGCTCAAAGGCCTGGATCCAACCCATTCAAAGGAAGGGGGCTCCTTTAAGGGAATGTGGCTAGGGGGCCCTAGGGCGCCCCAGCCAGCCACTAACGCCGCCAAGGCGGCCTAGCTTGGTGCCTTTTTCAACGGGCACTTCGGCCGGGCCATCCTTGTCTGTTCGAGAACAGAGCCTCTGGATACTCGCCTCCTGAAGAGGCATCCAGTCCAAGGGACTGCAGAATGGCAGTGTCCTCCTCGAGCCGGATCTCAGAGACGGGCATCCTGGAGAGCAGTACTCAGCATAGCGCTTTCGACCCTTGCCAGCGAGGGGAGTTAGTCTGCTCGATCCTCGGATCTACCAAGCACCTACTTTAAAACGTGCTTAGGAGGCCAGAGGCCTTACAGGCTGATTATGCCAGGGAGGCCCCGAGGGGCCTACAACCCTTAACCAGCGCCAAGCGGCCGTAAGCTCATAGTAGACCCTCATTCGAGAGGAGCTCATAAGCCTGCCTGGTAGGTAGCCATGCAGTAGACAAACTATGAAAGTCCCCTCCCGTGGGGACCGCATAGCAGCAGTAACGTCTCGTCGTGCTAGGGTAAGAACACCGCCTCCAGGTCTCGCGAACGGCCAGAGACCGGCGCCTGATAGCGGGTGACCACTAGCTGTCAGCGTAAAGCCAGTTGTGCGTTCCCGCCAGGGGAACTCGTTCCCCATGGAGGCCGAGAGGAGCCTCCACCTGGTAACCCTTGCCGACTGCTCGCGTGTCCAACAGCGGAGCTCGCCCTCAGGAAGGCCATACGGGCCTGAAACCTGATCGCAGTCGTGCTAGCCCTCGAGGTAGCTGGGAAGACCAGGGACTCGCTTCATCAGGGAGGCCAAGCGGGCCTACCAACTGCAAAGATATCGGGCACTCACAGCCTAGCTGAACGTGCTACTCGTAGCACTTCATGCTCACCACAGCGGCTGGGGACCGGGAGCTCGCTCTCAGGGAGGTACCATGCCTACCATCTGACAGCAGAACGTGCCGCTCACGGCACTTCATGCTCACCAGAGCGTGCCCTCAGAGGAGGCCACGTAGGCCTACTACTCCAAGCGAATCCCCTCAGGGAAGCCCCGTGCAGGTTGCCTGATAGCATCCCATGCTACGATCCGTTACTGAACCTGGGGACCGGGGAACGATTTCAGGGAGGCGCAATGCCTCCACCTGATAGCAGAGCGTGCCGCCCATAGCCAGAATGTGCTACTCATAGCACTTCATGGTCACCGCCTCAGCGGCTGCACTCAGGGAGGCCAGCACTCGTGCTAGCCATCCAGTGCCTACTACCAGCCATCGAGGGACTTAATGCCAGAGGTGCCCCCTCGGGGGAGACCAGGCAGCGCCTGCTGACCACAGCAGGCCCTCAGGGAGGCCACTCGGGCCTCCACCTGAGCGAAGGTTACCCAAACCGAGAGCCTACCCCTCAGGGCGGCCTCAACGAAGGCTGGCTGCTGCGCCTGGGCTGGCGGCAGATGTCTGCTGCTGACGCCTGGAAATCCAGATCTCACCTGGGAACTCATCCCCAGGGAGACTATGAGGTTACTGCTGACGTCGACACCAGTGGAGAAGATCCTCCAAGGCCCACTCGTGGGCCATGGCGTCGAGACTTCCTTGCAGGGAGGCCGGTTGACGCCCACTACCTGTCCTGAAGTCCAGCTGCCCAGACTGCCCAAGCTGGCTACTAACAACCAGCTGGCTCCTACGCCCGCACCTGGGGCTGGCTCCATCCCAGAGGCAGCTAGGGACAACCGCTTCGCCGTGTCCTAGGGCCCCCCGGACGGCGCAGTCTCTCGGGCAGCGCCTACAAACATGGACCTAATCACATTGCCAACAGCAGTGTACTCAGCGAAAGTGCTTAAACAAAAACCCTCTAAAGCGAGGGGAGTACAACTTACGTCACCTGCCTTGGGGCGGCTGTCTTACTATCCATGCAGCGGCCAACCATAAGTACGAGGGCGTCAGCCATTGGCAATGCTCGGGCCTCAGGGGAGCATCCGACCAGAACCTCCACAGAGGTTTATCCGATGTTTAGTTCAACCCGAGCCCTAAAGGAGGTGGAGCAGAGACATAGAGCAAGGGTGAAACAATACCTTTTCTTTTAGAAAATATAGAACCCACCGGCCGAACATCCTCCAGGAAGAGGCCGGGGGCCGCCAAAAGATGGCGGCCACCAAGCTTTGAAAGGCGGAAACGGCAGATAAAGTCTGATCGCAAACCAGCGAAAGACGCTTCACTCCGCCCCACGACCACTGGCAAAGTCGCTGTCTGCTGCAACACCCCGACTGCGTTACTCGTAACCCCAGAACGCAGAGAAGGGGGCAGGCCTTGGCCGGACGACTCTGTAACAAGAGGCGGCTGAAACAAGGATGCATAAACCACGCCATGTTCTTATATCAAAAGACAGGCCAGGGGCGAACAACCTTCATTAAAAGGGAACGCCCCCATCCTTGACAAAGCCTAGGCCAAGTAGTGCGACATAAGAACGCACTAGATCTACTCAGGGCTCGGGAAAGAAATATTATCACCTCTAATATTACACATTGAGGCCCCGAACCCCTTTTCCCAAAGCCCCGCAGAGCTGGGCGCAGATCTTACTACAGCTCGCGCATTAGCGCGTACCCGGTCTTCAGCTACTTCCCACTTTTACGCTAGGAAAACACAGCTAGCCCTCTACACTACAAGCCCTCGGGCAAGAGCGCGAATTAATCACCCACATAGTGGGAAAAATAACACGGAGAGGCAGCAAGACTCAACTAGCAAAAGTGAGGCATACACACACAACCACATAATGTTGCAAAGAAGATCGTTCTTAGCTTACTCACGGGGAGCTGCAGGCCCTGCGAAATCCCTCGATGATCCAAAATCTCCCCAGGCAACCCCTCAGGGGAGCGACGGTCAAAAAGTCCTGAAAAACATAGTTTTGAAAATGTTTCGCCCTCATAGAGGGGGACTTACCAATCGCTCCTCGCGGTGCTTCAACCCAGCCATCGAGCTAGTATCCGCCCGCCATCCTGAGGGGGGCGCTTTTAACAAACAAACCAGGCGGGCCGGCATAGTCTTACATTTTCTGCTCATCATAGGCCCACCGGCCTGATGTAAAGCGCCCGGGGGAAAGCCAGAGGAAGGGAAAAAGGCAGCGTTCATCTCCGCGTCCTCGAGGGCGGAGTCCGCTGCCTGCGCTGGTTCCGGTTACCAGCCCCGGCTTCCTTCCTCTTCCTGTTGCGGGTGTCCCGCCTCCCCTGCGCCCCAGTCCTCCGCGGCGGGGCGCTCGAGAGGCGACGCTGGCTTGCTGTTCCCGTCTCCAGCCCTCAGACTGGAACGGGCCGGGGACACCCGACTGCCTGGGCGCGGTCCCGGACCTCAGCGGGATGCATGTTCTAAATGCTGCCGAGCACGCCTTTTTCACAGATGTCTCTCCGTGGCCACCGTCGCCACCATCGGCGCAATCTGTACGGTGGCCCGGAGAGCGAAAACCGCGGTCCGGCGCGACTCGACTTCCGCCTCAGGGGGTCCCTCCCCCTGATCGAGGTCCCTCAGCAGGTCTGCCTGGTACGCCTGCAACACAGCTGTGGTGTGCAGAGCCGCCGCAGCGTGACCCACTGACATGTACGCCCTGCCATTCAAGCATTAGACCGGCAGGGTGGGAGCCACAGTGTCGCAGGCCGCCCAGAGGCGAGATAAACATAACATCTTGTACACGGGCAGCCCCGACACATACCCAGCCGGGCAATCCCTCGACATCAGCGAAATTTAGCTCGCCGATGTCGACAGATGCAGGGCTGAGTATGGTTTCTTCCATCCCCTCGAGATCTGCTGATGGAGACCTGGAAGGAATGGAAGACTCCCAGGAGTTGGGAGGTCATGGGCGGAGAGAAACCGATCGTCCAAACTGTTTGGACGCTCAGCCTCTCTCCTCACGCGCCGCAAAGGCAGCTGCAGTCTACCCGCAGCGCGTTCCATGACTTCCAGCAACTCCCCGTACATGGGACAGGATGGTTTGAAAAGCTTCAGCATCTTTAACTGACTCACCCATCCTCTGCTCGAGCCTCTCGCAATCTGGATCGTCCTCAAGAACCATAACTGTCTCCAAGCGACGAGCCAGATCCATCTGGGAAGCGCATTTCAGACGCCGCTCAGCCTCAGCTCGAGCGTGGTCTTTCCCAGATGCTGAAACCTCTCCCCTCGAGAAGAGGTCCAGCCGAGTTGCATGCTCTTCTCCCAGACAGTAAACACAAAGTGTGTGTGTATCCAAAGCGCAAGCTACACGTTCAAAACACACTTCTGCAGAAGTGGCCTCAGCACACTTCATTGTTATCCTTCTTGTAGTGATGTTACGTATGACACTGAAGCGTCGATGCGCGTATCGCGCATGCGACACATTTTGTAGTGAAGCTCCGTATCGGGGTGTGTATTGGTTTCCTAGAGTCACGTGATCGATGACAAATGAAGCCTCACTTTCTGTCCAATCACGTGCGCGTTTCACTTTGCGTGTCAGAAGCTTCGAACCCCCAGATCTTACTTAACAAGTCCTTGTTGCCTCAGTCTGGTTGATGGTTTTGTGAGGAGAGTGCTGTACTTTGAAAGTTAAACAATATTACATTTAGATAAAATTTATTCGTCACTATTTATTATTTTTTGTTTGTTGGAGTTGTGTCTTTGTATTTTGGTAAAATATTTGCCTTACTGTCATTACTGTTACACAAGCACTATCACTGCCTAGTGTCATAAGCACATTTAATTACAGATGATCCTATCACACAATGTCCTTATTTTGTGTGTGTGTGTGTGTGTGTGTGTGTGTGTGGAGAGAGAGAGAGAGTAGGCTTACATTACATCTTATTGAATCATATAAGCTCATATTATATTTTATTGACACACTTTAATGGGTAAATTAATTTATTTACTGGACACATTAAACACAAACATATAAAGCTTTTATTTGTACACACAGCATTGAAACGATGGAGTGTGTTGTGGTTGCTTCATCTGACAGCTTCTTCCACAGACTTCTGCCTGCTTTATTTTAAATAAGCACCAGATGGCGCTGTTCTTGACACTCTCGAAGCTTTGAATCTTTTCCCGAAACAGTCAGGGTAAAGCCTCACTGCTTCATGAGGCTTCATTTCCACATCCCTACCTTCTTGTAGACGTTTCACGTGAAGACAGGCAAAACAGTCCCTGAAGACGAAGAGATACTGTCATGCTGGCAAGGCGCCCTTATATACTTCCTGGTCGCACCTTGATGACATCATAGGCTGTCGCCGGTCAATAGGATTGAAGTTTTTTCATTGTGATTTCAGGCACCAGTCACGCTGGAGGCGTTCCCCGTAGCGTCAAGCTGACGCAGCGCGAGTTCCCTTTCGAAAGGGAAACAGGAGGAACATTGTGTGACAACACCAGCCAGTTAGAATACTTTTCCATTCACAACTCACAAACATTTACCATAAATTTCACTGTTGTATCACTAACTGTAAACATGGTATTGTGGCAGAAATGTGGGATATTCATGTACAATTTTATAATATTATTCATGTAGACAGTTATTAAATATTAAAGTAATGGCAAATGACAGAAACCAATACTGTCTAATAAGAGTCGAGTTGCAACTCCATAAGAATATTTACATTTTATCTTTTAAAAATAGGTTATTTTTACAGATGTTACAGTTTGTGTTAATGAAAATAAATTTACATTTTACATCTTTATTCAAGCTATAAAAAAATATCAGCCCCAGGGGATGCTACTCCACAAACCACCAACAAAGCATATAAAAAATACTAATATTTATTTAAAACTTTTATGTATATGTCATCAACCCATCTGTCTTGCTTTTAAACTTTTACATTAATAATGAATTTCTTCCTCTACAGGGTAGAAGACTCCAGCCCAGGAAGTCCAGGTCAAGTTTTAAAAGAATAATAGTTATGAAAAAAAAAAAAAAACTTCTTGGAGAAAAACAATATTCAGATTTGAAATCCTGCTGTTTTTAAAGGGATAGATACCCAAAAATGAAAATTGTGTCATCATTTACTCACCCTCAACCTGTATGAATTTCTTACTTCTGCTGAACACAAAGAAAGATATTTTGAAGAATGTCGGTAACCAGACAGTTGATGGGTCCCATAGTATTTTTTTCCTACTATGGAAGTCAATGGGACCCTTCAACTGTCTGGTTACAGACATTCTTCAAAATATCTTTCTTTGTGTTCAGCAGAAGAAAGAAATTCATACAGGATGAGTAAATGATGACACAATTTTAATTTTTGGGTGAACTATCCCTTTAAATCATTTAATTTTTATAGATTTGTAATTTTACCCAAACATTTGAATACATATTGAATACATATTCGTAGTTATGAAATACAGTACTGTGATTATTACTGTAAAAAAATTTACAGTAATTTTAAAGTTACTGCGATTACATTTACAGTAAGAATACTGTGAAATGAAATACAGCAACTTACTAGCTAATTGCTGCCAGCAAGTTACTGTATTTTTCACAGTATTCTTTTTACAGTGCTCATGTTACGCAGCACGTTTGAGCTTCCACGGGAACCAATGAGATTCATTCTCGTGTCACGCAGCACGATTGAGCTTCTGCAAGAACCAATGAGGTTCATTCTTGTGTTACGCAGAACATTTTAACTTCCTCAAGAGCAAATGAGGTTCATTCTCGTGTTATGCAGCAAATTTGAGCTTTCGCAATCTGTTCATCATATAAAGCGCTCGAGTCTCTTCAGAAAATTTTGACTAAACCGCTCGATTCATATGGATTAATTTTACGATCTTTTTATGTTCTTCTTGAAGCGTCAAAGTGGTAGTTGCGTAGCTGTGTTTTCTGAAGATGAACGAAAGTCTTACAGGTTTGGAATGACATGAGGGTTTCATTTTGGGGTGAACTAACCCTTTAACAGCAAAAAAGTGGCTTTGAAATAGATTTAAACATGGCTAGGCTACAATTTAATGGTTTTAAAGCAGAAATGTGAAGTTGTTAAAGCATTCGAATGGTAAAAGTGCACAAAAAGTCACAGTGGCTTCATAGGGGACCTTCCTGAAACCAATAATGAGAAATGAGAAACCATGCGGTCAGGTGAGTCATGGACTTTACAAAAGGAAGAACTCCCTACCATATTGTAGGCGAAAAACACAGCATGTGAAAACAGAATGTCCAAATTCATAGTATTCATAAAACAGTATTGAGATATTATATTGAGATTAACTACTACTTCTGGCGAGAATCTGAAGCACACTTCTGATGGACACTTTAGTATCCCATGAGGCCAATGGCAGTGAATCGACACAACTGACACTACGACAACACAAACATACTTTTTAATGGTTGCAAAAGTATTTACTTATTCAAAACAAGTACTTTCTCAGAGAGTATGTGATTTCGGATGCTGCCCACAAGTCTACATCAAGATGGCCATTTGGGAGTAACAAGATTTAGCTTTTTTTAATAAAACCAAATGACAAGTCGAAAATGACTTTCTGTGGTAATCGACAATGTGCCACATATGTTGTCAATAGAGCTTAACTTGTATTGAACCTGGAACGCTCCTTCAAGTCTAACCGGGGAATCAATGACTGTAGTCGTTTTTAAACTGGTCCTATGACAATATCCGGCATCTAATATGTTCAACTGATGAATATGATTCATAAGAGTATCAAACACTTGTTTCATATGGAAATAATTTCCAAAAGCACCTTCAAACATGTGAAACTATATTATATTCCCTGAAACTCTGCAGTAGCACATAATAACTATATCAACAACTCTCTTTTCTCTCTTTCTTTAAAAAATAAAAATCATTCTGTACGCATCCATTCGCACCCCTGTCAGTTTAGGCAGGGAGGCAAGAAAGTGGAACTGATATGAGAGCAAGGTTGCTGAACTTCTCAGCTATAACTGCTCTTCAATTTCTGACAATTAAATTTAGCTTCAAGGCCACAAGGCTATTTTTCTTTTTTTTTTAGACGGAGACAGTTTATTTAAAAGAAATGTCTGCTTGTATTATCATCTATATACATCAAAATCTGTATGAATCTGTATTCTTAGAAACAACACTAAAAAAAAAAAGGTTCTATATGGCACCAAAAATAGTTATTGGCTCGTAATCATAGGGGAACCTTTTTTAGTACTATATAGCACCATTTTTGGTGCTTCAGTGGTTCTTCAGCGGTTCTTCAGAGGTTCTTCACCGGTTCTTCAGAGGTTCTTCACCGGTTCTTTGACTAAGGTGCTATATAGCACCTCTGAAGAACCACTGAAGCACCAAAATTGGTGCTATATAGCACTAAAAAAGGTTCCCTTATGATTACGAGACTTTTTTTTAGAGTGAACATTTAAGTGAGTTCAAGGGTTACATTTGTCTTAAGGCTACACAAGTCTCTGTCTGTGGCATGAAAAGAAAAAGGACACTTTAATTATCCATTAGACTTATACAATTCAATAGCTTTAGAGTAATTTAAGTAGATGAGTAGATGAGATTGTCTAGATTTGTTGTTATGGCCTGTCTTTGATCTGGTGAGATTGTGTTTTCAAAAAAACAGATGTGCAATAATAAAATTAAAACATAGTATGCACACTCTTCGCGGTACATACTTACTCCCAAACCTTGCATGCTTGTGTGTTTGTTTGTTGGCTGCTCTTTACTGTCGCCCAGGGTTAACATCATGGTTGTTGTGCATTAGGCAAGTTGTTAATGGAGACATTCTGTCGAGCGCTGCTCAATACAAGGACAGTTTAGTGCCATGTACCGCGTGGGGGGGTGGGGTGGCAGACTGACAGTCTGACAAACAGTGGAGACAGATTCAGGGCAGGTTTTAACACAGATGAGAACACACGCAAACATACAAACACTTAAAATGTACATGCTTGAGAGATATATCTGAAAATGTAAAATGGATAATGTCATTCAAAGGATATTTATGTGCTTTTTAAAAAAAAAAAAAAGAATGTATTGCATTTAATTTAATTGATCACAATGATTATAAATTATTAACATGGTTATGTTCAAAAGTTTGGGGTTTGTAAGATATTTGAAAGATGTCTCATGCTCACCAATGATGCAATTATTTGATAAAAAAAAACATTACAAACAGTATACACTGTTTTCAATAATCAGTATTGTGACTTACTTTAAGTAACTAGTAATCTAGACACATTACTTTTAAATTACAGCAAAATATCTGAGTTACTTTTTCAAATAAGCAACATAAGTTACTTTGTTTTCCCATTTATTGATCGACACCTCTCTTGTCCCAATGTTGAGAGGAAATGGGAAGTAAGTGCAGAGGTGCTGTGTGCGCTGTGTGAACATGATGGTAATTGTAGCTCTGGACTAAATGTGAGCATGCATTTGCTTATCTCACTTGCACAAAAACAGATTCAGTATTTCTCAAAATTAATTAAAACAGTGATATGCAAACTCAGAATATTTCTCAAACTTGCAATAATTAAATATGTTAAATAACACAAATATACTTTATGCATTTAATCTCACTTTATTAACCCATGTCTTAGCTGCTGATTGTTGATGATGCAATTCAACCATACTATGCAAAAATAGCTCTCGAAGAACATCACATTTGCATTATTTTGTTTGTTTGTTTGTATTGCTGTGTTGAACTTTCTTCTCCTGCATCCTATTCTTCTTTCATTTCCATGCTTAGTCATTCACTTTTGGTTTGAAAAGTCCTTTACATTTGCCAAAAATAGAACTTTTATTATTAGTATTATTACTATTAAGAAAACAAGGCCAGCCCAGGAGTAACGCAATATTGTAACACATTGGGCCCTGTTTAAACGATCTGAGGTGGTGTTGCGCATGTGCACTTAGGGCGTGTCCAAATCCACTTAACGACAGGAAAAAGGTTTAACGTTTAACGATGCCAGGCTCATGGTCCAAAAGGCTTGTACCTAGTCTTAATGAGTCATGGGTGTGTTTTGGACATGATGTGCAACAAACCATTCAGAGTCTCATCTCCCATTCCCTTTAAAAGCCAGTTGTGCTTGCCCCATGGCCGATTCGCTATTTACATGGTGGAATTTGCGACTGAATGCTTCTCATCTTCTTAAAGCTACACTGTGTAACTTTTTTAGTTTATTCTTAGCTAAAAACACTTAGTTCTTTCAAAAATATATGTGCTCATTAATGTATATTTACTTCTTTCAAGTAATAAAGTATTCTCGTAAGTTTATAATATGCCATTGAAAATACATATGGGTAAGGGGTTCGATGCGGATCGCCATGTTGCCCCTCCATCTTGAAAGCACATTAGCCAAAGAGGGACAGACCCGTAAATTCAAGCTTTGCCTTTCGCGTTTTAACACTCGATGGCTCCGTGTCGAATGTGGACGAGGTCGAACTGGAAGCCATGTTAATCTTGAACTAAATCGGCCACCGTAGGAGTTAAAACGAAATTGGAATTGAGAGGAACAGAAACTATTATTCACTGGATGGTCATATACCTTTCCACCGCTAGATGGGGGAAAATATCACACAGTGTAGCTTTAACGCTTCTTTGAGAAAACTATTTTCAGCTGCCTCAAAATAGCAACACGCCAACAATGCGCCTGAACACACCTCAGACCATCACGCCCAGGGCAAACAGATGGGCGCGAGTGCATTTGCTATTTAAACAATGCTGGACGTGAAATTATAACTGCGTAGGACTGAAACTAGCAAAAAAAACTTGCGTCGCATTGCGCTGGGTGTATGATAGGGCCCATTACTTTTAAAAGTAGCTCTCCCCAACACTAAGGCTGTGTCCACCAAAGCGTTTTTTCTCGCGGATGGCTGGCGTATTCAATTGTTTTCAATGGGAGCGCCGTGTTTTTGAACACCATGAGCGCAACGAGGCGCTGAGCGAGTATTTCAGATATTTATATATATTTTATATTATTTCAGAGTATTTCAATAGAGAAAGTGAGCTCAGAGTTTTTTACTGGTCGCCGAGAGTTGAAGAATGTTCAACTTTGAGCAAAACGCAGCGCTCAACATTTTCACTTTTCACCCAGCCGTCCAATCACAGTGGAGGAGGGGCGGGACAAATACAAAACCGACCAACCGCCACATTCTGCTTGCACAACGTCAACAGATGAAAACAAGCAGTATAATAACAGAACAAAATCATTTTAAACAAGAGCCAGAGCAAATTCTTTACATCGTATCAGCATTTTTATATGGAATCAATACAGAAACAAACTATCTGTGAAGTGAGATACTAGTAACACTTCCGAGGATATTCCGTATCATAACAAGCAAAGAGTCTCGACTGAAAAAAACGCTGTGCTGCCAAAACACTCTCAAGCGCCCACAGCGAGACGTTTTCAGCAGAGCGCCTATTTTTGGATGGCTAAAAGCGCTTTGGTGGACACGCGGCCTAAACTACTAATTATAAAAAACTGTTTTCTATTTGAATATATTTTAAAATGTAATTTATTCCTGTGATTTAAAGCTGAATTTTCAGCATCATTACTCCCGTCTTCAGTGTCACATGCTCCTTCAGAAATCATTCTAATATGCTTTGATGCTCAATAAACATACTATTATTATCAATGTTGGAAACAGTTGTGCTGCTTCATTTTTTGTGTGGAAACTGAAACATTTTTTTTCATGATTTTTTGAACAGAAATTTAAAAAGAACAGCATTTATTTGAAATAGAAACCCTTTGTAACATTATATATGGCTTTACTGTCACTTTTGATAAATGTAATGTATCCTTGCTGAATTAAAGGGGCGGCAGTGGCTCAGTGGTTCATGTAGGTTGTCTACAAACTAGAAGGTTGGTGGTTCAATCCCCGGTTCCACCTGACCAAGTGCCGAGGTGTCCATGAGCAAGACACCTAACCCCAGCTGCTCCCGACGGGCTGGATGGCGCATTGCATGGCTTTGGATGGGCATGGGTCTGTTGAAAGCGCTATATAAATGCAGTTCATATACCATCTAAAAGTTAATTTCTTAAGAAATTGAATAGAAAGAAATCTTCCTGACCCCAAACTTTGAACAGTATAAAGTACATTCAGTATGTTCATCAATAATTATATGTATATGTGTATATTTTGTTGACGCTGTCACTGCACTGGTAATATGGCACTATTTACAGTAACTGCTCTGTATTTAACAGTATTATAGAATCAGAAAAAAACTAAGTAAACATTTTCAAGATGATAACTTAATAATTGGCTTTGGCTTTACAACGTCAAAAAAAAATATTGTTATATTTATTGTGAAAAGTCCTGCACAAATAATTTAAATTTGAATTTAAAATGTTTCTCTAATATATATATATATATATATATATATATATATATATATATATATATATATATATATATATATATATATATATATATATATATTTTTATTTATTTTTTTTTTTTTATTTATTATTTAACACAGTATAGATGGGGATCATCATATTAGGGGGTGCCTGACATTAAATGGTTGCATGTTAATGCTCCTTCTCTTTTACTGCTGCTCCAAAATCTGCAGAAGGAAAGAAACAGCAACATTTTCATCAGTAATTCAGCTGATGAGATCAACACCGTCCACAGGTGGAGTTAAATCAGATGCCCTGAAGTCATTTTCAGTTTTCGACTTCGAGACAACAGGTGTAGTAGGCCATAGATGAAGACAACAGCTGTCACTTTAAACATGCGCTGACAGCATCGCGTTAAATCATATGATGTTGAAACACTTTGAGCTCACGCAACTGTCAATTTAGTTATGTTTGTCATATTGACAAAAGGAATGGTACGCCGAGAGTAGTGTGTGCTTGCCAACATCATTGTTAGTGTTGCTGATGATTATCAGGCAAAGCTTTCTTCTCTCTGCTTCACTGGCAAGACGTGAGGTTTAAACAAAGAGGAGGATGTACAATGAGAAAAAGAGAAGAGTGTTTTCAAAACTCATGGTGGTGCAAACTCTGACTGCTGGTATTACTCCATTATTGGTTCTTTAATATTTACATCTCTTTTAATGGAATTGTAAATGCTAATTCTGCCATTATTTACTCATCCGTTTGCTGTTATTTGTTCTGTGAAACATAAATGTTTTTTCTTTTTTTTTTATAATCTACACCTACCATTGGCAGATAAACATTAATAACATGTATTATAAATATTTTTTAATATATATTTTAAAATGAATTTTCAGCATCATTAGTCTTCTGTGTCACATGATCCTTCAGAAATCTGTGCTGATTTGCTCAAGAAACATTTATTTTATACACTCACCTAAAGGATTATTAGGAACACCATACTAATACTGTGTTTGACCCCCTTTCGCCTTCAGAACTGCCTTAATTGTACTTGGCATTGATTCAACAAGGTGCTGAAAGCATTCTTTAGAAATGTTGGCCCATATTGATAGGATAGCATCTTGCAGTTGATGGAGATTTGTGGGATGCATATCCAGGGCACGAAGCTCCCGTTCCACCACATCCCAAAGATGCTCTATTGGGTTGAGATCTGGTGACTGTGGGGGCCATTTTAGAACAGTGAACTCATTGTAATGTTCAAGAAACCAATTTGAAATGATTCGAGCTTTGTGACATGGTGCATTATCCTGCTGGAAGTAGCCATCAGAGGCGGGGTACATGGTGGTCATAAAGGGATGGACATGGTCAGAAACAATGCTCAGGTAGGCCGTGGCATTTAAACGATGCCCAATTGGCACTAAGGGACCTAAAGTGTGCCAAGAAAACATCCCCCACACCCTTACACCACCACCACCAGCCTGCACAGTGGTAACAAGGCATGATGGATCCATGTTCTCATTCTGTTTACGCCAAATTCTGACTCTACCATCTGAATGTCTCAACAGAAATCGAGACTCATCAGACCAGGCAACATTTTCCAGTCTTCAACTGTCCAATTTTGGTGAGCTTGTGCAAATTGTAGCCTCTTTTTCCTCTTTGTAGTGGAGATGAGTGGTACCCGGTGGGGTCTTCTGCTGTTGTAGCCCATCCGCCTCAAGGTTGTGCGTGATGTGGCTTCACAAATGCTTTGCTGCATACCTTGGTTGTAACGAGTGGTTATTTCAGTCAAAGTTGCTCTTCAATCAGCTTGAATCAGTCGGCCCATTCTCCTCTGACCTCTAGCATCAACAAGGAATTTTTTCCCACAGGACTGCCGCATACTGGATGTTTTTTCCTTTTCACACCATTCTTTGTAAACCTAGAAATGGTTGTCCGTGAAAATCAATTTTTTTTGTTGTTGTACACATTTATTCTCCAAATTAACATAGAAACTATATAAATACAGTAGCTTATATTTAATATTTGTTGTAATGGCATCTTTTTATGAAAGAAGGCCAGTATCACTGATACTAATACAGCTTTTGATATCTATGAAATTAATTGTTTTTCTCAATTTGAGCGACAGAGTTACTTGAGTCTCTTTGGCACTGATAAGAAAAAAAGAGAGCCGATTGCGCCAACGCGACCGCTGACTCGAGAGGGTTAATTAAAGGCATTCAGCATTACAGTATAATGGAAAGCTTTACTTTTTATACATTTATTAGGCTTTAAATAATATAACAACTTTACATTTATTTGAACTTAAAACAATCTTCACATAAACCCATTATATTAAACTCATTTAACTGTTCTTGCAAGGATACTCAACAAAACATACTCAAAATACTCAAAAAAAACCTCTACACCCTTGCTCATTTAGTATAGACCTACGCGGTTCTATGAATATGCAAATTAGCCCCGGCTTCACACACCAGGGGTCCGTTCTTCGCACCTCGCTAACTCAGTTAGCTGGATTTGATTGTTGACGATTTGGCATGATCTTGGATTGTTTGGTTCTTCGACGCTCATCCTGGACTTGCTGTCATAGCAACAGGTCCGTAAGCTCGCGAGCAGGTTTATTTCAAGTAAACAGGATTAGATTGCATCTTGAGGTGATACTTAAAATCTGTCCCAGCCACTGCTACTTTATTACAAGAGTTCACTACTGAACCAGGGGCAATAATAATAATTTTAAATAATAATAATATACAAATTTTAAATTGTATATGTATATGAGAATGTATATAATATTATAATGTTGTGTATAAAACTATAGACACAGCCACTTGATTGAGCGATTTATTTGTGATGGAATAATTACGTTATAATTTTATTGGAGGTTGACACACACGTTGTACAGTTAATCTGAGCCGTGCATTAATTTAAGTGATGACGGATATTATGGGAGTGGCTTGATGCAGTGCAAGAGATGCAAAGAATTTGATCTTGACCCTTAAGAAACTTTAATACTGTGACGTTACAAATCTGCTTCAAATTGAATTAAAAATTGAATTACAACATTGAAATAAAAATGTAAAGGGTGTACAAATACTGTATAAAATCGTGAATATAAATAATTGGTAATCATGTAAAAAAAAAAAAAAACATTTCTCATTGATCTATTATAACTTTTATGTTGGTGTGGTCGCTTGGCTGTTTCCTTATGAAGGTCCAGAAATTTGTGAGTTTTTTTTTTGTGTAATTTGTCACGTTTTTTGCCAGGTGGCTTTTTAAATTATATGATGTCATTACGTTGCTGTCTTGACGCCAGCCAATCGCTGCACTGCTGATCGTGGTTTCGAGTATCGATGCATCTGCCCTCTTCAGGGAACACAAGAATGCGCAGTAATCTTAGATCATTTAACCCAGATATTTTAATCCAATCCGCAAATTCATTTGAAGAACCAAATAAGCCAGACTTCAGTTATCACGATTAAAAGATCAGGGATCTGTCAAATCATCTTAGATGTATTAAGCGAGGTACGAAGAACGGACCCCAGTGCAGAGATTCACTTGTTGACAATCACGCGTTGACTTGATTGGTTACGAGGTAGTTTGTGATGTCAGAAACACCAGCGTTTTTGTTTTTTTGAGGGTGTCTTTGGTGAACTGCAGTTCTAAAGAGAAATTACTCAGCAGTTGACTTGTGAATTTGCACATGGTTTATCTTAAAGCATATTAAAAACACCACATAGACATAATAATAAATAACATTAAAAGCATAACATTAATAAACAACATTAAAAGCTTGATTTTCATCACAGGGGGACTTTTTCGCATTAAACTGAAATGAATCGCATGTTAACTTTGACAGCACTAATATTCAAATATAAAAATATTTTGAAAGCGTAGGGAGACTCGATTATGTGCTAACGGGATCTTTTTGCTTGTTTTGACTTTCTGATTGGTGGAATTTTCATGGTTAATGTAGTTTTCACTGTGAATTCTGCTGTTAAACGCTTAAAGTTGAAATAATGCAGGCTAACAAATTCAACAGAAGCAAATACTATCGATTAACCTCATACATCATATATAAGATATCATTAAAAGTCAGTTTCCCTATGGAGAAATTGAATGGAGTTTTTAGTTCTGGAATCCACCTGTTGCATATTGTCAATGTTGAAATCAGTTGTGATGCATTATATTTTTGTGGAAACCATGATGCAAGTTTTTTTAATAGAAATTTGAAAAGAACAGTGTTGAAATATATTAGAAATGTCTTTGCCACTTTTGATCAATTTAATGCATCCTTCCTGAATAAAAGTATTACATTCTTTTTAAAAAAATGACCCCTAATATTTTGAATGGTGTATACAAAAGATATTGGCCAAAATGAAAAGACACTTCATGTAACTGTCTAAGAAGAACCCTGAACCAGCACATATAGAAGCAGTCTGGAAATGCACGCTGGCCTGTTAAGAAGATAGTCTATTTACATATTCTATCAAATGATAAAATGTCAGAGTGACCGTAAAATTGTCAGTGCTTCCAGCCCTAGTGGCCCATTTCTCACCCATTTCGATATGTCAGCAACTTTAATGAAGAAAATTACCAAAAACGTTTTCCATCTACCATTTCTCAGGTACTCAATGCTGCTCAGTTTATTAGATTACTGATGGCAGAAATGGACCAAGTGGAGAGAACAGATTAAATAAAAAAAATAAAAAAATGGAAAAATACACTATATCAGTTTAACATCATTTATTCAAAGATTGAAAATAGGAATTTTCCTTTATCAGGCCTGTTAAGGATGTTTTATAATCACAAATCAAAAAAATGTCAAAAGAACTACAGTATGAGATGCATACTTTTTGAAAGCATGTGCATTGCAAAACAGCTTTGAAATATTTAGGAGGTAGATGTATATTTATAGCGAAGGAAATCGATAGCCCTTGTGGCTGTGTGATCCATTTGTTTCAGATCTGCCCTGAGGACACAGCTGATACAATCAGCCTGAGAAATATGAGGCCTTTTCTGGTCGTTTTCACTGCGTCTGATGAACAGCGCACTGCTTGTTTACAGATTCAGCAGATGGGGTTCCTGTGTTGCAATGCAGTCAGATGGGAACGATAATTTACCCTGGAATGTGTGCGTGAGGGAATATATGTATCAGTTTGTAGACTGTAGCAAGTCTAACCTGTACCCTTGAAAGAGACTAATGGGGGAGAAAGAAAAATCTTTTACTCTTAAACTTGAAGTGCATATCCATTTCCATGGAAACACAAGGGCATTTAGAACAAAGCAAATGCAAATGTTCTCAAAATTGACATCCAAGTGCATTGTCTAAGGAATTTGCATTTTATATAGATTAAGTCCAAGATATTTTTGGAGGTGTATGTGGAAAACAAAAACAAAAAAAAACAAAAAAAGTAACCATGTTATATTTGTGTATAGACTGAATCTGTGTAAATCAAATCAATCCCTGCAGGTTGTTTATCAAATTATGTTATTAATGTGATGGATAGATCTATCCTCTATAATGCAACAGTCCAACAAACATAATAAAATATGTTTCAATTCAGCTATTATTATTCATCAAGTTGATGAATTACACAAATTGTTTATAGATGTAAATTAGAAAAGAACAAACTATTAACTTGGTGTTTGTAGCATGGTCATTATCAGTACATGTATCTATTTGTTTTTGCATTTTATTTCTATTTTATTTTCAATTCAATTTAATTTCACATTTTAACAAACATACACAAATAGTAAACAAAAAAAACACACACATCAACTTATGATGTGTCTGTATCTTTTGCACAAGCAAAACTTTCTGGATCTGGATCGAACTGGATTTCTGTCATGACAACTCTGGGAGTGTTTGGCATGGAAATGCAAATGACAATAGCCGTGTTTCAGCTGCCAGGCCAAAATCGGACGTGTCAGGGCCAGTCGCATTTCTCACTGCCTCATTGGGGCTTCTTCGGGCCAACGGGCAGGGTTTTTTGGCCTGTCGAATACCTTGGTCCAAAGCCGGTCAGCTTGGGCTTGAGGAGTGGTTACGAACAAAGGCGGAGTTAACCTGAGTTTGGAAACGGCAGCACCGTGGATGACTTCATATACCAGCTAACATAAGCATTAAAGACTTTTAAAATAATTTTTAGCTCAACACACTTTCAGACAGCAGCGAGTGTTTGAAATAACTTCTGTTTGTGATCCGATGTGGATTACTGATAACTGTATAACGCAGAAATAGTGATGCAAAAGACTGCACACAAACCATTACCATAGTAAACATGGTACATACGGCCGCTTGAAGAAATCAGACCAATCATAGGCTATCACAATCATGTGTGTCACTGTCGCTGGAGATAAAGCTGCTCAGGTCGTATTTTTGTTGGAAAATTTGTGGAACTGATCATTCTTTTAAAATGTGATTTAAACATACTGTCCTGTGACTACAAAGAAACAGACGCAACTGAGTAAGTACATGTGTCCTTGTTCTTTTGTGAAATAACGGTAAATACCACTTTGCACGTTAGTCCCACAGAAATAATCTCGACACAAATTAATTAATTTATCAATGTATCACTTATAATTGTAAAACATCGAAAAAATCTTCAAGTAAACAACAAAAATGCCAACAAACAGCCTCTTTTAACATGCTCGGTTTGCGATCTCGCTAGTTTCCAGTGATTTCTTTCTGATTCGTTTTCTAATAAAACTACCATTTGTTGGTGAGATGATGGGTTTGTGTGACATTGTTCCAGAGAGGCATTTTACGGACAGGTTTTTAGTGAAGTCTTCTGACCTGGTGGTGGAAACACAGCATGGCTTTGGGCTTGGTGTCTGAGGCTATTAGCCCAGCATGGCCTCTTGAAAGCCCTGGCTCACCCTGGCTCAACAGTGGAAACGCGGCTAATGTTAATATGTTTGATATTGCCGGAATACATTCGCTACGCTGCTGTTGTTGGTTATTGCTGAATTGCTACTCTCAATAAATACAAAACACACTGCTGTGAGCAAGTAAGACATGCTGCTGCTGTACAATAGCATACATGAATTACCCGTAGCAGATCTATACAAGTAGAGCTGAGGGAAGTGGAGGGTTTCTGAAAGTGCGTTGCAAACTGCTACAGCAAATGCTAACCACGTATTTGAAGGTTGAGCTGCGAGCTCATTGGCCACTGACACAGCAGGAACCAATCAGCTGTGTCCTAGAGAATGATGTGATTGCAAGTTTTAAAGGATTCATTCACTTCAGAGTTAACATTTCCTGATAATTCCCTCAACCCCCATGTCCTCCAAGATGTTCATTTCTTTCTTTCTTCAGTCGAAAATAAATGTAGGTTTTTGAGGAAAACATTCCAGGATTTTTCTTCCTATAGTGGACTTCAATGGGGTCCAAAGGGTTAAAGGTCCAAATTGCAGATTCAAATTGCAAATTTGCAGATTCTCATCAAGCAATTTTTTCAAGCAATCAAAAAAGCAAATACTTTTTTAACCACAAATGCTCATCTTGCACTAGTGTCCACAACTTCATTACGTTGTCCACATTACGTAGTCACGTTGGAAATGTCACACATGACTTAGGCGGAATTGCACCCCAGTATTTACACAGCGAGTGACTAAGTCATACACCATACTTCCCCCCCAAAAAAAGGTAAAACAATGATGTTGGACGATTTTGAAGTTGGAGGAGAAAATTAGATGTTTTCGCAATACCCTACCTTTTGGAACGTCACACGTGACCTTTCCAACGTGATTACCCAATGTGTGGTGTCATGGACGCTAGTGCAAGATGAGCATTTGTGGTTAAAAAGTATATAAATGTATACATTTATATGAGTATATCAATTTTTTTTGGTTTATAACTAATCGTTTCACTAGATAAGACCCTTATCCCTCGGCTGGGATTGTGTAGAGCCCTTTGAAGTTGCATTGAAACAGCAATTTTGGACCTTCAACCGGTTGAGGTCCACTATATGGAGAACAAAGGGTATTAAATGCTGTAAAAAAATATTTGCTCATTCATTAGTTCATGTTAGTTAATGCACTAACTATTGCTAACAAAAAAGACCTAATTGTAAAGGGTTATCTGAAAGTAAAAGTTACTTTTCTTTTCTTTTTTTGTTTTTGTTTAAAGAAATGTGTCATATAAGGGTTATTATCATTAAACTAAATCCATAAAAAAAACATTTAATTACTCTAAATAAAATAAACCCTGTCATCATTTTTGCAATTCCTTTTGGCATGTTAGTTGAATAATCATAAATTTTTACAGCTCCATTTGTAATTAGTATTGAGTCCTACTGCAGTTAACTTGACAGGTTTTATTATATATTGCAGTCAAACAAAAGGAGCCTGAGGCTGTCCTATTTGATCTAGACTAGACAGTGGTAAAACTCTAGGGCTTTACTGTGATAAGGTCATAAATTAAAGCATTGTCCTTCCAACTGTATGTAAAACAGCTGTACTTGTTCGGCTTTGGCATTTGTAGCTGTTTTTTCCAGTTCGGAGACAGCTGCAGTGTAAACCGCTACTCTAAAGATTCTCACAATATAATTATCAAAACATACTGCTGTCTAAAAAGCTCTTTCTTCATATTCACAATACATTTCTTATGACGTTGTTTTCATAGCCTTTGGGGATTTCTGAATTTCGACATGAGAACAAATGTCACAATGGAAGAAGACTTGGATATGGATACCCGCAGCACTCCGATAAGAAACCTAAATCCCCTTTTGCCTCGTTTGGGATCTTTAGTTCCTCGCTCAAATCCTCTGAGCCACATCATCGAGAGTTAATCACACTCTTCAACACACTACAAGGTTTAATTAACGTTCTGTACAAGCTATACTAAAATGACCCCCTTTTCTCCATAGATTTAATAATAAAAAGAGTAGCACTTTGTAACTCTTCAGTATTGATAAAAGGTAAAATGGGACAGTATGACCCCTTTAAGAACAATGTGCATTTACTTTTAAACTGTAACATATTTAAATAAGTTTAGTATGTGGAGGATGCTAAACTTATATCTAAACAAATCTCAGACAAATTTTAGTCATCTAAACACATGCTGGTTGCGTACACTCATTGTATTTAGCCATAAATACACAACATCAACAATCGCTGTCATGTTGTTACAAACCAACATCATGATTATGAGTTGTTTAGTCTGCCAATGAAAATAATCTTGAACAAAGTCAAAGTAGATCTTAAGTCTCGGAGCAAAACACAGCGTGTTATGTTCTTGAATGAATCAGCATTTTTGAACAAATTGGTTAAATTAATAGTTCAATGACTCATTCATGCTTGCATCGCTCCTGAATGAATCAGTTTTGTTGAACCAATTCCGACCAACGTCGGAAATATAAAAAATGCTGCCTTCAGAGGATTATCGTTTTTGGAAACAAATCCAATGTAAGCCTCATTTCCTGTCTCCTGAGATACCTTCATCTGATTGATTTGTGAAGGCAGCATAGATGCATCCTTCACTGCCTTTGATATCCCACGATCCCGTGCGTTCCAATTTGTGACAGTTGAGGTTGTATCAACAATGAGTTTCGGGGAATAATTAATTCAAATGGTATAAATATTCATGAGTCTATGAATATGATTTGCTTGTTGTACAGACAATATTAACTTATAACGGAACCTTTAATCATTTAAAAGTAACTTTTATCCAAATTGATTTCTTCATCAATTATCAATCTTACAAACCTTAAGAAACATTAATCTGCTTGATCAGGACAAATAATATCTATGTTTGTACAATTTGTATCACTGAAGTAGTAATACAAGAAAATCAAGCTTAAATGGGTAGCTAAAATCTTACGTCTCATTGACTTCGATATTTGTGAGCAAAACAATACGGATTCACTTCAATGCAATCATTGGGTTTTAATAAAACAGCTACGATTCACACGGGGGAAATATGCATATATATGTTGGAGAAAACAAACAATACACTGTAAAAAAAAATTGGGGGAAAAATTGTGCTAATTGATCATTACATATTGGCCCAATAAATGACTTCCAAATAATTATCGCCATGCAAAAAGATGCATTGTACTAATCATAGCTTAAGGTCTTCACTCAAAATTAAAATTGTATATTCACCGAACATATTTAATTGTGCTCAGTCAATCTATGAAGTCGAAGTGAAAAATCCATGTTGGCTGAACAAGTCCTACGTCCGAAAAACGGTATACGCATGCGCAAAATACACTTGAAGAAAACCGTTTGTGTGGAGATTTCAAATGCGGAGCGCGCGAGCGGAGCCGAACCAGCAGGTGCTGAAGACCGAAACAGACATTCCCAAGAGAATAGAGATATTCATCTCACAAAGACGTTGGTGAGTATTTAGCACTGAAATTATTCTCCAGAGTTTTGCTTTATGACCGGGTGTGACGTTTAAAAGACATTTTGTAGAATCGCGAGTTCATGTATTCATTGTTCATGCGTGTGTTCTCGTTTACCACATAATGGTAGCCTGTAGCCAATAGTTTTATTTTCCTCATGTCTTATATGTCTAAAACAATAGGTAATAAGGAAATTAAGTCATTTGTGTGATATGTGCGGCATGCGACTGTTGAACACGGTGCGTTTGGCGTCAGCCTCTTTCAGGGCTTAAGTTATTGCCTTTTAATATCAAACACGTCATGCTCGTGATTTTCTTATGTCCATTCATTATATAATGAAGAAACTTCTGTTCTGTCTCTTGCCAGATGTGATGCAGGGGAGCTTTGTCATTAATGTTAGTTTTTATTTTTATTTGCAGGTTTTTAGCCTGCAGTGCCGTGTTTTCTTCACCACTTTAAGACATCCTCTTATGCAGAAGACTTCTTGAATGTATTCAGAGTTTTTCCTTATTGAAAATAAGATATTTTCACCCAAATATCCTGTTGGAATTTACTTGTTAATAAAGTAATGTGATAAAATGTCAACCCTGTTGTTTGTTTCTGTATTTTGCTAAATATATTTATGTTTTTAGTCATTTTTGTCTTTTGGGACAGTGAGAAATATACAATTGTTACTACAATTTAAAATATTTAATTGGATCAACCACACAGTTTCACTGTAAAACATTTCTCCAATTCAACATTTTCTAGTGACTGATCACATCTAAATGTTTTAGTTGGCCAAATGAAAAATTTAGATGTGATCGGTCACTAGAAAATTTTAAATTGGAGAGGCCTGACATTTTTTACAGTGTTGGTAAATTACATTTTTCCATTGGCTCAACATATTATTTCTAATTGAGTCCATGTTAACAGACTGTTGCCACAATGGATAAAATTCAATTCACAGAAATTCAATTTGGCCAATTGAAAGTTTTAGATGTGACCAGTCACTAGAAATTTTTTAGTTGGGAAGATTATACATTTTTTACAGTGTATGGTACAAACAAGGAAAAATGAAACTTAACGAATAATATAAAGGGAAACAGAATGATGGAAAGAGAGAATTAACGAGGGAGAGAGAGAGAGAGAGAGAGAGAGAGAGAGAGAGAGAGAGAGAGACAGCTTCACAGCCCTTTCGCAAGAGCCCTCAAGGAATTAACAATTAATAATTCAGACAACCTTTTACCAGCAGTTTGATTGTGAAATAGAATACTTGCATTACTATGGCTTTTCGTGTATAAGTGTCTGAGTTCGAATCGTCAGAGGAGTTCGCTAAGGATCAGCGGAAGCTGTCGGTCTGTCTCAGGGTTGCGAAGACGGGGGTGGTCTCTCCCTCCATGGTGAAATGCCAAGGGGTTCTTCTTTGTGGCAGGATGCAAGTTGATAGTCATTCCTTTTCTTATAGAGGGATAGCCGACGCCCAAAGAGTTCAACGCTCCAATCTCTTGCGGCGATACGATGGAGCCTCGGATCTAATCAGCGTAGATAATTACATCAACAGACAGGCCCTTTGTTTAAGTATGATTTGATTAGAAAAGTTACGAGGGCTGTGAGGAGTTCAGACTTTGGCCATCCCATCAGATGACTGATTGAATCAGTAATGTTACAAGGTCAAATGAAAGGCATCTGAAAGTAGTGGTGTCAACAATAATCGATTGAAAGTAGTGGTGTCAACATGCTCGATTCAGCATTGATGCGGCTAAGTGCCATAATCGATTATGTCATCGTTTATTTTCTGGCCTTGAGTTGGACAATAAAGTTGTGAAGTTTCAATTACTTCCGGGGTCATAACAACAATAACAATCAAGATGGCTGAGGCGGAGGGAGATTACTGATTAATTAAAACACTTATGTTCACTGCTGGAAAAAGTTGGCTGTTATTATTGCTATATTTAATTTCAAATGATTCTAAAGCAGAGAAGAGAAACATTTCTCATTCAAAGCACTGAAATCAGTGATTTATGTTTTCTTTTTCAGGTTTTTCAGTGTTCTGTATTCATACCGTTTCGGTGTCAGTGTTTTAAATGTGCATCTGAAGTGTCTTCTTAGCCGCTCCACTATAGGCATCAGGGCCATAGGCAGGGTTTCATAATCACAGAGGTCCCAAATGTGAGCTAGTTAGGGGGTTTCGGGGACATGCTCCCCTGACAGATTTTTTATTTCTCTGACCGTGAAAGGTTGCCACCTGTGCAATAAGTCTGAAATCTGTCCCTAAAGAGTGGGGTCAGTGTATGCTGAGGCGCAAAGTGTGCAGAAGTCACCAACTTTCTGCAGAGTCAATAGCTACAGACCTCCAAACGTCGTATGGCCTTCAGATCAGCTCAAGAACAGTGCGTAGGGACTTCCGGTGATGGCGGGGTTAGAGTAAGACGTGGTGCACGGAGCTCCCAAATAATTTGATCTAAATCCTCAATAAAGACTCTTAATAGTACTTTCTTTTAAAATAATAACTCTGTTGCATCTCGAACACTCCGTTAAATGCTGAATCCAAAGAAAACGGACAAAAAAGAGGATGCCCAAGACACGAGGCTGCCAATATCGGATCCTCCGCCATGGTTCCACGCAGAAATGGAAAATGGATTTCTCAGAATTCAAGAGTCAATCGACGGACACCTGAGTAAATTCACAGAGTCATTGGAGAAAATGAGTAATGAACTACAATCAGTAAATCTGAGAGTGGTTGAGGCAGAAACAAAACAGATGGAGATGGAAGAAGCAATAACGGGCCTTCACAAGGATGTCACGGATGTCAAGCTGGCTGTTGACGGCTAAATAAAGCAGTTGAAAGACAAAATTGATAAACTTGAAAATCAATCTCGCCGTCAGAATTTACGTCTTGTCGGCTTCCCAGAGGGAGTTGAAGGCAAAGACCCGGTGGGTTTTTTGAAGGAATGGCTACCTAAGATTCTTGGGAACGAGGACGAGGTCTACGAAATTGAAAGAGCTCATCGCACTTTGCAGTGACGACCAGCGGAAAATGGTAAGCCACGAGCTATTCTGATTCGTCCTCTTCGGTATGGAGACACACTAAAGATCCTCAACGTGGCCAGAGAAAAGGGCAAACTCGCCTATGGCAACTCAACAATCATGATATTTCGGGACATGTCATCGACATTGTTCAGAAAGCGACAAGAATTCAGCGCCCTCAAAAAGCATCTTCGCAGAAACGACGTCACTTATGCCATGCTCCATCCTGCGACGTTAAGGATTCAGCTGCCAGAGGGACAAAGATCCTTCAACTCCAAATCATCAGCAGAGACTTATCTTCGACAACATCATCCACACTTGAATGCCGGATAAGACACCAGCAAATGGCAAATAAAAAATTTGGGAGATGCACAAAACTGCTAGAGTAATCATCCAAAATCATGCAAGAATGACTGTACTAAAGTAACATGGGGAGAGGTTTTTTTTTTTTAATGTCAAGGATGAGTAATTAATTTAAAAACGGGTTTGAGAAAAACGTAATTTTTTTATCATATTTTTGGACTTTGGTCAGCTTCTTATTGTGATTTTTGTTTTTGTTTTTTTTACTAAAATGTGTGAATCTCGGGAGTGTCACTAGGATTGTTCGAAATAAATATGTTTGCTTGAAAAGTACATAATCTAAGTCAAACATTTGATGGGTTTGACAATACTTGGGAGCAAGTTAGGTTGGATAAGGAGGAGGAAGTCAAATTCGACTGCATGTTGCGGTGCACAATCAGTCATGGGGATTTAAACTTCCACACTTCGTTTGGGGAAGTGGTGGGAGTGGTTGGGGGTTGTAGACAGAACACATTTTTTAGTTATTTAATTTTCTTGGCTGCATTAATCCATAATTAATGTCAAGTACACTGAAATATAAGTATGTTACTTGGAATGTCAATGGGTTAAATCAAAGACTTAAAAGGAAAAAAGTAATTCTATACCTTAAAAAACATAACATCGGAATTGTTTTGCTACAAGAAACACATTTGACTGACTCTGAACATCAAAATCTTACAAAGCAGTGGACTGGACAGGTTTTCTTTTCCTCCTTTACATCGCAATCCAGAGGGGTGGTTATACTTATTGACAAAAATATACCCTTTAAAATGGAATCTATAGATAAAGACAAATCCGGTAGATATATTATTTTAAGAGGAACAATTGCTATGCACAGAATAACTTTGGTAAATGTATACCGTCCTGAAATGGAGGGTGCTGATTTTATTCATTGTCTATTTTTTTAAATTTGCATGTCCTATGGCAGAACTAATAATTGGAGGGGACTTTAATTTAGTAATGGACCCAGTATTATTTTTAGCATCAAGTCAAGTTGCCACAGCTTTAAAATACGAACTCTCAAATTTCATTTTAACAGATATATGGAGACTTAAGAATAAAACAAAAAAAGAATTTTCTTTTTACTCACATAGACATAATAGTTACTCCAGAATTTACAATTTTTTCGTTCCAATAGCAAAGGACTATCTGATTGAGTTATGTGATTATCTACCAAGAATATTGTCAGATCATGCCCCTTTACTTATATCAATGCAACACTCTACGGAATTGCCGAGTTTTAAGCTCTGGCGATTTAGCAACCATTTATTGAATAACCCTGAAGCGGTGAAATTTATAAATAATAATATAGACAACTTTATGATTACAAACAGAAATTCAGCTTCTTTGGGTATAATTTGGGAGGCTATGAAAGCATTCTTACGGGGCCAAATCATCAATTATTCTTCAAATAAGAAAAAAAACTATATCAAAAAAAGTTACAATTACTTGAAAAAGACATTTTAACAATGGAAAGAGAACATTTTAAGACTAAAGACACTCAGCTGTTTCAACGATTACAATCCAAAATATTGGAATACAATATTTTGACATCCAAAGAAGCAGAAAATGCGCTTCTCAGATCACGACAGAAGTATTATGAACATGGGGATAAGATTGGAAAAGTGTTAGCGTGGCAAATAAGAAAAGAAGAAATTAGTAAAACTATAACTACAATATATTTATCGGACAATAAAATTGTTAATCATCCTAAATCAATAAACCAAGAATTCTTAGATTTTTATAAATTGCTATATACATCTGAAGGAGTTGATGAAGCTGAAATTCAAAGTTTTTTATGCAATTTGGATATCCCAGTCTTATGTGATAATAACCGAGAAGAACTTGAGAAAGAAATCTCGAAAGAAGAGATTCAGTCTGCTGTTGCCATATTAGCTGGAGGTAAAACACCCAGTTTGGACGGTTTCTCGATGGATTATTATAAAACGTTTTTTCCAAAATTAATAGATCCAATGCTCTCAAGGTACAAAGAGGCAATTCGTAAAAAAGAATTACCAGAGACTTTAAATCAGGCTTTAATTACAGTCTTGCTAAAACCTGGCAAGGACCCTAATAAATGTACCTCATACCGACCAATCTCACTGCTTTATTCCGATTACAAAGTTTTCACTAAAATGATTGCTTCACGTTTAGAGCGGGTCTTGCCATGTTTAATTCATATGGATCAAACTTGATTTATTAAAAATAGATCCTCCTTTGATAATATACGGAGGTTTATGAATATTATTTATTCGGCAAAACAAATTGATTCTCCGGTGATTGCGCTTTCGTTGGATGCAGAAAAGGCATTTGACCGAGTAGAATGGCCTTATTTGATAGCTATTTTGCAAAAAAATTATTTTGGTCCTAAATTTATTGACATGATTCGTATGTTGTATAGAAATCCATCAACAACCGTCCGTACTAACTCCAATTTATCTTCGACCTTTATTTGTCAAGGGGTACCAGGCAGGGATGTCCTTTATCTCCGTTTTTGCACTAGCAGTGGAACCCCTGGCCATTGCAGTTCAGGCACACAAATCAATCTATGGGCTAGAGATAGGAGGTTATGTACATAAAATATCATTATACG
Source organism: Gobio gobio (assembly GCF_949357685.1). Classification (NCBI taxonomy): domain Eukaryota; kingdom Metazoa; phylum Chordata; class Actinopteri; order Cypriniformes; family Gobionidae; genus Gobio; species Gobio gobio. Next base: position 38,393,588 of record NC_137114.1, on the reverse strand, counting down.
CGGATGATGTAATGTTATATGTTACTAACCCTGACTCATCGCTACCTAACTTATCTCAATTATTGGGAAAATTTAGAGAAATATCTGGATATAAAATTAATATAAACAAAAGTGTTATGATGCCACTGAATTTGGCTGCGCAGAAAATACACTTAAATGACATCCCTTTCTTATGGAATTCAGAAAAAGTAGTTTATTTAGGACTAAATATTCCCTCTAAATTGGAAGAAGCATATTCTTTGAACTATTCCCCACAACTTAAATAGGTAATGATAGACCTGGTAAGATGGAACTCACGACCATTATCACTAATTGGCAGGATAAATTGCATAAAAATGAACGTGCTTCCTAAATTTTTATATCTATTTCAAACCCTTCCGATCTCTATCCCACAAAAGGGGGATTGTTAATAATCTTAATAGTTCGATTAGAAAGTTTATTTGGAATTATAAAACTCCAAGGGTTAAACTTAAGACATTTCATATGACATTTAAAAAAGGTGGATTACAACTCCCAGATTTTTTGTCTTAGTTTTGGGCAGCGCAAATGAGAGCGGTATGGTTTTGGCAGATGAATAGTACATGTCCACCTGCATGGATACAAATTGAAAAATACCATGCAGGAGAAATTCCTCTAGACAAGGCTTTATTCATCCCTCTGACTTGTGTTATAAAGGAAATTGATAACCCATTCATTAGACATACATGCAGATTAGGGTTCGAGATAAAAAAAATAATTAAATGACTATTACCATTATATAACAATACTCCATTTCATTGCAACCCGGCTCTTCCTGAGGTACTAAGAGATGGGATAACACAATGCTGGTATAATAAGGGTATTCAAGTTTTTGGAGATTTATATGAGGACAACACAATAATGACATTTGAACTATTGAGAACAAAGTTCTCCCTTCCTGTTAAACATTTTTTTTTAATATTTTCAGGTGAGACATTATATTACTATATTACAAGGAGGTCATTTAAGGCCCCTCTCCTCACTATCAATAGACAATTTTATAAGAGAGAAAAAAGGGTCCAAAGGTTTTGTGTCTTATGTATACAAAATTCATTGAATTGTATGGGGACGATGTATTATCCTCCAGACTTAAATGGGAAAAAGACCTGGAATGTACCTTTGAGCAAGATTCTTGGGAATACATCTGTAAAAATGCTCAAACATTTTCATTCAACAGTAGGCACAGACTAATACAGTTTAATATTATACACAGGGTATATTATTCACCTGAAAGATTACATACGTTTAGTGAGTAGGCAGTTGTCCTAGATGTAAAACAAAGGTCGTTACATTATTGCATATGTTTTGGACCTGCTCGAAACTAGAAACTTATAGGGAAAAGATAATACAAACTATTGATAAGATTATTAATGTTAAGCTTTTATTTGATCCAAGATTTATGCTTTTGGGAGATTAATCTGTCCTCCAACTTGATCAAAGGAAGAATCTACGTTTTGTTAAGATGGCTCTGATAGCAGCAAAGAAATGTATAGCTATACAATGGAAATCAGAAGAACCACCCAGTCATGTTGTATGGCTTAGAGAACTTTCGTACTATGTTCCTGTTGAAAAAATTATGTTTAATCTGAAAAAACCCATTGATGTTCGAAAAGATTTCGGGAAAATGTATCGAATATATGAATAATTTAGAGCTTACATTGATTGAAAATGCTGAAGTGATAATGTAACCCTTCTTTACTTGAACACATGTATATGTATTTGTATGTATATGAATTTTTTTTTTCCTCGTTTTTTTTCTTCTATTATAATGTATATATATTTTTTCTGATTCGGCAGTCTTGTAATAATGCTTATTTGAGTGTTCTGTCTATTGAGGGGTGGGTTAGGGATGGTAGGGTGGTTAGAAAATACTGTCTACTTGTATACGAAATGCATTCTGTAAATTGTTCATGGGAAAATAATAAATATATTGATTAAAAAAAAGAACAGTGCGTAGAGATTCATGGAATGGGTTTCCATGGCAGAGCAGCTGCCTCCAAGTGCAATGCAAAGTATCGGATGCAGTGATGTAAAGCATGCCACCACTGGAGCAGTGGAAACGTGTTCTCTGGAGTGACAAATCACGCTTCTCTGTCTGGTTACCCGATGGACGAATCTGGGTTTGGGGGTTGCTAGGAGAACGGTACTTGTCTAACTGGATTGTGCCAAGTGTAAACTATGAACTTGACTGGCCTGACCTCAACCTGATAGAACACCTTTGGGATGAATTAGGGTGGAGACTGTGAGCAAGTTTTTTTTTCGAGAATGGCCCTGTATGAAGTCATAAAGGGCAGACAATACTTGTATGTACACTTCTCCCGGAAAAGCTGTGTTTTGTGGGGGAATTTTTTCGAGAATGGCCCTCTATGAAGTCATAAAGGGCAGACAATACATTTATGTACACTTCTAACGGAAAAGCTGTGTTTTGTGGGGGAATTCATGAGAAGTCATGTTTAACGTGATAGTTTCATCCTTAACATGACATCTCCCAAGATTCTTCACATAGATTTGTGGTCCAGTGGTAGAGCGTTGGTCCAGCTAGTCTGAGGTTTGGTTCTGGCTTTGAATCCACCACTGAATAGTTTTTTTCCTTATTAAAACCAAAGGTGTTCATCAGTGATTCTGTATCAAGAGCAGGGACACGTCTGTGTACATTTTATTTTGTTATTTAACCGGAACGAATATGGAGTCTATGATGTCTATCAGCTATCGGTGCGGATTAATCAACAAAACCGATGAATTCAAATGACTCACTCACAAAAACTAAACATCTGCACCACTGATGCATTTGGTAGTCTGTCTGGAACGCACCAGCTAGGGCGAGCGTTAGCCTTCACTGTCGCATTGAAATGTCCTAGTGCCCCAGCAGACTGGAACTGTTAAAAAAAACACATGCAAAACATTCTAGAAACCACCTGCCACTCAAGTGCATTAAAAATGTGCATGAATACATTAAATGTAATAATGAGTCTTATGTTAATGCCACTGATAATGCCAGAGGGCATGATAAAAATAAGCATGAACATGAGCCTTTGTTATGAACAGCCTTGGACAGCAACAGTGTTCAACTATAAATACCCAGCCCATGAGAATCATGTAAAACGGTTTGATCATGTGCATTACTAGATTGTAAATTCTCACTGATATGACTTAGTCAAATTGAAATGGCCTATGCTATAAATATATTTACTCCAAATGTCACTTCTGCCTAACACACACTCCAAATAAAGTTGAAACTATACTGGGTGTAAAAAATGCAAATTAATAATCTTCAACTAGCCGGGATGCCAGCCAAACTTAGCCCCGCCCACAACATTTGAGGTCGGGAAGTTCGGTGTGGACTTGATCCGTTGTGGATCAACTCGAGCCAGAGATGTTCAGACCAATCAAATTGTCAGAGCGGGCTTTATACGATGATGGACAGATGATAAACAGTAACGTAATCATCACGTCACCAAAGAGCGCTTGGGTTGAGTTCGTTCTAATCCTAAAAGGAGAACTTGTTCGTATATGTATTCACCTTTACCATTTCTCTCAAAAATGATGATCGTGTTGGTAAGTACTCCGTGTGTCCTTCAATTCTTTTTACAACACCGGCAAAGATCGTTTAGACTCATCTTCTTCTTCTACTTCTTCCAGTGTACGTGCAGTTGAGTTGGGTTGACAACTATGGGTCGCTCGACACGTCACTTACTCCGTTGCTCTGATTGGTTGTATGTCTATCCAATTGAGTGCAGAGGTATTTTCTTTTCTGGTGAGTTTGAAATACGCCCCATAATCACAGCCCAATGGAGCAGCATCAGACTCATATTCTGACTAAAATCTGCTAATCTTCAGCCTCTCTTTCAAAGCTTTTAGAAAGCAAAAAGCAACATTTGTTTGAAAGTTAAACTGATTAATGCAGTCAAGTGTGCATATACACTTATAATAAAGATTGTCTGTTAAAATTCAGACACCAAAGATGGATGTCCCTTGAAAATCTAGGACATTTGGCACATGAACAGCAAAGTAAACCCCACAGTTAGGGCTCGTATCAAAGTCTCTTTGAGCATCGCTGATGTAACGCGCAACATGATACCATTTTAAATATAAACTAGCTAAATATCTGTCTTCATGATTTATGCTTTTTAAACTTTCTTTAAGGCTGAAAATACAGTCAAGAGCATAGTCAACACACGAGAGCTTTCAGAATGCAAGGCAAAATGATAAACTTCATTTTCCCATAATGTGAGTATGATAGAGACTAATATGAACAACATGATTTTAGCATATTCATGAGCAAATGTCTAACAATTACTTTTGCATTTTATGTTATGACACATCAAGTCTAAGGAAGTCTATACATATTTTTCACATTCATATTATATAACAGCCATATAGAGTTACCAGACCATGAAATAATCCACCATTGATTTATACTCATCTTCCTGGTGCTTCCTGCTTTTTCAGGCAAAGCATGCTATAACCTTGAGGATGAAAATAGCTGATAGTACGCAGAGTATAATTTGTCTGAGGAGCATGTGTGAGAATTTTTTAACAGAAATAAAGTGAGAACCAGAGAACTATAATGAGATCAAGACCACACCGAATCCAATTCATCATCACAGAAAACTCCCTCACATTGTGTTCTGATGTTCTCAAAATAATCAATGACATTAAGAACCAGTGAGCGCCAGTTTTTACCTCAGCGTGTTCTTATAATGCAGCATACTAACAATCATAGCCTTGCTGAATCACACCAAGCGGTTATATTCACTGATGATCGGGCGAAATGATACAGAAATAACATTCCAATCAATCGCAGGTGGATGAGAGATGAATCATTGTGTTTGTTTGATAAAGATATTTTTCGAGCCCTGTGAACGTTTCTCCAGACCCTTTCAAAACAATTCCTCACGTGTACTGACAGGGGACAGGGGAGCGGAACCTCATTAAATATGCAAATCTTATCCAATCCTAGCCGTGGGCGTTTACTTCCAAGTCTTCAGTGCAGCACATCAAAACCGACCGCTTTTCAGAGAGCCTCAAAACCAAGGCAGAAAATAGCCTATTACTTATTCATTATGATGTTTTTGAATGTAAAAACCACGCAAACGTCATAAGTCGACTTCAGACAACAGTATAATTTTTTTTAAAAAGCCAGTTCATGTCCCCTTTAAGAATGTTTTGTGAATCCCCAGTTTAAAGCAAAAACAACCAAAAGTTTTGTTTCGTTCCCAAATGAATCTGTATTTTTGAACGAATTGGTTGAGTGAATGATTCAATGATTCACTCATAAATCCAGTCACCCGTTTTGTTCCTGAATGAATCAGCGTTTTTGAAAGAATCAGTACAATGAATGATCAAATGACTCAGAAGACAGAAACTTGTTGCCGTCTACCGTCAATAAATCAATGAAAAATAATTGTCTTTATTTTTTCTTTAACTCTATCTGTGTTCTTCAGGTGTTTAGAAAGTACAAGGAATTATTCTAAAGTTCAAATATGGGTACTGTGTCAAATTTATTTCACAAGTACATTGACAAAAAACACTTTAGTAAAAGTTAAAAAGTTTCAATAGCAAACCCTAATCACAAATTTCTCAGTGGCTTGAATTTGTAGCTCTGACACCAGATTTTATATTGGACATTAATTGGCAACAACTCTTGGTTTTTGTACAACTTTTATTTCTGTTGTCTTCAGAGTTTGAGTGTTTGGTTTCTAAATGTGTCTTGAGTAGTTCCATGATCTTAGCAGACAATAATTCACAGCATTCAAACACAATGTAGTCGACATGTTTATCCTTGTAAAATCTATCCCAGCACTATCCCAGATAAAACAGCACTAAAGGCTTAGTCTTTGCTCTGTCTAGTAAAAATTGCTAAAACAATGAAAACGATACACGTAGAGGGTTATTTTTGTGTGTGTGGAAGTCTACATGAAAAGGCATCTTTTTTCATTGTTTATCACCTGTGTTTGTGACTTTGAAGAATTGGTCCAACTGGTTGTCCTCAGGGAATGATAAAAGAAAAACATTTTTTAGATCTCCTTTTCTTCACAGACCTGTCTCCCTTTACAATCCCATGGCTTTTTCTGCCACGTCTGAGTTGTGTTTCAGTATTTAAACAATTTCTATAAGATACTTATCTTTCAAAACAAGTCAAAAAGCACATGAAATACAGGGTTTTAAAAAACGGCAATCAATTATTTGTTTTTTAAAAAGTATCATTATAAAAGTGCTGTCATGACATGACTCCCACTTTTGTCTGGATCTATCTATCTATCTATTCATTATAAAATACATAAATATGCAATACATAACATTGCTTGAATGCATATGGAATTGCTTTTACCAGCTAATTTGACTTTTTATGGTGATAAAACTGATATTAAAACAAAGAAAAAACAACTAATTAAAAGAATGAAATTCTTGAAAGGAATACCGTAATTAAGTAGTTTGGCATAATCTTTTATCATATTTATTTATTTTTAAAAAAAGTATTTAAAATGTGTTTTTTTTATAAAAAATTAAGACGTGTACATGTATTCAACATCTAAGGAAAATTCTGTAGGCAGTGGTTATTTACACTAAGTGCACGTAGCAATAGATTATATTTACACTAAGTGAAAATAGCAGTATTTTCTTTGAAATAAGTCTAAATTATAATTATAAATAGTGGCATATACTATTTGCACTTTGGTGTTGTTGTACATTAAATGATATGTAATAATAACATAGAGTGTAAATAATTTTTATTCAAATTATGCCTTATTGGGACATTAAAGGGGATATTGCAGGTTAGAGCCCCAAGTGAGTCAATGTATAGAAAAATCTATACAATTTATTCATTCAAAATATACTTATGAATATGCTACTAAGGCTTCTGGAGCCATTTTTGTGAGAGAATTTTACTCCCGCATCTAAAAATGCCAAAAATGGAAGTGACGTAAGGGGAAGGAATGCGGTCAATTTCAACAATAGGAAACCAATGGATCGCAATGACAGTTCGGATACTGAGGAAATTATAAATGTTTATTCATACTCATATCACGGAACACAGCCATACAATTATGACAGACAATTAGGGACAGGCTAGGATTAGACAGAGCAACAATTAGAGGAAATATATTGAGTTATATTGGAGAACAGAGCAGGTGTCTCGGTGAGAGACCAGTGTTAGTTAATGATATGTGTACACAGTGCTCAGATCACAATACTGTACAGATTATTATCATGTATCAGGCAATACCAAATGTAAAAAACAAGACTTACGGTGCAGAGTTCACGTTTTCTTTGAGCTGCATTTCTGACGATCTGTGACCATCACGTCACCCGCCGGCGGCCGAACCACAGACAGTATAGTGTTATTGTTGTATGTGTTTCATGTTATCCCTTATTCATTAATTTTGTGTTATACATTTGTGTTTTGTGTTATAAAAATGTTGATTCACCGATAGTGTGAGGATGGTAATGACGCCATGATGGAGATGACGCCATGAGTATGTAGTTGAGTGTACAGGCTACATGGCATGAATAAAATATTTCCTTTAAAAAAATAATTTTGCACTAGGTACACAAAATTGACTTCCTTTTGGACAAAAAAAAAAAACCTTTTGGACAAAAATGTCCCCATTGAAACCCTTTAAAATTAATCCCAGGGCCATTTAAGTATAAAATGATGCAATATTTGTTAATAGGCTTTCCTTCTGTAGGCAAGGCTTCAAAATTTAAACATTTAAAACATTTTACCAGATGGTGCCATCTTACTGACAGCTCATTTTTTGAGATATCAACCTCAAATTTGGCACACAGCTTTTAGATGTATGGCTTTCTAGCAGTTTTAGAGTTCAACATGTTTCATAAAATATATATTTTATATAAAATATTATTCATAAATAATTTTCACTTTTTAAACTTTTTTGACTGCAACAATAATCTGCCAAGGGTCTTCTTTAAAATGAGACCAAACTTAAGTCTCTACTCCAAAAGTAAATTTTTGTATGACATTTTCGTCCTCTATGGACCTATGTGTAAAAATTGATGCACAAGGGTTAATGTACATACTTTCTTTTCATCATTGTTGTGGATTTTTATTTATTTAGTATCATGCTTTACACCAGTATTACAATGTTGAACTCCATCATATCGCCAGGATGATAAACCTCCGGTCTAAAGTGAATGCTACACACCATCGCGTTTTTCTAAGCATATGCAGAAGTGAAGTCCCGTCTCTTTACCGGCACAAAACGCCACCCATGTAAGTTTTCCAACTTTTTTTTTGTTAGGAAACCTGTGGAATCAATGTCCTGACAGGCTGGACACAATAATTTACCATGACAATGATACATTAAAATAGAAAAACTACAGAAAGCAAGCTGACTCCTACTGAATACCAACCTATTCAGCCAACGCAGAGCCCGGCAAACGACTCCCTCTCGTGACATAATATGACGTGATGTTGAAAAAAACAAAACAAACAGTCAACAAAACGGTCACTCTATTTACTAAATTTGTGCCCTCATGTCTTTTTAAAACATTTTAAACTGCATTAACTTTTCATACGATATTTTCATACAAGGTTATATATTCATTTTGAAAAATATTTAACCTGCGATATGCCCTTTAAAGCTTTTAAAAAAGGGAGTAGATCGAGTTCGGCAAAAGGATTCGAAAAACGGACTTTGAACTAGGGTCGATTTGCGTCAAAACTTTCTGCCACGTGCCTTACCCCTACACTATAGCTACTGTTTATTAGGCTTGCTACGATAGTCGGTGTTGCCGGTGTTACCGGTGTCCAGACTCAACACCGGTTACATCACTTGCCCACCGTGGCACCGCCCACCGTCTTTTTGATTTTTTTATAGTAATAAAATAATTTAGTTCAGTTAGAGAACAGACAATACAAATAAAAACTGAACGTATCTGCTTAATAAAGCAGGATCCGACCGTGAGTCTCGGCAGCGGCAGGAGTCATTCATCAGATTTAAGAGTGAGGAGCTGACTGAGATGATCGCGGAAGATTTGGTTTCAAAGCGAAACGTAAAAGCGCCTATTTAAGGGAGTTTGTCATTTGTTTTGTTGTTGTGTTTTTCATTAAAAATAATAGGCTAATGAACCCACAATTCAAGCAACCCGCAGCCGAATTGGCGCTAATTCAAAACCGAAAGTAAAATGTGCACGGCCGCACAGAGCGCGCATTGTTTACTTTCGCCTGGCTCCGCAGTGCGAGCCTCCGCGCTCCGCTGACTGCGCGCATTTATTTTTGCCGTGCGCACAGAGTATAAACAAGGCTTTACGGACGAACTGTTATTCATTCATGGCGTGCATCTCAATTATAGACTGATCAATGCTTGATCAGTGCCCTGACTACTGAACTAGGGAACTGATTGAGACGCACCCATGGCCTCACAGAGCGCGCATTTACAGACGAGCTGTCATTCACGGTGTGTGCGCACTGGTGCGTTTTCAATCCAGAGCGGTCGTGTGCATGTTACTTTCGATTAGATAGAATTAGTGATTAAAAAGCCTCCGCCGGTGATACCGGTATTACCGGTGTTGTCACACATCAATTAACCGGTGGGGAAATTTCCTCACCGTAACATCTCTACTGTTTATAATCCAGAATCTTCCGAAATTTCAGTGGGGGGAGTTAGTGTAAATAGCCTCTGCCAACAAGATGTATATGACATTCTTCTTTCAGACTAATAAAATTGGAGTTATATTAAAAAAGTCCTGGCTCTTCCAAGCTTTATAATGGCAGTGACTTGTCGGGTCATTTTTGAAGTCCATAAAAGTGCATCTATCCATCATATAACTGCTCCACACGGCTCCGGTGGGTTAATAAAGGCCTTCTGAAGTTAAGTGTCACGTTTGTGTAAAAGTATCCATATTTAAAACTTTATAAACTAAAATAACAAGCTTCCGGCAGTCAGCGGTACGCAAGTCGACTTGCCCTAAAAGAGAAAAACCATTTATTTTTCTTGGACAAGCAGTACATCAGTACATTAATGGCTGTGGACTCAATTACCTTGAATCAAACCATCAGAAAGAAAATGCAGCCCTTGGGTGAGATATTCTGGATGTGCTCTCTAATAAACAACACCACCACCTGCTGCCGCTGCCCGCACGACTTTGAAGTTCAGCTTTTGACATTTTGCTTCAATCTTTCTAAAATAATGGATGGTCAAAGAAGAGAGTCTTCAAATCCAGAGAGGCTGTGGATACAGTACTGACATACTTGGCAACTAACTCACTGTTGACAAAGTTCAAAAGCAGAAATCCATGTGTTCTCGAGGCTCTAAACTCCGTCTTTTTATCCATCTTTGCTTTTATCTGTCTATTCATCTTTTATCTTTCCTTTCAAAGATTATTGTGAAGCTCTATGGCTACAAAGGTTGATTTCGCAAGATGCTTCCACCACCACCACCACCACCACCACCACCCTGAAACATGACTTCAGGGGCCACGCAGCTATAAAAAATCCATTTATGACCCACTGAGATGAATATGGACATTTTATCACACATTTTACGTGTGGAAGGTGGTTTATAAAAACACCTGGTGAGAAATCTAGTGTAAATCATCTTCAAAGCCTGCAGCCCATGAAAGAACATTTAGAAGCCATTAGTTCCCTTTCGAGGGAACTTCACACTGCGTCCACTAGGGACAGCTTTGGGAACGCCCACAGCGTGATAGCGTCTGATGCACGTATGTCAACTCAGCCAATGGCGAGAGTGAGCGTCACGGGCGGGTGACGTCACGTCCAGGAAAGGATAAATATACATCCGGTCCGATCGCACTTCAGCTTTTCTGCCTCAGCTAAGCGATCTGTGTGAAAAACTGTCTCTGTCTACCTATTGTTGTCCGTCAAAAGCACAATAAGTCTCAGTTTAAAAATGGCGAATGCATCAGTATTCAAACAGTGTACTCCTCCGTGTCCCCGTTTCCTTACGGGTGGAGATACACATGATTTGTGTGTGATGTGTTTGGGAGTGGAGCATGCTCTGTCAGCCTTCGAGGGGGCTGAGTGTGAGCATTTTGAGAAGCTGCCGCTTCGCATGCTCCGCTCCCGCCTGTCACTCTTCGAGAAGGGTGATCAGGATCGCGTTCCCTCTGGTTCTGGACCCGCTGCTGCTGAGGCACAGCGGAGAAGGACATCATGGGGTTCGCAGATGGATCTCTCGGCGGGGTTTGAGACGAGCGCGAGCGCTCTTTCTCTGCCTTCACCCGGGAGATCTGTCGCTCAATCTCTGGTGTCGGAAGCCCGCGCTGCGGCTTCTTCCGCCCAGAGTGAGAGCCCGTCGCTTCAACACTCCAGCTCTGAGGAGGTGGATGTGTTGAGCGTCGGATTGGGGGAAGATGATTCGCCATCTCTTTCCCCCGCACACGAAGAGCTGGTGGAGGTGATTACTCGCGCTGTGGCGAAGTTAAATATTGATTGGCCAGCCGAGAAACAAGGCGCTCGTCCGAAAAGCAAATTAGACGAGCGCTTTTTGACGTCAAATGTGTCACCTTCACCACGGGGTCTTCCTTTCTTTCCTGATTTACACAGTGAGCTGTGTAGATCATGGAAGAAACCATATTCATCACGTCTTTTCAGCCCTCAAGTAAAAACATACAGTGATATAAGGGGGCTGAAAGAATATGGTTATGGGGCGATGCCTAAAGTGGATCAGACGCTTGCTAGTTATCTGTCCCCTGCGTCAGCATCGTCCCTGAAGGCCCCCACGCTCCCCACTAAACCATTAAAAACAACATCAGGGCTAGTGGGGAAAGCGTACACGGCAGCAGGGCAGGCTGGTGCATGTTTGCATACAATGAGCATTTTGCAAGCGTACCAGGCTGAACTGCTGGGGGATTTGGATGGCGGCGAAACAGTGAGCCCTGAGGCAGTGCGCGAACTGCGTCGGGCCACAGATTTATCTCTGAGAGCCACCAAGGAGACCGCTAGAGCTATTGGGCGGTCTATGGCAGCCTTGGTGGCGACAGAGAGACATCTGTGGCTCAATTTATCTGATATTAAGGATAAAGACAGGGCTTTTCTCCTTGATGCGCCAGTTGAACCCGCTGGTCTGTTCGGCGACGCTGTAAATGAAGTCGTCGACAGATTTCAGGAGAATAAAAAGCAAGCGGAGGCTTTTAAAAAATATCTCCCGCGCCGCCACCAACCCTCTGGGGCTGCTGGGCGTGAGCAGCCCCAGCCGTCTAGCTCTTCGTACAGGCAGCAGCAAAAAGAGAGTGTCGCATCTCGTGCTCCACCTCAGAGATACGGTGGGCCAGGTCGGCACTCTCAGCCGAAGCCTTCTAAGCCGAAGACCGACCTGAGGGTCGTGCTTCAGGCGAAGAAGGCTTCAGGCCAAAAGAGGTCCTGACGCCAGCAGCGTCAGGTCTCCGAGGGCGCCCCCCCGCGGGGTGGATTGGTGTTCACCTCAGTATACGGTGCCCACTCCACTTCGTTGCCCTCAGGGGACCGTTCTGCCAACCCCGCCACCCTTGGTGCTTCGGGGCGCAGCGGTTTCCAGCGAGCTCGTGACTCGGCGTCCACAGGACAAGGTGTCACACTCGCAGCCTCCAAGGAGGTTAGAAACACAGCCAGATCGGTTAGGTGCTGCCAGTACGCTTCAGGCCGCCGAGATGGTTGCAGTGGAAATATCAGAGACCAGCCTCGAGAGGCTGGTTCCCTTAGTAGATTTTCTGGCAGAATGGAAACGTCTACCAAATATATCGCTATGGGTCCTGCAGACGGTAGAAAAGGGGTACAGAATTCAGTTTGGGTTCCACCCACCTCGTTTCAACGGAGTGCTGTTAACATCAGTACGTCCCGAGCAGGCTCTGATAATGGAACAGGAAGTAGAAACCTTGTTAAAAAAGGAGGCTATAGAACAGGTCCCTGTACAGAACAGAGAGTCGGGTTTTTACAGCCGGTACTTCTTAGTTCCAAAAAAGGATGGAGGGTTGCGCCCCATATTAGATCTTCGTCGTCTGAATCGTACGGTCAGGAAACTAAAATTCAAGATGCTGACGCTAAGTCAGATTGTGACCCAAATCAGATCCGAGGATTGGTTTGTCACAATAGATCTGAAGGACGCATACTTCCATGTCTCCATCCTTCCACAACACAGGAAGTTCCTGAGGTTCGCTTTCGGGGGCAAAGCGTACCAGTATCGGGTTCTTCCATTTGGTCTAGCTCTCTCACCCCGCACGTTCACGAAATGCGTAGATGCAGCTCTGGCCCCGCTCAGGCTGCAGGGCATACGCATTCTGAACTATATAGACGACTGGCTGATTCTGGCACAGTCGCAGGAGATGGCGGTTCGGCATCGAGATGTCGTCCTCGCGCATATTCAAAAGTTGGGGTTGAGACTGAACGCGAAGAAGAGTGTGCTTCCTCCAGTACAGAGGACCACTTTTCTAGGCGTGGTTTGGGATTCTGTAGCAATGCGGGCAGTGCTTTCACCCACGCGCATTGCTGCGATTCTGTCAGCTATAAAGAGAGTCAAACTAGGCCAGTCATTCACTGTCAAGCAGTTTCAAAAGTTGCTGGGGTTATTGGCAGCGGCGTCCAACGTGATTCCTTTTGGCCTGCTGTACATGAGGCCCTTACAGTGGTGGCTCAGGACCAGAGGGTTTTCCCCGAGGGGGAACCCTTTTCGTATGATCAAGATCACGCGGCGGTGTCTCCGCGCCTTGGTCATATGGAAGAAAGCCTGGTTCCTGTCCCAGGGTCCGGTGTTGGGGGCACTATGTCGTCGAGTCACCCTGACGACAGATGCCTCTCTCACGGGCTGGGGAGCGGTAATGGAAGGCCGCTCAGCTCAGGGTCTGTGGGGGGACCATCATCTTTCGTGGCACATCAACTGCCTGGAGATGATGGCAGTCTTCAATGCTTTGAAGTTCTTCCTCCCGGACCTGAGGGGCCATCATGTGTTGGTCCGTACGGACAACACATCGGTGGTTTCCTATGTAAATCGTCAGGGGGGTCTGCGTTCGCGCCCACTATGCAAACTAGCGCACCAGATCCTCCTGTGGTCTCTGGGGAAGTTACTGTCCTTGAGAGCAATCTTTATCCCGGGGGCCCAGAATATTGGAGCGGACATCCTGTCAAGACAGGGGCTGAGGCCAGGGGAATGGAGACTTCACCCCGAGGTGGTGAAGCTCATTTGGGAGATTTACGGCCAGGCGGAAGTGGATCTGTTTGCGTCTCAGAATACGACGCACTGTCCACTCTGGTTCTCGTTGACACATCCAGCTCCTCTGGGACTGGATGCCATGGTACAGACGTGGCCGAGGCGGCGTCTGTACGCATTTCCCCCAGTTGTTCTGCTCCAGGGAGTTCTGGAGAAAGTTCGCCGGGAGGGGATAAGTCTACTGCTAGTAGCTCCTTACTGGCCGAGCCGGATTTGGTTCTCGAACCTTGTAACACTGCTCGATGGCTCACCTTGGAAGATTCCGATAAGGAGGGATCTTCTATCTCAGGCGGAGGGCTCAATATTTCACCCCCGCCCAGAAATGTGGAACCTATGGGTTTGGCCGCTGAGGGGGCTGAGCTCATAGAGTCTGGTCTCTCTACTGAGGTAGTGGAGACCATTCTTAGCTCCAGAGCTCCATCCACGAGGAGACTATATGCCCTGAAGTGGAGGTTGTTCACTTCTTGGTGTCAAGAACGACGTTTAGATCCAGTCAACTGCCCTGTTGGTTCAGTGCTAGATTTTTTACAAGAGCGATTCTCCTCTGGGTTGACCCCTGCTACACTAAAGGTGTATGTTTCATCTATTTCTGCTTACCATGCCCATGTGGATGGTATTACTGTGGGGAGAGACCCGTTGGTAACTCGTTTCCTTCGTGGCACTAAGAGGCTGAGGCCTGCGGTGCGCACTAGAGTTCCTACTTGGGATTTGGCTATAGTGTTGGAAGGTTTATCTGCGGCTCCGTTCGAGCCACTTAACATCATCTCAGAAAAGTTTCTGACTCTGAAAACCATCTTCCTTCTTGCCATCTCTTCTATTAAGAGAGTAGGAGACCTTCAGGCCTTATCAATATCCCCTTCGTGCTTGGAGTTTGCACCAGGGATGGTTAAAGCTTTCCTTTACCCTAGATTAGGGTATGTTCCGAAGGTGTTAACCAATGTTCCACGGCCTATAGTGCTGCAGGCTCTCTGTCCTCCTCCATTTGTTAATCCAGACCAGGAAAGATTGAACCTTATATGTCCAGTGCGAGCACTGGATGCTTATGTCCACAGAGCTGCCCTGTGGAGGAAAGCGGATCAATTGTTTGTTTGTTTTGGACCTCAGAACAGGGGTCTCCCTGCGTCCAAACATACAATGAGCAAGTGGATAGTCGAGGCTATCTCACTGTCTTATGGGTCTTCTGATCAGCAGTGTCCCTTAGCTGTCAAAGCCCACTCTACTAGGAGTATGGCGGCCTCTAAGGCCTTAGTATCGGGGGTTTCCCTCAAAGAAGTCTGCGATGCGGCCGGTTGGTCCTCGCCTCTTACGTTTGTGAGATACTATGATCTTGACCTGGAATGTGCTCCAGGTTCTTCAGTGCTCCTGTCTTGAATGTGCCACAGTTTCACACGACAGGCATTTGGTATTATGGCGTTTTGGTATTTCGTTCCCAAAGCTGTCCCTAGTGGACGCAGTGTGAAGTTCCCTCGAAAGGGAACGTCTCAGGTTATGACTATAACCATAGTTCCCTGAGAAGGGAACGAAACACTGCGTCCCTTTGCCATACTCCCTGCATCCCTGTGATCCCTTGCTTCGGCAGTTTAGCTGAAGTGCGATCGGACCGGATGTATATTTATCCTTTCCTGGACGTGACGTCACCCGCCCGTGACGCTCACTCTCGCCATTGGCTGAGTTGACATACGTGCATCAGACGCTATCACGCTGTGGGCGTTCCCAAAGCTGTCCCTAGTGGACGCAGTGTTTCGTTCCCTTCTCAGGGAACTATGGTTATAGTCATAACCTGAGACGATTTCCCTGTTTTCTTGTCATGTTCCATGTGGCAGGGTTTTCACCAGAGGCATGTTTTCTAAACTCACCGTACACAAACCTTTTAAACCACTGGAGCCTGTCAGACATTCAGACAGACTTACTCAAAAATTACTTCAGCAGCCATATCCACCAACTAAAAGAGAGGGAAAAAAAGAATATGGGGCATTTCCAGGGACCGTGGAAACACCAATATGGTTTAAGCGTTATAATGAGATTTTGGGAAATCCTTTTTGCCATCGCTGTTCTGTTCTGCTATGTCATTAAAGCCAGCCTCATCTTTGCCAATGAAATCCTGCATTAGAAATGAAGACATTTTATAACTAAGGCTCTTGCTCTTGAGCGCTTGGAGTATTTTTTTATTTATTGCCGGCACACAACTGTTATGACCTACTGTCTCGTGTAATTAAGCAATATCCCTCATTAACCTTACAGCAAATAAATTATCAAATATAAAAGTCTTTTCTGAATATTAACCTTTGATTTTATAATTATACTCCTCAAATTAAAACTCCAGGATGATTGAGACTATGAATGAGACTCATAATTGAAGGTTTATTAAAGCAATGATACATTCACATAAACACACAGATGATAAGTTGCAACACGTTCTCACTCCCAACTCGTCACATATTGACGCTTGGTCAGGACCCCTTGGCGTCACTTTTAAACACACAGGGTACTCCTTTAGAATCATTTTCCAATGCGAAGGGTACTCCATTGATTTAATTGACAAACCTTTGGCGTCATACACCCACGCGTTGGGCATGGGAATGTTATCGTCATGATGAAATTATACATTGGGTTATGATTTTGCCATTATGACATGTTGGAGTGTGATTCTCAATTTAATCAGCCAGCATAACGTTACCATTATTTACATTTATTTTTTATTTACGCTATTTAGACACGTTTGAACATATAGCCCAACCCCATCCCATCCCTAAACCTACCAATGTGTGTATTATATGATATAAAATACAGGATATAACAGGCAGATATGAGTACAAATATTACAAAGTGAGTACAAAGTACAAATATTCCAAGTGTTCTGAGGCCAAACGATTGATTTGTGTGAAGAAAATCCCCAAAAGCAGTCAGCGTCTCCTTCCGCCGAAGATCATGAACACATTCAAAAATTGCCGGCTGCAGAAACGTTACATCAGCTTTGATAGTGAAATTGCATTGGCTCTCGTATATCTCGTGACCGATCGCGTCATGCTAAAGAGTCGTGTGTATCTTTTGAATGAGATATGACTGTGCATTCACGGAGCGTCGGGATCATCATTTCAGTGATTAAAATATTAAGATCAAGTTCTATAAATGAAGATATTGTATGACTTCAGAAGACTTGGAATGCAAAATGAGTTAATACTTTTATACTGTTTTTGGTCAGTTTTTGCAATAAATACCTGTGATTATACTTTATTTGCCTGTAATGTGTTTTTTTATTGTTTAGAGGTGGGTAGGTTTAGGGTTGGAGTGGGGTTAGTTGCTCCAAAATATAAAAGTAGCCAATAATTATTCATAAAATCATGTCTACTTTTACAAATGCAAAGAATTAAATGCGTCTTGATCTGACGCATTGGGCAAACAACTGAAATCAATGGAGTACCCTGTGCATCGGAAAATTACGCTAAAGGGGTACCCTGTGCATTAAAAAGGGATGCCAAGGGGTCCTGACCAAGCGTCAATATGTGACAATTTGGGAGTGAGAATGTGTTGTAAATTTAGGTCACTCTTATGATCTGATCTTGAGGCGTTTCAATCAGACCAATTGCCACATTGTATAATATCCTACCCACCTACCCATGCAGTCAGCATTTACAAACATTTGTGGGGGAAAAAAAAGTATCAATCTGAAGAGCTCAGTGACTTCAAGTCTGGCACTGTGATAGGATGCCACCTTTGCAATAAGTCAGTTTGTGAAATTTCACCCCTGCTAGATATTCCATGGTCAACTGTAAGTGGTATTTGGAAATTGGAAGCATTTGGGAACAGAGGCAACTCAGCCACGAAGCGACAGACGATGTAGAGTCACAGTGCTGAGGTGCATGGTTCGTAAAAGTCGTGATCCCATAGCTGAAGAGTTCCAAACTTCCACTGGTATTAATATCAGTACAAAAACTGTAAATCAGGAGCTTCATGGAATGGATTTCTATGGCATATATATATATATATATATATATATCGTCGCTGCCCGATGAAACTCACGTATGTCCAAAACGCTTACTTTTTAGGAAGTGAAAAAAACACAGTATTTCAAAAGCAGTTGAATGTAGCGTTGTCATACTTGGTACGGCATCTTTACATGTAACCATATTCTTGCCAGTGTAATGATATAATCTAGCCTGGATGCCAGCCAAACTTAGCCCCGCCCACAACATTTTTACTCGGGCAGTTCGGTCTGGAATTGATCGGTAGAGGAGTAATTATGCCCGAACAGAAACTGTTCGGACCAATGAAATTGTCAGGGCGGGCTTTAGACGATGATGGACAGATCAGATGATAAACAGTAGCGTAATCATCTCCGTCATCAAAGGCGCTTGGGTTGAGTTTGTTCTAATCCTAAACGGAGAACTTGTTCGTATATGCATTCTCTGGGAAAAAAGGCATTTGGGGGGTAAAATATGTGTTATTTTGGCAGGGCTGGCAGCTATAAATCGCATTCCTGGGTCTGTATATCACATAATTGGGATCGCTTCAACCCGCGGACATGGCAACACAGTGCAGTTGAGCTCTGTTGACATTTGATAACTAACGTTATGCGTCGCTCCGTTGCTCTGATTGGTTGTAGGTCTATCCAATTGAGGTGTTTCCTGGTTCGGTTGAAAAACGCCCCATAATCACAGCCCAACGGAGCAGTATCAGACTCATATTCTGACTAGAATTGAGTATGACGACGTCAGGCTAGATATAATCCACATTTGACCAAAACTGAGTTTAAATGGACATACGTGCATATTTTAAAGTAACGGTCGTCGATACGCGTTCTTCCGATCATTAATTAGAATGGCCAAGTCGCGTTTCATATTGACAGAGGAATACGTGCTGGACATTCTCAGCCTCTGGCAAGCGGTGATAGCAGTATGAGTGAGGCATGTTCTAGTGACAATCATGACAGCAGCATTACAGGCTATAATTTGATCAGTTTGACTAAGAAAAAAAAGGCTGAATCTTATCAATGAGACCGAGTTTATTTACATACTAGCAAGCAAACTAATCTGTGAAGAACTAGATTAGAACTAAATTGTGGAGAGCTTCAATGTCGTACTTTCGGCTATCCAGTGCTGAGCTTCGATGAAACAACTTCACGAGACCGGCGAGATGCTTCCACAGGGCGGGAGATACGCGGCGTGATTGACAGCTTTGACACCAAATGGATATACGTGAAAATCAGATGACATGATTTCACAACTTTTCATTGGCCATTTAGATATGTGACGCATACTGTATACGGAAATGAACCTGGACATTCAATCCGTCGAAAAATCTCAAAATCGGCAAAATGGACATACGTGGTTTTCATCGGACAGCGACGAGATATATATATATATATATGCAGCTGCAGACAAGCCTCACATCACCAAGTACAATGCCACACATCGGATGGAGTGGTGTAAAGCACGCTGTAAAAAACTGTAATGTTTGGTGGAGGAGGGAGAAGAGTTTGAGGCTGTTTTTCAGGGGTTGTGCTTGCCCCCTTACTTCCAGTGAAGATAAATCTTAATGCTTCAGCATGCAAAGACATTTTGGACAATGCTATGCTTCCAACTTTGTGGGAAGAGTTTGTGGAAGGCCCTTTTCTATTCCAGCATGACTGTGCTCCAGTGCACAAAGCAAGATCCATAAAGACATGGTTGGATGAGTTTGGTGTGGAAGAACTTGACTGGCCCGCACAGAGCCCTGAACTCAACCCCATCAAACATGTTTGGGATGAAAAGGTTCAGAGATTGCGAGCCAAGCTATCAGTGACAGACATCACAAAGTTTCCACTGGATGAATGGACAAAAATTCCTAAAGAGACACTCCAAAATCGTGTGTAAAGTGTGGAAGTTGTTCTAAGTGCAAAGGGGGGCCAACTCCATATTAAAGTCTTTGTATTTAGAAGGCAGTATCATTACAATCCATGTTAGTGTAATGGTCAAGTGTCCCAGTAAATTAGAAATGTTGCCCTGGCAACTCACTGTATAATCTAATTAGTTAGATTGACTTAAAAAAAGCATGCAAAAAGATTGCCTTAAAGAAAACAAGTAAAGTGAAATAGGAATAGTATGTTGTGCTAACATATGCTTAGTTCACTTACACAAGAGTTCTAGTAACTAAAAAATAACTGTAGAGAGAACTTGATCTTTTACTTTATATTTACTCTTGACTAAGTATAGCTACCATAGTTGTTACCATTGGTATGTTTTGCTGAATGTTGAAGTTAGTGCATGACTCGAGCATGGTCAACTGCAAGATATTGTTACAAATAAAGAGAGATTATATCAACCCAATTAAAAGTTTCACAGGTGTTTAAGACGTAAGTGTTAGCACTAAAAATGTAAACAATCAGTATACGACATAAAGGGAAATAATAGATTATTCATTAACTATAGTTAATTATTCAGTCAGAAGCTAGGTCACTTTTTAAAAGCAACCTATGCATTACTTCTCTTCCTTTGAAACCAAATAACTGTGATTTCTTGTTGCATCGCTGCATCAATAGAAAGAGAATATAATATAATATGAATGTTCCAAGTGCCCAACCAAAGTGAACACTGATCACCATAATGGTGAGTTGCCAATATGTGCCATAATGGCACTCAAACCAATCAATCAATCTTAACTTGGGTTTTCTGAGTAAGCAAGGAATAGTATGTGAATTTCTAGATTTATACAAGTTAAGACATTAAGTAAAATTAACTAAAAAAGTTATTTTACAGTGGATTTTACAGTGCTGTACTAAAATTACTCAAACAAAAAGTGTAATAAATATTTACACAGAAATTAAAATTTAATTAAAATGACAAAAGCACATACCAAGATATCTAAAACAAACTGAAAATATAAAAATAAAAGCTAATTTAGAATAGTATAATAAATGATTTAATGGAATTTAAATAATAAATAAAAAAAACACTGGGTTTTTTTAATTAGATGAATAAAGAAGAGGGATAATTTTTGTACAATGATAGGTCATTGATTTTTGGATTATGTTCTTTTGCACATTCATAGTAGTGAATATCAGAATATCTCAATGGAAATTCTCAAGGATTTAAAGGGGTCAGGACCTGGAGGCAAGATCATAGAAAACTGAATTAAATAAAGATTCCGAACTGCGAACGATGCGTTGCTCATCTCTTTATTAAGGTAATAATTTTTACCCACACTATTCATCTGGCACAAAGAGGACAATTTGTCACTTAACTGTAGGATGTCACCTCCAGTTATTACAGACAAAATCCTCCATTCACCTTTTGTCTGAACCTTTTCCGCTCTTTCTTTCCTGTCTCATTCTATCCGGACAGGTCACAGTCAATCTCACCAACACAAATGGCTGATGCCGTGCATAAAGGAGGAAAATCAAGTGCTTGGCCGAAGAGCTTTCCTTACTTCCACAGCGCTGACGCTCAGGTGAGAGCCACAAGAAGCAGCAGCGATTATCATAATTATTCCCTTTTTAAGAGCCCAATTAAGAAGGCATCTTGACGACTGAACACATTCATTTTTAAGCTTGAGTCAGAGTTATTTAATGGTTTATTAATCACACTGGAGGCAGGACTGAGGACATATACTACCTCTGTGGCATTTACGCAGCAACATCCAACTGCCATTTCTATTTGTTGTTCTCCCCGTATCTGTCAACGGGGAGGATTTTCTATATTCTGACCCTCTCCGGCCTACTGGGCCGAGCACTGCGGGCATCTTAACCATCTTCATTCCTCAAACGGTTTTCGCTAGCCGCCCATTATGGGTGACACTGTCACATTAATGTGAAGAAGGTTTCTGGATGCTGGCTGCATTGATCGGACGCATCTGCAGCTCTGTGTGCGCAGCCAGCATCCAGGAACCTTCTTCACATTAATGTGACAGTGTCACCCATAATGGGCGGCTACAAAAAAAGTACAAAAATTACTCAAATGTAATTATTCTGGATCAATGTAAGCAGAAAGTTGACATGTTTCACATTTACTTTACATTCATATATCACAAAGATCAATAATTCACTTTCAGCCATTCTAATCAGTTCATTTTAAAGACAAAACAAAAAGTTGCAATAGTCTTTACTTCCGTAATGTGACATACTGTATATATCAGAGTGAAATCACTCCTCGAACTAGAAAAAAATGTAGGTTGGGACTTTGTTTGTACATGTGGAATTGATTGGATGGTTGTGGTTTGCTATTGGTTGATTTTACGTGAGTGACAGGTTGTCCCACCCTCACTCCAGTAAATACGTCATCAGAAAAGAGAAGAGATGTCACTGCAAGAAGGAGGAGAAGTTATTCTGAATAAAGATTATAAGTTCACATGCATTTAAAGAAATAAATAAAATAATGATTTTGAATACATTGTTTATAATAAACACGGTAGTATTCCATAAAAAAATAAGAATCGTCCATTTTGATTTCATGGTGACTTCAAAGCTGAAGTTTCCTGTGAAATGTTGCTAAAAACTCTAAGCAAACTTTTTTAAGAGAGGATAACATTTGATTTTTACCATCCTTAAGCACTTTTACCTACAATTAGACATCATGTAGTGATAAATATTATGCCTCCTGCAATGAATTAGTTTTTAGTAACATTAACACTTATCAAAAACCCTCAAATGCTCTTGATTCGTCCCTGATGGTGTCTGTAGGCTACGTCTGTTAAAAATACAGGAGATTCTCCTCTGATGGATATTAGGGACTCTGAATTATGCATTCAGTAATGCAGTTACCCCCTGTGACTCCAACAAAGAGCATTTGTATTGTAGGATTCAAGAGAAAAAGGGCCATTTGTATTCTTGCACACAAACATTCAGAAATCCAGGGAGTCGGCCGTGAAAAATCCTCAGAATTATCACATTTGTATTAGTAAATAGAGACAAATTATCCTTACTGATCTCAACAAATCACCATTGATTTAGCTGTAAACGGTGAGTCATAAGGTGGAATTGTGAATAAAACAAACGTTTTAATCAAGTCTTGAAGTGTAAATGTACAACATACACACATAAGTGCATTGTAAATATAAATAAAATTTGGAATTTCAATTTCCATACAATTAGATTTTTGTAATAACATTAACACATAATCCTTTGTCCTAACCAACAAGACCAGGTTGAAATCATCCTGCATTTATGGTAAACTAAAATATACTATAATATAATTTCTACATGTACCTTTGTGTTTTTAAATATATTTGTGATAAATGTATTAACTTTAAATGCAATATTAAATAACAAACTACAGTTAAAACTACTTGCATGGCAACATACTATTAACACACTAATTTAAAATGTACTTTAAAGTAAAATTTGTATTTTACAATATTAGAAAGTGCACTTTTAAAAGTGTCCTTAAGTGTGGTAAGAAACAGTCATACCTGTTTAAGTCTTTTAAAATATACTTTAAGATTTGAAGTATAATGCAAATGCACATTCAACACAATTAAGAACACAATTTCTTCACATGCAAAAATATTAATCAAAAAAATTTAACATTGGCAAAATTAACATTTCAGCCAAGAAGAATAGAGTTGAGGATCTTCAAACAGCAGAATCTATTTCAATTAAAAAAAGAACGGTAATCCAGGAGCAAACACAGGGGCAAACATAACAGCTTTGTAAAACAAAGACAATACCAGACAAAGGACCAAGGAAACTCAGGGCAATACACAAGAAAAAAACGGTGTGCCAGGTCAATCAATGAGTTGCTATTACAACAAATGAGAACTTTCTGGAAACCAAGGAAACGAGGAACGAGAACCTGGATAAAAGGAACAGGAAAAATCAAACTAAAACACAATGAAACTTAACATAACCCTGACATTACACCCCCCCCCCTCCCAGAAGACACTTCCTTGCACCGTAACACTAAAAATAGTCCAACAGAAGAGGGAGGGTGGAGGTTTTGAAGGTAAGAACAGGGGGTACACAATGGTGAAAATGATGGAGTGAGGTGCCAGGGGAGAGTTGATGGAGGAAGGAGCCAGAGAGCTACCCAGAGGAAAGCGAGGATGAAGACCTATGGTGGAACTGATGGTGGGAGTAGCCAGGGTGGAGTCAGAGGTCTGACTATCAGCGGTGGAGCCAGGAGAGCTGGAGACCCAGGCAAAGCCGAGGAGAGACAGAGACAGAGCGACACCATAGGACCTGGAGGCCAAGGTGAAGCTGTGGTGATGAGTAGCTGAAGTGGAGCCAAGGTGACGAGCGTCTGAGGTGGAGCCAGGGGGCCGGAGGACTGAAGCGAAGCCAGTGGGACCAAGGAACAAGGTGGAGCCGGAGGGAAAGCGGAGTCTGGAGTCTGGAGCCTGGAGCCGAAGGGGCGGAGGGTCGTGGCTAGACCTGGAAGTTTGTGGTGTTAGCAGAGCAACGGCTGACCAAGGCGGTGCCAGAGGGGGCCAGGGGATCAATTTGCTAAGGCGAAGCTGGAGAACGAAAGACCTGAGGCGGAACTACCTGTCTTAGGTAGAAATCCTGGGAGAGGGAGGCTGGGCGGGACCATCAGCGACGATGGAGACTTGGAGCTTAGGGGAACCAGCAGAGGCAGGAGACATTAGGGACTAATCCCTTCCAATTCCTCAGATAATAGTATGGGGACCTGGCAAAACACACCCTTAGTGGTGGTAGTATAGGCGAGTGCTCCACCCCATTCCCTCATACTCCACTAACACGCCATCTGGGACAAATGTTGGTACTGGCTCATGCCCCTGGTCAGACTCTGCGTGCTTCAGCTCTGAAAATTTAAGTCCATATGGAGCATTGCTGATGGTGGGCTGGGCTCTGGATTTGTGATGTCCACTGGAGGATTAAGGGCACGCAGGGCTTGGAGCAGGCATGAATGGTGCGGAGCGGGCTTCCCCCTCCACAGTTAGAGGTTAACCAGTCACTCAACTTGACGTAGTGGAGTAACTGGCAACTGATGTTCTCCATTGGCATTATTTGAAGGAATTCATAATCAAGTCCACTGCAAAATCAAACTCATATGATGACACAGATCTAAAAAGTCCTCATGAAAATCCTCCAGTGGCTGTCCTCCTTGATATAGAGATAGGAGTCTGTCCTTGGGGTGGATGGCATCTGCTGCATAATCCATGTTTTCTGGGCCTGGTATTCTGTCACATTTCAGCCAAGAAGAGAGCTGACAATCTTCAAACTGCAAACTTTATTTAAGTTTAAAGGGTCATGAATTGAGAAATCAACTTTTCATTCAGACTTTGAAACATAAAAGTTCATCGTGATATAAGAATATCCTGTATGTTTCGGAGCTGAAAACTTCCTTGTTAGTCAAAGAAAAGCTTTTATTGACGCCAGGCCCAGAAAACGCTCGATCTCAGAATGTGCCAAGCTGTGACGTCAGAATGTGGTGAAACACTGCGTTAACCGAAGAAGAAGAAAACCTGATTCTGTAGCCCCGCCCACCTATTTGTGCATGGCATGTTATAGATAAATAACATAGGCCTATGTGGAGCTTTACCGGATCGAACTTCCAAGCAATAAACATGCTGCAGAAGCTTCATTCGGATTACAATATTATGAATGCATGGATGAACTTTTGTGCTTTGTTCGCTTCATTTCACTGTGGATTCGTTTGTAAACAAGAGACTGGATTTGCAGACAGGATGAGATTACATGAATGAATGAAGCAACACACTAATGTGAGTAAAAATGTTTTTTATATGTGATAGTATTGCATTTTTACAGATCGTTTGATATCTATTGATTATGTGTACGTGTCTAACTGAACATAACTTGTCACAGGCTGGAGAATCCTTTATTTGAGGTGTTGTTGGTTCATTGTCCTTCGTGATCAGACTCGGACATGTATAGGCCAGGGCTCGCAAAGCCCAACGTCCCAGGGCTATGCGTTTTCCAGACGGGCTACCAAAATGTATAACTGGCCGGCTGACGGGCTATCTTAAATAGTGAAACAATATTCCTTTCTTAATGTGCGTTGTTCACTCTCTTGACTTGATATTTGAAGGTAAAGTACAATCGCGAAAGTTTTGATCATGCTGATTTGTCTGACTCTGCAGTGAAGCTTGTGCATGCGTGTGTGTGTTAGTGATGCATGGTTTGTGGTTATATCTACTGATCGGGTGGGGCAAGTAATAAAAAATAACATTCCAATTAATTGCGGGTGGATGAGAGATAAATCAATGTGTTTGTTTGATAAAGACATTTTGCGAGCCCTGTGGGCGATTAATTCCGGTTGCCGTTTTCCCACACTTTCAAAACAATTCCTCACGTGTACTCACGGGGGAGCCGAAGCTAATTGTAATATGCAAAACTGTTATCCAATCATAGCAGTGGGAGTTTACTTCTAAGTCTTCAATGCGACATGCCCATTAAAACCAAGCGTTCCAGTAGCTAGGCTCAAAACTAGGGTAGAAAATAGCCTACTTATTCATTATGATGTTTTTGAATGTAAAAACCATGCAAAAGTTGACCTCAGACAACAGTATACAAAAATAAAAAAGCCAGTTTATGACCCCTTTAAACAAAAGGAACAAAAAGAACAGCTTTGTAAAACTCAGGGACAAGCTATTGAGCTAAAAGGCAAGTCAATCAATCACTGAGTTTCTATGAGAATAAATGAGAACTTTCTGGAAACCAAAGGAAAGAAACAAGGAATGTAACAAAGGTACAGTAAATAAGGACGATTTTGATTTCATGAGGACTTTGAAAGTACTGCAAGCTTTGTTGTGATGAGGACTAAAGCAGCACCGACTCATAGCATTTATAAATGGCACCATACGTCTGCCTCTCACAAAATGTATGTGTTGAATCACAAATTGTCTTCTTTGGTCTTTCGTAGTGAGTGATGTTAAGATGACAGCTTTTTATTCCAGAGTGGCCGACTGCTGACAGTGGAAAGTCTAATGTGCATAGAGTAGATTTTTCTCCATGTAGGCCCTAATGGCCACCTGCTGTGATGAGTGAGAGAAGCTAGTCAGTTTGACGCTGCTGTAAGAGACAGCATCAGTATGTCTCACAGCACTTCCTTCTAATCAAGGCACACTTCTGTACACTTCAATATGATACAAATTCTAAAAAGACTTTCTAACATAGCAACACATTAAAATAAATTGGTAAGACACACACACACACAAAAAAATGTTAATTTGAGTTAAATGTTAACGTTAATGCTATGCATAAGTTGAACATTTTCCAGTGCTTAATGTACTAAAAGGATTGGGCAAATTCATTAAACCGTTGCACCCCTTTTGTACATCTCATACACATCCCACAATCTAGTTTAATCATGCACTGTGCTAGCATAACGTTGTGACATGCATATTTTAATTTAAAAAAAATGTTTTTTCGCAAACATGCCTCCTTTCTATGTACATTTGACTTTTCATCGATTCTTCATAGTCTGCCCGTTTTGAGATCAGTGATCAGCGGATTTTTTTTTAGCACATACACAGAACAGACATCCAGAAAATATTCACAAAATAGTTTGTTTGGGTGTTGATTTTAATTTTCAACCACGTTTCTCAGAAATCGCTTACTGCACCTTTAAAACTAATTCATTTACAATTTAAATTTCCATTCTGTTCGATTTTTGTAATATCCCTTTAACCAAGCAAGTTGAAGTCGTCTACCAGGAAGTGACATCATTTTGGTGGGAAAACAACAGAATCAATATGTGACCATGGACCACAAAACCAGTCATAAGTCGCACGGGTATATTTGTGGCAATAGCCAACAATACATTGTATGGGTCCATTTTATAAATTTTTCTTTTATACCAAAAATCATTAGGATATTAAGTAAAGATCATGTTCCATGAAGATATTTTGTAAATTTCCTACCGTAAATATATCAAAAATGTATTATTAGTATATTGCTAAGGACTTCATTTGGACAACTTTAAAGGCAATTTTATCAATATTTAGATTTATTTGCACCCTCAGATTCCAGATTTTCAATCGCCATTTAAAAAAAACAAAAAACGGATCCTTATAATTTTGAGGCCCAGGGTTACATATTAGCAATGAAAAAAAAAACACACTTTAGCATAGTTTTAAAAATAATACTTATTACATAATTAAATATAGTTGTATTTGACATATTTACATTAAACCGTTATCTAATAAAAACAGAAAACCTTTTATGCATTTTGGCCATTCATTTACAACAGCGTTTTGAGGGCCTGAAAACGCAAATGTTTGAAAAGGGGTTTTGAAAAGATACCGTTACCATCTCTATGTAAACTACAAAAATTTGTCAAAACGGTGACATCATGCGTATGCATATTGCGTGATCCCCCCAACCAATTCAGCGGAAATCCCGCCCCGGGAGCTGATTCTAAACATTTCATTGGCCATGTCAATCACAATAACGATTGCCTACACCCAACCCTGATCCCTAAACCTACCGGTCCCTGTAACCTCAGCCAATGATAATCATGCGTCTCACATGTTCAGTCTATAGGAGCATAGTGTTTCTTTAAACATCGCCAACTACTGGCCTGGCATGAATAATACAGCGTTTGTAGCCGTACCCTAAATATATTTGTAATAAGCATTTTCAATAATAATAATCTTGCAAATTCATCACTTGCAAAAGTGATGTTTGTGCAGATTTTCTATTGAACAGAGCAGCAGTTATTCATCAAATTATTTAAACAATTCACTGAGAAGTGCCTTATAACCACATATCCAGTGTTTTCGAGAACATTTTTAAAGAAAAGCCTAGATTGCAGTGGTGGATCTATGATAACAAGCAGACAGCATGTGCAAATAAACAAGACATTCAGCTAAAATTTGATCAAAAGCACATTCAAGATTGAGCTTTCCTTTTCATTTTAAATGCACAAGTTGTGCATCATCCGTATGTGCCCTCATGCTCAGGCCGCTCTGGTGTCTGGTCTCTGCCCTGTGCTCGTTCCCCATCTGATGTGTTTTAATGTCCTCTACGGTTCAGAGTTTGAATAGCAAAACCAGACCAGGCTGTGCCACATCTGTGAACCAAGGCAGCAAACAAAGCAAAACAGTAAATGCGTTCTAAATAGCTGAGGCCTTTTTTCCCCATGTTTAAAAGGGCATTTTTACTAGATGTAAGTAAATATGATTGTGCACTCTGAATCATCCAAAAAACTCTTCGACAGAGCACACCACCACATCACCTACTCTAATTTCATTCAGCTAGTCGGTTCCCCAAAAAGGAAAAAGGAGAGATCACATCAATAATAAATGGCATCAATAGAAATGCCCTGTGGTCCAGAAAGCACTAACTCTTCACCAATCTTTCTATTCTCTGCTTACCTCTTCAGATGCACAGGGATATACGGTACTCTTTTAACTCCGAAAATGTGTTTAAATACCATGCCCAAGTAAAATAAGCTTTATCATTCATGTATCGTTTTAATAAATAAACACATTGAGCGGTCTTAGATTCTCATTTTATTATTAGCATGTTCCACCATTTCTCAGGTTACGTTAAGCCAATTAAATTCAAGCACCAAGATCCATCAGTGGATGAGTACTGTACGTTAAATGAAATATCTCCACTCATGTCCTACCATTGGATGAGAAGAATGCAGTGGTAACAGTTATCTAACTCCGTTTACTACGCTCCTGAGAGTATCAATGTTAAAAATGGTTTGCTAAGCCATAGATCTGTTGTAAGTTCAGTAGTTTGGCCAGGTGTAAAATCAGGATATAATGCATCTGTGGGCGCCTTGCTCCTAATTATTATGCTGCTATGAAAGTGTTGATGGACAGCTTGTAGGTGTGAAAGATCATGTTCCAGTAACAAAGCTCATTGATCATCATGACATGGAGGTAAGCACACGGCTGAATATTAATGTACGACCTCCCTCGCTGAAATCTGAAACTGAAGGTTTCTATGTGCTACATGTTCTTTTTTTCTGGGTATGAACAACTGAAATTTATATAGAAATAAAAAATATGTATGCATGAGCCTATTATATATACATTCAACAAACCTAAATCTATATTATATGCCTATTTTGATATGTGTATTATAAAATAATTGTATAGTTTCCATACAATTACACTAGATACATGTAAATAATGTTACTAGTTTCACCCAACAGGCATAAAACAAGGCTGGAGCACTTGGGAGGAACATGACTGATGCTCAATCTGTTTTCAGTAGTCATATAAAGATAACTTTATTTCCCTATCTATCAACATTTGGGCCCAAATATTGCTCCCTATTTTCTCACCAGATCATTTCTCTATCCTCCTAGACTAGAAGACTTACAGGAACATTAGACAGAGTCATGAAACATATATTATACCTTCCAAATAGATATGTCCGTATGAAGGACACTGGCTCTTGGAAACCAAGTCGCATCCATAATTCATGTGTGAAATGATAAAGGATGCACAATATGCCTCGGCTTCCAATTCCACTCGCCGGTGATCAGACACAAATAGCTGGTGAGGTGATGTGTCTTAGAACGCGCTCGCTGAACCTGGTAAGACAACTGAGGATTAAATCGTGACCTCTCTGATTAATGACATGAAAAGTGGCACAAGAAAAGTAGAAATATTAGTAGTCAGAATGAGCATACCCTCCGGCCATATTCACATTACCATGTCCATGACTGTGCTGTCTGCTGTGGAATTGTGAATTGCATACATGTGATGTTGCATACATAAGAGAGGGATGCCTTTACCTGAAAATGTGCATCTGTGTATCTGCCAGTACCATGAGCTGAGAAAGTCAGTGTGTTCAGTCAAACACACACGCTGAATTCGGAACCACATACTAGCATAATACTCTTACTATTTCTGCCATAGATGAGGTGGTAAAAGTAGTAGGAGTAGTACACTAGTATGCAGTTCAGAATTCAGCAATTCATTAAATTTGATTTATATTGATTTATATCTATTTTCAGGTTAAAGCTTATAGAACAGCATGTACATTACAATATACAACTAGTAATAGTACTAGTAATAAAGGGCTTTTTACACTTGAAATAGTTAACCCTGGGTCATTCTAAACCCTGGGTAAACTGAATCATGGGTTTTACTTCACGTTTCACACTGCTCATAATTGACCTTCATGTTTCACATTGTACATTCCTAAACCCTGGGTAAACGTTCTTATTTGCAAATTTGCGAGGTCAGTGTCATTGATTGGATGAACACGACGCACGACCTGTTTACATAAAAGCTCTAGCATTGCACATCCTCGTATTGCTGACTGTATATCGATTTTGTACTGAATGGATACTTCAGACTTTAAAGGTGCACTATGTCAAATTTTCCAAAAGTATCCAAAAACCACTAGGCCAGTGTTATATATTTTGTTCAGTTGTGTACTTACAATATCCCAAATGTTTCCAACTATTTGTAAATAGTGAGAAATTGCTGTTTTAACCAAGGAACCAGGATGTGTAAGGGAGTCGCCTGTCGATTGCGTGTTATCTGCGTTACCCTCGGTTTCTGGTTTTATTTTGCAGAAACGCTTTACTCTTACTGCAGTGTGCAACAAGTGTCATAGCAGCCGCCAAGCGAACGCACAGAGTAACGTCATAACTTCATTTTCAACACACTCAAAATGTATCTAATATCAGACATCCCAACCTGCAAAAAGTCATTTCAGGGAGGTATCTCAAATACATAAACAGAGTTGCGTTACCTCATACTCATGACCGGAAAAGCCGAAGTGGCGCCGGTGACTGTGTCATAATAAAAGTCCCACTTCTCGCGAGGCGTGTGTTGCCTTGTATCTTATTAACAATCATTCCAGCTGCCTTTGCAGCTCCACATCACTCACTCCTGCTCTACTTCAAACTACAGTAACGTTAATAATCGCATCCATGAACATGATTTCTGCCCGAGTCTTATCCCGATTCTTTTCCACTGGCTGTGATGTGAAGACCACATGTCCCAAGATTCTGCGCTCAAATGTGGCATCATCAAATTACGCCTTTTTTTTGAACAGGCAACCTCTAGGGTACGGAAAAGTTACATAGTGGACCTTTAAAGGTAAGATTGTCTCTTCTTCACTCAAATTGTTGTGTTTTCTGTCAGCATTTAGCATTTTTCTCTTTATATACACTCACCAAAAGGATTATTAGGAACACCTGTTCAATTTCTCATTAATGCAATTATCTAATCAACCAATCACATGGCAGTTGCTTCAATGCATTTAGGGGTGTGGTCCTGGTCAAGACAATCTCCTGAACTCAAAACTGAACGTCAGAATGGGAAAGAAAAGTGATTTAAGCAATTTTGAGCGTGGCATGGTTGTTGGTGCCAGACGGGCCGGTCTGAGTATTTCACAAACTGCTCAGTTACTGGGATTTTCACGCACAACCATTTCTAGGGTTCACAAAGAATGGTGTGAAAAGGGAAAAACATCCAGTATGCAGCAGTCCTGTGGGCGAAAATGCCTTGTTGATGCTAGAGGTCAGAGGAGAATGGGCCGACTGATTCAAGCTGATATAAGAGCAACTTTGACTGAAATAACCACTCGTTACAACCGAGGTATGCAGCAAAGCATTTGTGAAGCCACAACACGCACAACCTTGAGGCGGATGGGCTACAACAGCAGAAGACCCCACCGGGTACCACTCATCTCCACTACAAATAGGAAAAAGAGGCTACAATTTGCACGAGCTCACCAAAATTGGACAGTTAAAGACTGGAAAAATGTTGCCTGGTCTGATGAGTCTCGATTTCTGTTGAGACATTCAGATGGTAGAGTCAGAATTTGGCGTAAACAGAATGAGAACATGGATCCATCATGCCTTGTTACCACTGTGCAAGCTGGTGGTGGTGGTGTAATGCTGTGGGGGATGTTTTCTTGGCACACTTTAGGCCCCTTAGTGCCAATTGGGCTTTGTTTAAATGCCACGGCCTACCTGAGCATTGTTTCTGACCATGTCCATCCCTTTATGACCACCATGTACCAATCCTCTGATGGCTACTTCCAGCAGGATAATGCACCATGTCACAAAGCTCTAATCATTTCAAATTGGTTTCTTGAACATGACAATGAGTTCACTGTACTAAAATGGCCCCCACAGTCACCAGATCTCAACCCAATAGAGCATCTTTGGGATGTGGTGGAACAGGTGCTTCGTGCCCTGGATGTGCATCCCACAAATCTCCATCAACTGCAAGATGCTATCCTATCAATATGGGCCAACATTTCTAAAGAATGCTTTCAGCACCTTGTTGAATCAATGCCACGTAGAATTAAGGCAGTTCTGAAGGCGAAAGGGGGTCAAACACAGTATTAGTATGGTGTTCCTAATAATCCTTTAGGTGAGTGTACAATGCGAAGTGTTTCTGTGACTGTACAAAGCATGCAGTTATGTATGCAATTGGTTGTCAGTTACTAAGCGTCTAGCTTTAACATTCGGACTCTGCATCATTTCACACTGACTCTGTTCAAGTGTGTCACCATAATATGGGGTTAACACTGCAAAACACGGTTAACATTGGAGCAGGGTTTCATAATCCCAGGTAAAACGTGGTGCTTACCCCGCTTCTAAAGTACAAGTGTAAAACGCTCCTTTATCCGGGGTTAAAAGCAGTGTTTAGAACACTGATAACCTAGGGGTTAAGTGCAGTGTGAAAAGCCCTTAATATAATCATACTGATATGGTGTGAGCAGGCAAGGAGATGGAGATGTGTATCCAAATGCAGCAAAACATGTTAATTTAACAACAAAACAAAACAGGCAAGAAAGAACGCAACAGCTTTACAAATGCAAAGACAATACTGGACCACGAGTAGAACTAAACTGAAGGCACAGGAGAAAACAAACTAAACAAAACAGGTGCTCAAAGCAATCAGTGACCATGACGACAAATTAATGAGAACAGGGGGGTATTCCAGAAAGCAGGTTATGTGACATACCCGGGTATATGTGGTGCTTCTCATTTGGGTGTTTCATTGGTTATCTTCCCAGTAAGAAGTGACCGGACACCTACAAATTTAACTTCCTCCACCCTGATCCCAGTAAAACCAATGTCATTTTTTTTTTCAGTTATAAAAAATGTCAAATATATATATGTTTTGAAGGCAGATTAGCGCCATCTGGTGAGAGTATGGCAAGAAAATGTAGAACCATGGTGTAACCACTAGATAGCATGTACAGCTCTCTATGAGAGGCTTGTGAATTCCCTAATTGTTTTTGGACATATTTACTTAATTTTTTTAGGTGCGTTTTAATTCATATTTAAACAATCTCAAAGACTATTTCTTATCAAGTTTTTTGTTAGAAATAATGATTTAAAGTGTTATGATTACAGTCAAAACCTTATCATTGTGTTATAAAGAGAACGCAAGGAAGCATTTTGTTACCCATTGTTTTTAATAAAAAAATGCAATTCATTCAATTATAACACTTTATGTAAATTATGTATTTTTTTTAAATGCTCAGAAAGAGCTTCCAAGTGCACAGTTCATGTGTGTGTGTGTGTGTGTGTGTGTGTGTGTGTGTGTGTGTGAGAGAGAGAATTTCAGTCTTGAAGTTTTAGAGTGTCACCCCTTCCCTTTTGTGAGCTTTTCCTGCATTATGACTGAATTATTGAATGGATTTCACATATTCTCCACAGCGAATTGGACGCGTGTATAAATCGCT
Organism: Gobio gobio; assembly: GCF_949357685.1. NCBI lineage: Eukaryota > Metazoa > Chordata > Actinopteri > Cypriniformes > Gobionidae > Gobio > Gobio gobio. The sequence goes on along the minus strand of NC_137114.1, from coordinate 38,358,827 downwards.
CCAGGAGAAATATGTCAATAAAACAAATATGTCAAAAAATAAAGTTATGAAACTTCTTTGCCCTCAGTCAAAACGATTTGGCAGACCACAAATTATAGATTCATGACACCAAAGATCGCCCGTTAGATCCACACAAGACAAATTCTCTCATGTTAAACCACTACAGAGGCATCCAAGCCAGCGGAAAACGTCAGAAGGACTGGCCAAGGAAAGGCTGCTCTCGTCGGGGTTAATGACCGCTGAGAGCCCGGTGATCGCCTGGATCTCGCAAGATTAATTTTTTTAAATAGGCGCTCTCTGTATAAATAAACCACAGATTTGAGCTTTAAACAACTACATTCTCACCTGAAAAAGTCTTAAAACTAAATTTTGTGACACAATAACAGTAGTATTTTAATTATGCAGGATTTCTCATCACGTCACTTTACCACGTGACAGCAGCAGGCTCCTGATTGGTTAACGCGGCGCGAATAGACGCCAAAGTTCAGATTTTTCAACTCGGGTGTCAGACACGAATTCGCGCAAATGCACAAAAAGCACCATATAAAATCACTCGCGCGTATCGCACAACACGGTCATTTCGCGTCATTCGTGCAAATGAGGCGGAATCGCGTCCATCGCGCTGCAGGACCTCCAGACGCACGTCAACGCGCCTTTCCATTGACTTAACATGGAAATCACTCGCTCCTGACGCTCTATTCGCATTTGGTGTGAACGGAGCATTAGAATGTCACCCCTTTACTGCTGTGTACTTTCTTTCAGCATTGTAGCAATTTGTAGATTGTACACACAACAATTTGGTGAATTTTTGTGTTTTTGCTGATTTCCCATTAATTTCCTATGGTAGGTCATTTTTGACCGAAGAGCACAAGAGGGAGTATTTTTTTATGAGCACTTAGCATGCTCGAATCATGCCCTCAATTATTTTTATTTTTTTGTGTGTGTTCACATTCCTAATGCCATAAAAGTCACCAAGTATCATATCATTCCGATGAAGCTGTGATTTTTAGAAATTCAAATTTTCCGGTCAGAAATGACCGAAGAGCACCTAAGCGTATAACCTCAACTTACGGTTCCAAAAACGGAGGTAACTTTCAGGGTAAGTAGCCATAGCAACTTATTCTCTGGACATAATCTGCTCTGGATTTCGGCCAGCCGTTTTCCAATTGGTGTAGAGAGCGTAAGTTGGACCCAGTTAACTGCCCAGTGGCTTCAGTGCTGGAGTTCCTAAAAGATCGCTTCTCTGCTGGTCTTACCCTGTCCACACTTAAGGTGTACGTGACTGCCATTACGGCTTTCCACGCTCCTATAAGTGATGGGCCTCTGGAGAGGCACCAGATGGTCGTATTTTCCTCCGTGGTGCATGGAGGATGAGGCCTGCAGCTCACGCCAGAGTTCCAACCTGGGATCTGGCGGTGGTTCTGGAATGGTTATCCCTGGCCCCCTTCAAATCGCTAGAGTCGGCGACAGATAAGAATCTGTCACTTAAGGTGGCTTTTCTTCTGGCTATCACCTCTCTTAAAAGTGTGGGTGACCTCCAGGCCTTGGCTATAATGCTAACTTGCCTGGAGTTTGCCCCAGGGTGAATTAAAGCCATTCTACATCCTAGACCTGGCTATGTGCCTAAGGTGCCCTCCAACAAGGCACGGTCTACTGTCTTGCAGGCATTCCATCCCCCACCTCATGTGTTGGCGGAAGAGGGAAGGCTTCATTTGCTCTGCCAGGTGAGAGCGCTAAAAGTATATATTCAGAAGTCTTTGCAGTGATGGAAGTCAGACCGATTACTGGTGTGCTTTTGGTCACCTAAGAAGGGGCTCCCAGTGTCTAAGCAGACATTGAGTAACTGGATTGTGCAGACTATTGCCTTGGCCTATCAGGTGTGCATTTTGCCTTCACATGTGGCCTTGAAGGCGCATTCCACTAGGAGTATGGCTTCTTCTAGAGCCCCTTATTCAGGAGTTATCATTCAGGAGATCTGTGAGGCAGCCGGTTGGGCTACCCCACATACCTTTAAAAGATTTCAGTCTGCACCTCCCTGGGTTCCAGCTTCACACTAGGGCAGATATGTTTTCGGCGCAGCATAGTGGGCATTTCATTCCCCAAAGTGTCGTTCCAACGCAGTGCGAGTGTCATATAATACAAAATAAGTAGAGCAGTGTGATTGATTGGTTAACCTTATTTTGTTTTGGAAATTGTTATTGATTGATATAGCAATTTCTGCCTTAACTTTCATATTTGTTTGCTGTGGACTAATTTATTACATTGTTTGTGGTGGATTCACGTTTATATTGTTTGCTGTGGTTTTCCTTGTTTGCTGTGATTTTGCTGGATCATTGATGGTACTGTTTTTCCTCCTTCACAAACTGCAACAATAACAAACACTAATCGACACACCTGTAGAACCCCAATCACATCAGCGATCTAATTTGCCAGCTGATCAGATCACTCCCAATAAAAAGGACGCTAGATCTCTTACCGGGGGAGAGAACGCTCTGGACAGGTGAACGAGCCGTGTGCTGAAGCGGACTTTTACTGATCTTCTTTTCCCTCTGTGTTGTTGCTGGCTGGATTTCCTGTGCCTGGTGGAGCCGAATTCCAGACTTTGCTGTGTCAACGCTCACAAAACTCCGACTAAAGGGAAGTGGTTCTTTTATTCCCACGCTGATGCGCGTGTGTGTTTTTAACATCTGAGTTAGAGAAGGTGTTCTTAGATGTCCATTTCTGCTGAGGTGTCAGATCCAGGAGTCGACGGCAGAGCAGCAGACACGATAGCACTGTTGATGAGCCCACTTGAAGTAGGAAAGGAAAGTTGTCATTTTAGTAATCTGAGATTTAAGTTGCCGGGCTACGAGCAAGCGGCCCATTGATTTCACGATCTCTCCACTGACAGACGCAGAGCGGCGCCGCGGACATCCGGAAATCCTGGTCCGGGATTTTTCGGGATTGGAGTCGGCTATTAGAGGCCTCGCTGAAACAGACATTCTTTGCCGGCGGCAGGGAAAATACGGAGCGGAAATCCGGATTTGACTGGATTTTGGTATTGTTTTTTCCCTGGGACAGATTATTGGACAATTCATGTTTTTTTTATTGTTGTCTCATCTGGTTTTTGAGGATGAAATTGTGATTATGCTGCCCTTTTAACTTTAACTTTTAAAAAAATAATAAAATACTATTTTGGTATTTCTTGTGTCTTTCTCTCTGTGTTGGTGTGGCTGGGAATCTTAATTTATTTAAAATTAACAGACTTCCAATCTGTTACATTAGTGGCGTAGTCGGCAGGGTTCCCTTTCCACACCACACAGTGAAGAATGGCAGATGAAAATGAAGGGCAGCCTGAAGGCCCAGGGTGTAATGTGTCACAAGGAACTGGGGCCAGACTAGAAAATGTTCCATTTAGTCAGCCTGTGATAAATGCAATGATGATGCCTTGGTTTATGGGGGTCCCATGGATCCCAAGGTTTAATGGTGACTCAAGTAAAATTAGTTTTTCTGAATGGAGTGGGCAGGTACAGGCTATGCTGAGGGCACAAGGGTTAAATGAGGAACAGAAAATTGACTTTATACATGGGGCACTTGAGGGTGAGGCAAAAAGAGAGGTGAGGCTACTGAATCCAGGAAGATGCTTAACAAGTGCAGACCTGCTGAGTGAGTTAAAGAGGCTGTATGGGCGTGTAACACCAGTAGCCCAGATCCGGGCACAATTTTTTAAATGTCATCAACAGGAAGAGGAAACCGTTTCTGCTTTCGTTCTCCGTCTCCAGGAATTATTCTCCACATGGAGGGAGCAGGAACCAGCGGGCTCTGCCCAGGATGAGATGACTATTAGGGACCAGCTTGTCCTGGGTTTGAGGCCTGGTGTGGTGCAACAGGAACTCCAAAGGCAGGTGCGTAGAAAACCTACATTGTCCTTCACTGAGGTGTGTAGTGAAGTGAGAGCATTAGAAGCTGAGTCGAAGATGGAGCCTGTCTGTGCCTCAGGTATCTTTGTGCCACAGACAAACCAATCCATGGTGGCACCAAGCCTAGAGGAGTGGAGGGAGACAGTAAGAGCCGAACTTAGAAAAGAAATTACAGACCAACTTTCTGCTATTAAAGAAACCTTAACTGACGAGATTAAACGCCAACTTTCTCCTCAGACTTGGGTGCATAGAGATCGGCCTTTATCCCCTAGGGGGGCTGTTCAGGAAGGCCGCTATACTGCCTCCCCCAGGCGCCACCAGACTTTGGAATGGGACGACCAGGGCAAACCAATCTGCAGAGGCTGTGGGAAGGCTGGTCACATTCAAAGGCACTGTCAACAGGGGAGGCGGCCGTTAAACTAACAGCCCCAACCACTGAGAGCCGGGTGGTTGGGGAGGGGGACCAGGGAAATCAAACTGACAAACCATCCCTGGTGGGGACGTGTCCAGGAGTTGAAGTCGTTGTTGCAGGAGTGAAAGTGCCCTGCTTGCTTGATACAGGCTCACAAGTTACATTGTTCAGTGAAACTTTCTTTCAGAAATGGCTGAGCGGAGAGCAGAAGCGAAGCCCACAAGATCTGCACTGGCTTTCTCTAAAAGCAGCTAATGGACTACAGATCCCATATACTGGCTACGCCATCTTGGATTTTTCAGTGGGAGGAGTTACCGTGCCAGGTAAAGGGGTTATCATTGTAAAGGATGAGTGCCTGAGTGCTGAAAGGGGTATTCTAGGGATGAATGTCATTTCACATTGTTGGAAAGAGCTGTTTCAAGGGGTTCACCCTGGCCTGACTGTCTTCGGTGCAACTATGTCACGTGAAGCGAAGGGGGAATGGGAGCGTGCTTTTGCGGTCTGTCAAAAGGTTTCGCAGGCTGAATCATCTGATGGACAGATTGGAGTGGCCAGGTTAACCCGCCAAGACCCAGTTTATTTGCCTCCGAACAGTGAGATGGTACTGTGGACACACCTCTATGGTGCAAAAGCTGGGTCATATCTTTGTGTTGTGGTGGAGAGCCCAGAAAGAGATGACGTGTGGCAGGTGGCCCGGACTGTTACTACTGTGGTGAAAGGACGCCTCCCTATAAGGGTACGTAACCTCAATCCTTACCCCATATTGATACCTCAACGCCGCCCCCTTGCTAATGTTTTCCAGGTTGATCCAAGGCAGATTCGAGGGGAAAAGGACCTTGTTTTGAAGACTTTAGATCCAGGTGTGGTGGAAGTGGATGTGCGGACAAACCACATCAGCACAACAGATCACCATCCAGTCAACCTGCTGAAAGGGGATGGCTTAACAACAGACCAACAACAGAAGATGGACTCACTGTTACAGCGATGGAGAGACATCTTTGCAGCAGGTGATGAGGACTTTGGCCAGACCAGTGCAGTCCTCCACTCCATACCTACAGGTTCTGCACCACCCAGCAGGGAGCGCTACAGGCCAGTTCCACCAAGCCTTTACCCTGAATTGAGGGAACTTCTGCAAAACATGCTGGATAATGATGTCATAAGGGAAAGCTCCAGCCCTTGGGCAGCACCAATTGTCCTTGTGAAAAAGAAGGATGGATCCTGGCGCTTTTGCGTGGACTACAGGAAGCTGAACGCCCTAACCCACAAAGATGCCTATCCCTTGCCAAGGATAGAAGAATCCCTCACCAGCCTCAAGCAAGCTTCTTGGTATTCTACCCTTGACCTGGCCAGTGGATATTGGCAAGTAGATGTGGACCCGAAGGATCGAGAGAAGACTGCATTCACCACACCCTTGGGCTTGTACGAGTTCCAGAGGATGCCCTTTGGCCTCTGTAATGCACCTGCAACATTTCAACGCCTGATGCAGCGGTGCCTGGGTGGGCAGGTCCATGACTCTCTCCTGATCTACTTGGATGATGTTGTTGTATACTCCCCAGACTTTGACACCCATATCAGTCACCTGGAGCAGGTTTTTGAGAAGCTGGCAGCCCATGGCTTAAAGTTGCAGCCCCATAAATGCAGCCTGTTCCAGAGGAAAGTCACCTACCTCGGCCATGTCATCTCTGGTGAGGGAATATCCACAGATCCCGAAAAAACAGTTGTCGTTGAGAACTGGCCCATCCCCTTTACCATTAAGCAGGTACGCTCATTCCTTGGTTTCGTGGGGTACTACAGAAGATTTGTAAAAGGTTTTTCTAAAATAGCTGCACCCCTGAATGCTCTCCTAGTAGGTTCTGCTAGTATGAGGAGAGGAAATGCTTCCATCAACTGGACCACAGATTGCCAGATGGCATTTGATTCTCTGAAGACTGCTCTGGTGAGTGCCCCAATCTTGGCAAATGCAGACTTATCAAAACCTTTCCATCTTTACACAGACGCTAGCCTGGGAGGTTTGGGAGCTGTGCTGGCACAGCTACAGGATGGTAGAGAGAGAGTTATAGCTTATGCCAGCAGAAGCCTTAACCCCACCGAGAGGAACGACCAAAACTACAGTTCTTTTAAACTGGAGTTTTTAGCCCTCAAATGGGCTGTCACCGAAAAGTTCAAAGACTATTTGTGGGGCAATCAATTTCTGGCCTTTACGGACAATAACCCTCTGGTCCATCTGAATACGGCACACTTGGGGGCCACAGAACAGCGGTGGGCAGCGCAGCTGGCGAATTTTGACTTTGAACTTAAGTATCGCCCAGGCGCTTCCAATCGTAATGCTGATGTCTTGTCCAGGTTACCACAGGAAACAGGATCCAACCGACAGGCCCAAGTGGAGACAGCAGTGGTGGAGTCAGAGGCTAGCACAGAAGCTGAAGACCATTGGAGGGATTGGCAGGAGAAAGATCAGACGGTGGCCCAAATGAAGGGTTGGGTGATTGGAAATTGTTTTCCAGGAGCAGAGGAGAGGAAAGCGTGCCTACCTGCAACAAAACGCCTCTTAAGGGAATGGAGTCGATTACACATCCAGGAGGGTGTGTTAAAGCGGAGGGCCCAAGAGCGTCATACAGGGTTGAGCCTCTATCAAATCGTGGTTCCCAAAGACAAGACTTATAAGTTGTGGGAGAAGTATCACAACGCCTCAGGCCACATGGGGATAGTCAAGCTCGAGGGCTTGCTGAGAAAAACCTTCTTTTGGCCCGGGATGGGTGCTGACTTGCAAGACTGGGCATCCAAATGTTCAATTTGCACTCAACAGAAAAGAGGACCAGAGGTAAGGGCACCCTTAGTGCCTATTCTTACATCATACCCTTTGGAAACCGTTTCAATTGACTATTTGTCTCTTGGTAGGCATGGTGACACTTATCCTTATCTGTTGGTAATAACAGACCTTTTCTCCAAGTACGGATGGGCTGTCCCCACAAAAGACCAGACAGCAGCCACTACGACACGTGCCCTTTGGCGCCATCTTATCCAGCCATGGGGGTGTCCAGAACGAATCCTCTCCGATCAAGGAGCAGCCTTTGAGTCGACCATGGTGGCACAGCTGTGCAATCTGTATGGGTGTGCCAAAGTTCGAACTACACCCTACAGGCCCCAAGGAAATGGGGCCTGCGAAAGGTTTAACAAGACTGTTCTGTCTCTTTTAGGAACATTGAGTCCAGAAGACCAAGTGCGGTGGCCAGATCATTTGCCGACTCTCCTGCAGATGTATAATAACACCCCTCATGAGACCACTGGACTGACCCCACACTTTGTCATGTTTGGCCGACACGCCCGCCTGCCAGTAGAAACGGCTGTTGGGGCGCCACCATTGACCCAAAGACAAGACTTGGAGGGTTGGGTTCACCAACACAACCAGACCCTACAGCGAGTCTACAGACAGGTGGCAGCAAAAACCAGAGAAAGCAGAATGCAGGACAAGGCCAGGTATGATCAGAAAACAAAGAAACTCCCCTTGTTGCCTGGAGAGCGGGTGCTCCTGCGCAACTTCCGCCGTAGAGAACAAGGGAAGTTGGCACCGCATTGGCAGCCCCAACTCTATGTGGTTATTGACCAACTACGTCCAGGCCTGCCAGTTTTCCAGATAAAGCCTGAAGGAAAAGAAGGCCCCATCAGGACAATTCATCGGAATCACTTAAGGCCTTGCCTTTTCAACCCCCTTGAAGAGCCTCAAGCCCCAGAGACTGAAACGGTGAACCCCAATCTTTCGAATGCCTTGTATCCTGGGCCTTTGTTACCTCTGACCTTTGTGCCCATAGCCTGGGCCCCTCCTGCAGTTTCAGTGGATGATGACCCAGTAGCCCCTATTGTGAGACCTGAGCCAGGGGACAGATCACCCCTGCGTAGGTCCCAGAGACAAAATAGGGGTAGGCCTCCAGACAGGTATGGACACTAAGACTTTGTCGGGACGACAACTGTTAAGGGGGGGAGGAGTGTCATATAATACAAAATAAGTAGAGCAGTGTGATTGATTGGTTAACCTTATTTTGTTTTGGAAATTGTTATTGATTGATATAGCAATTTCTGCCTTAACTTTCATATTTGTTTGCTGTGGACTAATTTATTACATTGTTTGTGGTGGATTCACGTTTATATTGTTTGCTGTGGTTTTCCTTGTTTGCTGTGATTTTGCTGGATCATTGATGGTACTGTTTTTCCTCCTTCACAAACTGCAACAATAACAAACACTAATCGACACACCTGTAGAACCCCAATCACATCAGCGATCTAATTTGCCAGCTGATCAGATCACTCCCAATAAAAAGGACGCTAGATCTCTTACCGGGGGAGAGAACGCTCTGGACAGGTGAACGAGCCGTGTGCTGAAGCGGACTTTTACTGATCTTCTTTTCCCTCTGTGTTGTTGCTGGCTGGATTTCCTGTGCCTGGTGGAGCCGAATTCCAGACTTTGCTGTGTCAACGCTCACAAAACTCCGACTAAAGGGAAGTGGTTCTTTTATTCCCACGCTGATGCGCGTGTGTGTTTTTAACATCTGAGTTAGAGAAGGTGTTCTTAGATGTCCCTTTCTGCTGAGGTGTCAGATCCAGGAGTCGACGGCAGAGCAGCAGACACGATAGCACTGTTGATGAGCCCACTTGAAGTAGGAAAGGAAAGTTGTCATTTTAGTAATCTGAGATTTAAGTTGCCGGGCTACGAGCAAGCGGCCCATTGATTTCACGATCTCTCCACTGACAGACGCAGAGCGGCGCCGCGGACATCCGGAAATCCTGGTCCGGGATTTTTCGGGATTGGAGTCGGCTATTAGAGGCCTCACTGAAACAGACATTCTTTGCCGGCGGCAGGGAAAATACGGAGCGGAAATCCGGATTTGACTGGATTTTGGTATTGTTTTTTCCCTGGGACAGATTATTGGACAATTCATGTTTTTTTTATTGTTGTCTCATCTGGTTTTTGAGGATGAAATTGTGATTATGCTGCCCTTTTAACTTTAACTTTTAAAAAAATAATAAAATACTATTTTGGTATTTCTTGTGTCTTTCTCTCTGTGTTGGTGTGGCTGGGAATCTTAATTTATTTAAAATTAACAGACTTCCAATCTGTTACACGAGTTCCTTCGAAAGGGAACGTCTCGGGTTACACATGTTCCCTGAGAAGGGAACGAGACACTGCGTCCCTTTGCCACGCCTCTCCATGCCTGAGAGCGACTTGCTACGTTGCGAAAGCTAACTCTGTTGTGAGCCGGTGTCCCTTTGCATCTTCCGGTTGTGCCGTCACAAGTTACGTCATGACGCAACACCAATCAGGATTGGAATAGTTTCATTCATACTTCAGACGTGCTACACTAAGGGAGCGTCCCCAAAGTGTCGTTCCGACGCAGTGTCTCATTCCCTTCTCAGGGAACAAGGGTTACATACGTAACCTGAGACGTTTTCCATGAGTACCGTCATGCATGACATTTTACTGACACCATGAACATTGTCAGTAAAGGAAAGTAAAAAACGAATTAATATCATCACAATAAAAAATAAAATAAATAATTAAAATCATCATAAAATGAAAAAAAATAAAATACAGTAAAACAGTAACATTGTGAAATATTTATTATTTTAAAATGTAATACATTCCTGTGATGGCAAAGCTGAACTTTCAGAAATCATTATTTTATGCTGATTTGGTGCTCAAGTAGAATTTCTGTTAAAAAGCTAAACATTTTTATTAAAACCATAGCATTTTTTGTTCAAAATAACGTATTTAAAATAGAAATATTTTGTAACATTATAAGTCTTTTTTTCTATTTAAATGTGTTTTTGCTAAATAAACGTAATACTTTCTTTATTAATCATGATGATTATTACTTTTAAAAAAAAGACAGAATTCCCCTTCAATGTATGTAGCATACACTGTTAGATAAGTCCATAGAGCCAAAAGTGCCTATAGTTGAAGTAACACAACCTTATATATCATTCAATTTCATGTATGGTGTCATATTTGTTTTGTTTTAGAACTGTCAATCATTTTCTCATCTGAAAAGGGCCTTGGTAACTGCATAATTACAAAACATGCATCTACTGTAGGCGTGTACATAACAGAAAATCTTTATTGTAGTTGTTCATGCTCGCAATTTTCTATTTATCTGAAGTAAACTGCCATTGATCCCAATTTCCTTCTGAAAACCCATATCAGGAGCAACAGATTGTAATACATCGTGCAAAATGTCGCTTCTAATCTGACACTAAGAGTGAGATAATGATATTTTGTTTCTTTTCCTTCCTCTTACTGCATGACTGCCACTGGAATTTAAATTCTTTTATTCTCCTCCAGCATTATTAAATCACCAGTGACAGGCTTGAGCGTGAATAACACTTAAGATTTCAGTGTCTGGCATCTAATACGTAATAAGGAAGGAGGCAGGGTGTGACTTCTGATTCTCTACTTAATCCTTTTGATCTGAATCATTTTTCTTTTCTGGCTATTCTCCACAGTTGCTGCCTCTCAGCCTGTTTTAATATGGTTAAGGATTAAAACTGCATGAGGAAAGGTCTGTGCTATTTACCTATGATTCATATAGCATGCTGAAATGCCTCCTTTTTACATTGCTAGGGTTGGGGAATGTGCTTGCTTAATGTGTTTTAATTTTATGGATATTAGCTTATTTATTATTTGTGTCGTCCTTCTCAATTGAAGAACAACATAAAAGTCAGAACTTTTTAGCAGCAACATAATTGTTTGTGAGAAGTGCAACTCTTTGAATATTAATAACAGGCAATAGCAGGCGTATCAAAACGTTCAAGAAACAAGGCATTTAATTGACTTGAATGAAAACTATCTACCCATCCATCCCTTTAGCTGTCTGTTCTTCCATCCATCCATCGGTCCGTCTATCCATCCATTCATCTATTTGTCTGTATGTCCGTCCATCCATCCATCCGTCCGTCCGTCCGTCCGTCCGTCCGCCCATCTTCCAGCTTTCTCTGTGCTTTAAATGAAGAAATCTTTCATTGTTTGCAGCTTGCACCATTAGTATGCATGATGGAGTGAGAGAGGGAGACTTTCGGTTTGACAGTTTTAGCAGCTCCTTGTTATTTTTGTCTTGTTGCCATGCTCCTCACATAAAGTGTCAATTATAGCAAGCAGGGCTAATTATTCCCATTAGGATTGTGTGAATCCAGTCAAGGACACCTTCATTTAAAGACTTATCCTGCCATCAGTGAGGTCAGAGTGCACCACTGCGCTGCCATACTTCACTATCACCTCAATAAATAATGCTAAGATGCTAATTGTTTTCATAAGTCAGTAAGTGGGTAGGAAAATGTGATAGATGTACTCTTTAATCTTTGTAGAGACTTGTTTGTGGTCTTTCTAAAAGCAGAAAGCACTTGATATATTTAAATGGGACGATTATAATGAATTCTATTTTCTTTTTTCTTTTTTTTTTTACTATGTTAGCCTTTTGTCTGTATAAGTAGCTATACTTACAGAGCTGGGGTTAAATGGGGTTATTATTGCATGCCTTTGTAATCTTTAATGTCCAGAGTCTTATATGAGTGTGTCAACAAAGAAACTGTTACTACCAAATGTTTAGTAGCTAGAATATATATATATATATATATATATATATATATATATATATATATATATATATTATATAATGATTTCTTCCAAATCCACCCTGATAAAATTAACCATATCTATGGCATGCCGTTCAGGAAATTCTTGTATTTATAGATGGTTTCAACAGCAACAACATAAACAAACATTACTGCGCATGCGCGCTTTTGTTGCCCAAACTTAACTTCCGGTAGACGTCCACAAAGAATCAAAAACAACAGAGGCTGCATTATCTTTCTTGTGCGCTATCATCTTTCATTTTAATTGGGCAGCATTATCTTAATGTACATGTTTTTATTGTTTCCGCATATTTATTATAAATAATCTCCCATTTCTGTCTGCAATATAGAGTGGGGGAAACGCCCACCCCTTAAAGGGTTAGCTCACCCAAAAATGTAAATGCATCACAAAAAATCCCGTGCTCTATGGGCACTGCCATTAATAGAGGACAAAGCGAAAGTTGTTTTGCACTCCGTGATAAAGGCACATTTAAATATTTTGCGGGAAACATAAATCCGATCAGTTATCCAGATGGCGAGCACTTGATGTGAACAAATGTAAACTCGCCGTGTCCTGATTGATTGATGATCACGGTGACCGCATGTTAATGCCAAGTGTAAACGCAGCCAGAATAAGTTACCTTTAGAGTAGATTTTTTCTGATAACAAGCTAAATAAATAACAAGTAAATTACATTAGACATACAGTCTAAATTACATTAGACGCTGCTCTCGTATGCTGGATATTTATGAAGCATTTAAGGCTTTTTGGTGAGTCGCACACACTGTTTTTGCGCTGGTGTCATATTCTCGCTGCTTGATCGTTAATAGTTTTATCATGTTATCCAAGAATAGTACGTCAAAAATGTGTTTCTACTGAGTAGTGCGCCATACTATCCCCTTGCCAGACCGATAAACAAACACAGACCGGAAGTTAACTTCAGGCCAGGCACGCGTGCGTCTGATGAAACCGTCTATAATATGAGGTTTTAGTATACGGAATGAAACTCTGAATATAGAATGGAACTCTGAATGTGTGGAATGAAACTTGAATATTTGGAATGAGAGTGTGAGTATGGAATGGAATTCTGAATATATAGAATGAAACACCATCTTGTGTTTTTCATGTGTGATTTTGCCATCCAGATGTTGAACTATGAATGAGTCTGCATGAATCTAGTAGCAGTAATCTTAAGTAATGACAAGCTAATGAACACCCTGGCGAATGCATGTACAGGGCAAAATACTGATAACCATATTCAATACCGTTCTACTGATGAAGAAATTAATTTGCACTTTCATTCCATATATTCAGAGTTTCATTCTATATGCACACTCTCATTCAATATAGTCAAAGTTTACATTCAATATAGTCAATGTTCATAAATAAAATAATTTCCTGAACGGCATTATATATATTATATATATATATATATATATATATATATATATATATATATATATATATATATATATATATATATATATATATATATATATATATATATATATATATATATAGTCAAAAAAAAATTCTATATGGCACCAAAAATGGTTCTTGGCTCGTAATCACAGGGGAACCTTTTTAAGTGCTATATAGCACCAATTTTGGTGCTTCAGTGGTTCTTCAGCGGTTCTTCAGATGTTCTTCACCGGTTCTTTGACTAAGGTGCTATATAGCACAGCTAACTAAGGAGCTATATAGCACCGGCGCCGCTACCATATACAGAACTTGTTAATATATGTTGCTATATAGCAGCAAAAGTGGTTCCTCTATGAGTACGATGAAGAACCATTTTTGGTGCCATATAGAGCCTTTTTTTTTTAGAGTGTGTATATCCCCCAGTTGGCTTATATTTCATGCTTGACTTTTAAAATAATTTCTCTGTAAAACCTTTCTGCTGTGGGATGTTGTCTGAGGAAAAAGCTGGAACTCGCTGCATTTGCTTTCATGTTGTCTGTTTTTTCCCCTTCTCTCTCTCTAATTCTTCATTTACTCATTGTGTATTGCACTTTTCAATTAGACTTTCGGTTTAATCACGAAAGTGTTTCTTCTTAATCAGTGCTTGTTTGAGATATTATAGAGGAAATCATGCGGAGAATTAGGTCCCTGAATGCATCCTAATTATCCCATTATACATCTGGAATATGCATTTCTGGAATGAAACAGAGAAAAGAGGCAGAGATGTGGAACAATCTTACTTTTTATATATACTGTGATATGTAAGGGATGGTGCACAGCCAGCCAGTTATTATCACAAAGTAAACTATCAATAAACAAAATATCACCCTGAAGGGGTGTGTTTAGCAATAATGACCAGTCAACTGTTCATTTCCTCTCTTTTTATATGTTTACTCAATAAATAAATAAATAAAACGGGCATGGACATGAAATATTGATTTGACTTGAAATTTTATCATGTTAGAAAAAAAAGAGTGCTAAAGAGTGATATGAAACTCTGAAACAGACATGAAGTGTTGCATTTGTATATATTTATTTGTATGTTTTATAATAATAATAACAATCATTATTTGTAATAACAAAAAACTATATATAAATCTATACATTCAAAAATGACCACAGAATTCTGCAGCTGACCAATCAGAATCAAGTATTACATAAAGTTGTGTAATAGGTTTAAAAAATATTTTGTAACTATTTCAAAGCAACTTGGAAAAAGAATGTTGGCCAAACAACGGATTTCCACCTGTCAACAGAATATCAATATTCCAATAGGATTGTTAGCCAACACTGGGATGTTGTCTTATATTTGTGCCAGATTGTTTATTTCAGAGCCAACACATAAATTAGGTGTCAATGTTGATGTGTATATGCAGTATATTTATTTTTGTTTATTTATTTTAGATTGTTTCTTTTGTGTGTGTGTGTGTGTTTGTGTGTTTGTGTGTGTGTGTGTGTGGGGGGGGGGGGTCGCATGGGAATTGCAATAAAAAGTTCAGAAAAAGTAAACTTTATTTGCCATATTTTGGCAACAGACATATGCTACACGCCACTTTCCCTTGTATTTGTAACATTAAAGTATAATTTTTGTACTTAGAGAGCAGGTGGAAATCATGATCTCACTGAAGTAAGAACGCAGGAAAATTCTCCCCTGAGGAAATTGGTTTCCTCTGTCACTCATCTTTAGCCTTTGTAGTTCTCCTAAAAGCAGAGAGGTGAAGTTAACCTGAAGAATATTCCACTGTTATTGCAAACAAATTTCCCCCTTAATTCAACACCTGTCAGGGTTTATCATCCATGAATTCATTTTCTCCCAATATTGAGGACTGGGGTGTTCCAATGATTGTGTTGTGAAGCATGCATATTGAAAACACATCAAAGGGTCTCCCATTGTGTGTACAGTGTTTGTAATTAGCCTCTTTAAATTGAGAATTCAAGAACAGAGATGGTGCAGTGAACATCGTTTTTACTTAGCTGTCCTCGCTAGCAGAGCAAGAGTACGAAACATGACATACTGAAAATCCAGCAGTGGCTGCCAGCTGGTTCTCCAAACTGAAAGCAGTGGTACAGATGTTGAGGAATGTGCAACGGCAGCACCTGACCCTAATCATGTAAGACGCTATAAAAATTAAATGCATCATTTTTGAACTTGCTCAAGTGTGAAAGGTTTGTTTTGTTCAGAAATGTTATTGTTTACTGCCTCTCAATTTGCCTGCCAATTTGTTGACAAGTGGTTTTTGAATTATGAATAAATAAGGTTTTTGGTTAAAGGTGCAGTATGTAATATTGACAGCTAGTGGTTGAAATGTGTACTGCATTCCAAATTCAAAATATTGAATATTGAATGTTTTTTCTCCCACCCCTCCTCCTCAGACTCGGCTTTCATGCGCGTTGCCAGATGACATCAGGAAAAACCGCAATTGACAAAAGAAGGTTACGAGTCTTACGTAGGTTGATGAGCTGCTTTCTCCACATTTTAATATGAAGAGTTCATTTGCAAAAACTGATAAACGCCATGTTTAAAAAACTGACTGTTGTGCGTTATTCTCCACATATAGCACAGTATTGTCCACTGTCAAGGTATCGCAAGTTCATGTTTTACAGCAGAAACCGACAAGCACCCTTGTTGTTTGTGAGCACAACCCGATAAATCCGTTTTAGCGAATCAGCGCACAGTATTCCAGTCAGGTGACAAGGCTGCTAGTCACGTCAAAAAGACGCGCTAGCTGAGAGGAGTTTTGTCTAAAGAGTTTTAGATATCGAACTTTAGTGACTTAAAGTGATCGAGGATGGGTAATTTCGACGAACTTGATGAACATGGGATATCTTCGGGGCTGAAACTTTTTCATGGGACCTTGCTAAAGCAGCACGTTACAGTGGTGAGAGAAAAACTCCCTGTATTGCGTGTAATCACAACAACAAAGTTTGACAGGCGTCTACATTGTCAGCTGAGGAGATCACACAGATTAACCAAGCGCAGGTGGTTAACTTTCCCTTGAGCCTTTGATATATAAAAGTTAATTGTGTTATAAGAATATCCTGTAAGTTTTGGAGCTGAACACTTCCTTGTTAGTCAAAGAAAAGCTTTTATTGACACCAGGCCCAGAAAACACTCGATCTCAGAATTTGTCGACCCTTGACGTCATCGTATGCTGAAACGCCGCCTCAACAGATAAATATGTACGCCTGATTCTGTAGCCCCACCCACTGACTCGTGGAGCTAAATGGATCGCGCTACTGAGCAATAAACATGCCGAAGATAGCAAGATATTGTACTGTGCCTGGTTGTGGAAGAACACAGTCGCTGCATACGCTTCCTTCGATTCTAATATTGGAAATGTGTGATTGAACTTTATTTTTAATAAATATCCAGCTCACGTGGGGAAGACATTGCGTGTTTGTTCCTTCATTTCACCACAGATTCGTTTGTAAACAAGAGACTGGATTTGCAGACAGGATGAGATTACATGAATGAATGAAGCAACACACTAATGTGAGTACATTTTTTTAAAATATGTGATATAGTATTGCATTGTTACAGATCAAATACAATGTTAAACTGTGTACATGTGTAACTAGACATAACTTACCACTTTCACAGGGCTCGCAAAGCCCAACGTCCCGGGGCTATGTGTTTTCCAGACAGGCCACCAATACGTATCATCTTAAATAGTGAAATAACATTCCTTTCTTGATGTGCGTTGTTCACTCTCTTGACTTGAAATTTGAAGGAAAAATACAGTCGCGGAAGTTTTGATCATGCTGTCTGCAACATACTTGGCGCGCATGCGTATATCCACCGATCAGGCGGGCCAAGTAATATAAAATAACATTCAAATGAATTGCTGCTGGTAAAACCTTTTGCGAGCCCTGTGGTTGAATCTTTCCAGTTGCCGTTTTACCACATGCTTTCAAAACTATGCCTCACGTGTACTCACAGGGGAGCCGAAGCTCATTAAATATGCAAAGCTTATCCAATCATAGCAGTGGGCATTTACTTCCAAGTCTTCAGTGCGGCACGCCCATTAAAACCGAATGTGTCTTGAGAGAGGCTCAAAACCAGGGCAGAAAATAGCCTATTACTTATTCATTATGATTTTTTTTAATGTAAAAACCACGCGAAACATCACAAGTAGACCTCAGACAACAGTATATATATATATATATATATATAAAAAAAAAAATTCATGACACCTTTAACATGTTTTTTAAAGTTTTAATAATGTAATGTTTTGTGAATTGTGTACATTGTGATGTCTTGTTATAAACTCTGGATTGCTGAGTTCTGTCATCTATATAATGTTTAATATTGCTCATTAATGGGCTATTTTACTGCTCTTTACCTACTTGTTTCAAATAGTGCCCTGTTTAAGTGTATAGGGGGTGATTTCGGACCCAGCCATGGAATAATTTATTCAACCAATTCATAAAAAATAAAAAAAGTAAATCAAGGCCAAGGTCTTTTTTACCCTAATAATTACAATTTCTGAAACTATAAATGTACTCCAAGAAGCGGAGAAAAACGACATGTCTCAAAGGAAACAAGTCGCTAAACCTAACAGGGAAAAACTTCAAGTCAAACTATTGCACAAAAGGTAACTTACCAGTGGGTGAATCCAAACAGCGACCAAACACTGCACCAAACGCTTTCAGGTGTCCCAAAACGCACGTAATGTGACGTCAAACTATTCAAATTGGATTTCCCCTTACAACGTCACGATTAGCCAATCATTTCAAAGCGCGTACAAATTTATTTTCGCAAAACACGACGAAACGAACAAATTTATCAAAGGTCTCCAAGTATCAACAAAGAACGAGCCCCCATTTGGCCAAAAATAGTGTGTAAGCATCATAAGCTCTCTAATAAGCTCTATTTTTCCTATTTGTCTATTTTGCCAACACCTAAGCACGACTTTTATCAAGCTGAAGAAAAACAACAATAAAACAATAGCCTAAATAAATGATTACATAAGTCTTTATGCCATTTTTACACATTCATAATTCTTTTGCACCATTTTCTCTTGCTGTTGTGTACAAGACTGACTCACATGCCAAACTGAACAAATTACCCTTTTTGTTCAGCCCCTTAGCAGATCCTCATTAAAGAACGAGAAGCTCCAGATCATTACGTTCAATTATAAACAAAGATATGATTTAAATCAGAGTAACTTGAATGAATGAAAAATAGCAGTCAGGGCACAGGAATCTATGAGAAAGTTTTCTTTTAAGAAACAACTCATAGGGCTCTGAAATGTTCATTATTTTTCAGGTCTGCAAAGCTAGGTACTCTGCCAAAAAGAGCAGCTTCACAAATCTTCAACCTGATTTGGTTTATGCCAGCTACACTCTTAGGTTATTTATTGGTATCAATGGATGAAGAACCTTTAATATCCATGAAACCTTTCCATTTCACAAAAGGTAGTTGAATTATAGGCTCTTGATAAGGAAAAAGGGTTCTTTGGGGAACCAAAAATGGAACCATACTTTAAAGTTATTTTAACTTGTACTTGGCCTTATGAAAAAGTAAAATACTTTTACTTTATTTTACTATACATTAATTGTTCACCTAGCATTTAAGGATAT
The DNA here is from genome assembly GCF_949357685.1 of Gobio gobio. Classification (NCBI taxonomy): domain Eukaryota; kingdom Metazoa; phylum Chordata; class Actinopteri; order Cypriniformes; family Gobionidae; genus Gobio; species Gobio gobio. Next base: position 38,339,852 of record NC_137114.1, on the reverse strand, counting down.
AACTACAGGTAAGACCATTGATGGCTCTTTATTACCATGGTAAGGCCAATGTTAACTTTTTTCTTTCGTTTTTTTATCCATAGCATTTGTTATGAAAAACAGCAACCTATTTAAACTATACAACATGCCACAGTTGCAATAGAAATCTTTAGTGAAAAATATATTCCCTTAACAGAAATTCTTCAACAATTTAGTTAAAATTGACCACAGTAAATGCAATAGAACGTGATAAATTCTAGTAAAGGTGGTCATGAGTAGTTTAAAAAGCTTTCTAATTTATGTTGGAGCAGGATGATGCATTCTCCTCTTCTCATCAGTCTTTTTAGTTAATGTGGCTGTTTTAGATCACGTTTGACTTTCTACATAGCGTTTTAAAGTGGTAAATTCTCAGAATTCAAATGGTTGCACATTTTATCATCAGCATCGGAATAAGAACAGCTTGCGAAAATCTTATGACACTTTGGGAGCGTGCTGGTGAACACGCACAGAGTATATAGTGATTCACGCGCCACACATGCACAATTAATTAAACCGGGCTTAATTAAACAATTAATACGCCCCTAGTTATCAGACATGCAAACACAACATTACTATTCTGAGTCTGAAATTCAGGAGCATGAATGAGTTGTGCATATCAATAAATGACCAACCATGTGCCCAGAAAGCAATATGATGTTGTCGAAAAGGTGCCAAGATTCAGTTTGTGTCCTTCAGCAACTGAATAGGGCCTGGAAGCTAACTGGCATCAGCAGATGTTAATCTGGGTCACAGCACTGGTAGAAAAAAAAAAAAAAAGGTCTTGTATGAGCAGTGATCAATCTGGTGACCTTGGACGTGTTAACTGAATAGACTTCCTCCAGTTTTTAAAGCTTCACAGGTGGATAGAGAACAATGTTATTCTAATTCTGCCACACCAACCGGGATTTGAAGATCTGTGGTTCATAACACACTTGTGACTCCCTGATGACAGTTAATATTCAGAGCACACACTCACTTCCCTTTTGCAGATAGGGTTTGATGATATTTGTTTGATTCCCAAAGCTTGCACGAATCAAAGATCGCTCGGTACATAACATCCCTGAGCTCTACAAAATTCGTTGTCATCCTCCATTCCAAAGATGTCCCTTCAAGCTTATAGTCTAGTCATTCTGGGGTCCGTCCCGTTCGTGAAAGCAATTTCGAAATTCCTTCGACCTTCCGACCAAGGTCTCCTCTGGTCAGTCTTCATGGGAACTGGGTTTGACTTTGATTTCTTTGCGTCCTTCCCTAGGACGTCCTTCTGTCTCTGCTCATCTCTGTTAATGCTCACTTTCTTTCACCTGGCACACAAATGTCATTCAAATGCTAAACGCCTTCTCGTTCGTCCACATATGCAAATTGACAGCTCGTCTCGAAAGAAGCCTCTGCCAGAACAATCACATTCAAAGCTGCCAGAAAGTTCCCATTGTGAATGTTGTTTGATTCTCCTTTCACATTATTTATTAAATTTTTGTCCCTTTTAACTATATTTAAAGATTTTTTTTTCCTTCTTCTTTGAAGTTGTGTCGCTATGAAGACATTTTTATGTGCTTTCATGCGTGTGCAGGGTAATCCACTTAGGGGTTCGGATTCTGTCGGAACAGCTCCGGTGAAGGCACTACGTTGAAAGACTCCCGAAACCTCTCTTGTACCCATTGAATCTCAAGTCTGCCTTCCATGGTTAAATACCCAAGACATGAAATGGAAGATGCTGTTTAAACAAGGCTCTATCAGAATTCTGGAAGAACGCAATTCCAGAGAGGTTTGTCTCACATAAGTGAGAAGGAAAAGCTCATCGTTCCGTGCTGCTGTGGGGAAGGAGATGTCTTCATATTTAGGTTTAGCTTAAATTAACAAAATATTCAGAGCCATCATTTTTCCAACCTTCTGTCCTTCAAAACCTTGTACTCTGCCATTTAGTTCTGTAATCATCACATCGGTTATGCAAACATCTATGGGCTTGCAATCAAAAGTCTGAGACTCTTTTCTCAATCCTCTCAAACGAATCCTGAAATGAATGTTTCACTACCTTGATGAGTCTAGTGAATATATTCATTGTGTGTTATATACTGTACATAAACAAATCTATTTGAATATATTTCAAGTACTGCTCTTAATCATTAGATTTCCTATTTTAACCGAAAATGTGAACAAGAAATTGATTAGGTCAATGACAAATATATTTTTTCTTTCCTACTTGAAATGTCATATTTATGATTATGATGGTTTCGCTTTTCAACAAAAGTTTATATTTAATGACACTAAAAATGTTGTGGTGTACCAGTAACTCAATTATACATTTTTCCTTACACATAAAGTATGAGCGAACATACATTTGTTTAAAAATCTAGTTGTATATATATTAGTTAACCTGAACTAACCAGTCATAAAAAGGTCAAATTATTTCATATTTTATGAGATATTATTTGACGGTGTTTATTATTTATTTATATACGTTTATAGTTTTATTTTTAATTTATTTTATTTTATCTTTCATTTTTATATTTTAAATTTTTATTTAAATTTTAGTTTGTAAAGTGCTATTTTCATTTGTATTTGTTTTTGTATTACTATTTTTGGTTTAATTTACTTTTTAGTCTAGTTCAGTTTTTTTTATTTTTTTTTATTTTCAGTTAGTAATTGTAATGCTTCAAGTTATTTCATTTAAAACTAATTTTATTTAGTTGCCAAGGCAACATTTTTTTGCAATTTTTGTTTAGATTATCATTGAATATTTATACTTTATTTCAGATTTATATCAATAAACACTATTAATAGGTTTAGTTTTACTTAACAAATACTTTAAAGGGGTGGTAAAACACATTCTTTTGAAGGCTTGATTGTGTTTGTGGGGTGCACTGTAACATGTGTTCATGCTTCGTTTAAAAAAAAAATTGCATTATTTTTCATATATTTGACCTTTATTCTACACTGCTCTGTCCCTCCTTGTAAAACGGTCTGATGCTTTCCGGGTTGTATGAAGCCAGTCCCTCAAAAATACGCGATGGGCTCAGATTGGTTAGCTGGCCCAGTGTGTTGTGATTCGCTAACCGCAGTGCACGTTTGTCGGAAACGTCACGCCCTTTACCTTTACCGGTAGACTGCTTTGGTCAGTATTAGAAACGATGGCGTAAATAAAACCATACCAATCTGAGCCCGAATCAGACCCAGAACATTTTAGTGAAGATGATCGAGCATAACCTGTTCAGTCCTCAAGAGTAAAGACTGCGGATCTATAATGATCGCTACTGAATGGCATTGTTACTTTTGTATTTTAGAACGATTATAGCCAAATATCTGTCGCAAGAACTATTAACCCAAAACGAACACTAAACACTGGCTTTACTAGTAAGTTAGCCAAATCACACACAGAAGCATGTTTAGCATGCCTGTAGATAAATAATACATAAAAGCTCTAATCAAAGAATAATTTACACTAATGCCAAGTTCGCTGTTGAGATTTTAACGTTAGTGTTTGTAACGTTAGGTGTTCGTCGGATAACGTTAAGTATGAATGAGCATTTAACAGACTGGTTTGCAGAATAGCGTTGTCATCTGTTTACTTCCTTGCTATAACCTATTACAGGAAAACACATCGATGAAAAATAAATCAGACTTACAGGTTGTGGCCCGTAAACAGCTTCTGTTTGTAAATCCAGCTTTCAGGACAAGCCGTTGCGCATATCCTGTATTGAACTTGCGAACATTGTGGAAGTTTTCCTCCGTGAAATGTGCTGCGGGAGCCCCGCACGCGTCGTGCATTCACACACTGGCCGCGTTTGTCTCACGCAGCTGACGTTGTGCAAATCTGGCATTGAACTCGCGAAGATTGTGGAAATTTTCCTCCGTGAGATGTGTTGCGGGAGCCCCGCACGCGCCTGTTCCCTTCTGTCTCATACACACGTGCATACAGGCACGTGCACAGGTAGGGCTCAACCTCATGCCCTTTTTTGTGCCCACGCCGAAGTGCCCTTTTTTTTTGGTGGCGTTTTTTTTTATTTTTTATTTTTTTATAAATCAATGCTATTAGTCACCCTTCACGTCTATCTGTTTTACAAATGTTTAGCCAATGAAAGTTCTTAAAAAGAGCTTGAGTAAATATTATTCGAGTTTCCTCAAACTGTCAGTTAACCATAACTCCGCCCCCTCTATCATTCTTGACTGAACGAACTGACGTTCCGCAGCAGCCGCACAGCAGACCGCAGCTGGACGAAGTGTAGGGTAAATAAAGATCTTGTTGTTTGAATAAGTATTAAACAAACACTATGTCTATAGGCTCATATTTTATTTATTTGAATTTGAGTCTGACTAAGACGTGGTGGGACCACCACTACCGCCTACCACCTGAGACTGAAAAGTAGAGACTAGCTAGTCAATACATATGTAGACTTGCCTACACTTAAATAGCCTGTGCATACATAGTAGCATTTCATCTTTTATAAAAATAGATTTTGGCCAAATGTATTTTATTTTACAACCGGAAAGACAGAGTGCCCAACTGCTCATTATAGCTACAACAAACTAGTTTGAAACCTGCTGATAAAAATGTAACGTTACGCCGGCGCCGTTTTAATGACGGACAAATTGCACATTTGCACACATTCGCTGGTCAAAACCCCCTTAACTGCATAGCATTTGAGTTTGACTTTTGTCAAATTTTAACAATATATTGATAAGTAATAAAACATCTGAACAACATATAATTTGTTTTTTGTACGCCCCGCGCTGTTTCATACTGGAACTTACACAAAGCGACTAGTGTGATCCTCGTCGTCACCTAGGTAACATAATATTTGATTCATGATTGCTGATGATACACTTGGTTTATTAACATTTAATCGTGTTAAGAAGATATGACCATTTCTTCCATTTATGTAGGCTTAATAAATAATCTTATATATATATATATATATATATATATAATAAAAAAAGGGGTGCCCTTTTTCAGTTTCAACACATGCCCCTCAAAAGGTCTGTGCACGGCCCTGCGTGCATATAACATGCTGTATGTTAAACGTTCTGCAACGCACCCCTGTCCCAAGGAAGGCTGAACAAAGCAAGTACCCCAGACCTGCAATCCGGATGAAAATAACAGCGTTTCCTCGGCATCGCGGCAACAACACTCCAGCCTAACTATACCACAACAGCGCCGCGATACAAAATGGCCTCACCCCCCCCCCCCCCCCCCTTATTTAATATTCTCAGAGGAGGGGTTTATGTAAATATTGAGGCTGGTGATGTCACCAGCCCTGGAGGAATGTCTGTAGTCGCCTACTGGCCGTTTGCTGTAGTCCTTAGAAATTGATTTCTTTAAAAGCAAATATCTCCCTTTGCTTTAAACTTTGAACGTTGTAACTTTGCAGATGTTGTTTATGCTCAAGCAGCAACATTACACGCTAGCTAAAGTTAGAATAGTGAAATCGTGGTTTACCACCCCTTTAAAAAAAAAAACCAGGCTTGACACACTTTTCAAGGGTACTCTCTATCATATAATTTCCTAATTTCCCCCCTGCATATTGGTCACATTAAGAAATAATAATAAAAGATTATGCCAAACTACTTAATACTTTCCCCAAAATGACTATTTCAGAAATAAAAACATGTTAATCATAAAATAATTGTATTTATGAATAGCATTTTAATGTATTTGAACGAATAGATCAAGCCAAAAAAAAAGAAAAAAAAGAGCAATGTCCATTGACCCATTTTCCAAGAAAAAAGCCTCATGGTGCTCAACACTACCTCTATTATTTTCTCATCTTATGTCTTTCAATGTTTAGTCCAATCTACCAACACATACCTCTCCTTCTGAAAAATGCATTGTCCCCATCCGTCACCATGGCAGTGACTTGATATCATCTGCATCCATGCACTCATCTTACAATAACTGATGTCAAAGAGTGATTTATAGCACTTTTGATTCGGGCTGACTTGAACATGATTGCACTTTTTCTTCTTCCCAGCTGTTAATATCAACAAGCTTCAGGTTTACTGAGTACTTTTCTCTTTTATGTTTCACACAAATCTCATACACCAAATAAATGGTTCAATGTTCATCCTGGTGTTCTTTCTACTGTCTCTCTGGCTATCAATTTAATGTTGAAATCCACATGCCATTGGTAAACAAGCCAGAACATTTCTGTATGATTTTGAACACATTTTGATGTTAGTCCACTGGGACCTTTTCCAACAGTCACATTGCGCCAGCAGCGCCAAAGGCCAATGTGAACTTAAAAGTGTTCTCAATGCAAAAGCGAACAAACAAATGCGACGAACACAGATGGTCCCCTTGTCAAAGTCTGTTTGTGTCTGTCACATTGGACACTTCGGGAATGCCATCACAGGACAACCAGGACTGGAAAAATATTAAAATAGGAGGCAGTTTGCGCATTTTAAAATGTATTTTAGGCACAATCCGAATTCTTGAGTGCTTGCGTCTGCCATCTGTTGACTCAACAAACATTATCCTGAGACTAACAGGTTCTTTCTTCATTTAATTTCTCTCCAACCCTGCAGAATCCTTGAATACCAATCAGTCACTGCTGCAAAACACCCTGCTAAGGGGTCAAAATCCTTCTTTGATGAGGCAAATGAAAATATGCAAATGGATCGACAACAGAAAGGGGCAAGTTAACGGGTGGCACCTGTGCCCATTATCCCTCGTCGAATGTGAGTTCCAGGCTCCTGAGCACTAGTCCCCCAGTCTCATGCCAGTTCTTCACAATGACTGGATTCAATTGAAATGGTAAGACTGCTGATTTTGTTTGTAGGTCATGCTGGCAAACCTCGGGAACATGTATCTTTGTACCCTGAGCTGTCTTGCTGAGTCCTAACCCCCGTAGCACAAAGCGGAATTCTGCACAAAACAAAACACAAGCTGTCCCTTAGGAAACAAGACCCTCTTAGCAACACGTTTTGCATATTATAAGCATGTGTATGCGGTGTCATCAAATTAAATCCTCAGCATGATATTGGCAAACTAATTCACACCATCTATCTGTTACCATTCCCATTAATCTGCTCATGCATGGCCACCAGGAAGGGCTCTGTTTTACATTTGCCATATCAACGTAAATGCTAATCACTACAGTTAAAAAATGTTGTTTGGCTGGCTAATTTTATTCACTAGGGCTGCACCCGAAATTGCATTCTTCCCTACTATATAGGAAGGCGATAAACAGTGTAGACCAGTGTATTTTGGTGTTTGTAAACAGCAATGATGAGTTTTATGTGAGTCGGAGCCTACCTGGTGAGAGAAAGTTACAGTTCTGCAGTAGCAGTCTATGGAAACTTGCTTACGCCACGGAATAATGAAAAAATCTGACTTTTTCTTTGAAGAAAAATAAGAATTGTGAGATATAAACTAAATTGTCTGACTTTTTTCCTCAGACTTTTTCCCTCTCTCTCAGAATTGTGATATAAACACACAATTGTGAGTTATAAAGTCTGAATCGCGATATATAAACTTAGAACTCTGGGATAAGTGCAAGAAGTCAGAATTGTGCGATAAATGGTATCTATGCAAACATTTTTATATGTTTAACCCTTAAATGCATGACTGTTTTGCCAAACATTCTTACATATTCGGGTCTTTTGCGACCCGGATCTATATCTAACATGGATAGCTCTATACCTGTCGCGATAATATATAAAACTCCTGATATTTGAGTAACAATTACAGAAGAATAAAATAAAACATATTTCGTTTCCTTTTGGAGCTTGGAAGGGTTCAGTTTGAGCAGATGTTTTATACCATCATCACTGTCCTCGTCAGAACTGATTTCCCAGTACATTCAGCATTTCCCTCATATTCGCGATCTCACACATATCCTCAAAACTCATTTTCAACGTCTTCAAAATAAATATTTTGATCGCTGACAGCTTCACAGACTAGATCCATCATCAAGTGACAGTGACTCTAATATTTAATTGTGTTCAGTACTTGCTCTGCAGTAAATCGCTGAGCCATTTCAAGTTTTGCAGATTATATATATTATTGTTTCGTTTTCTGTCTGAGGTAAATATGAGTGAAACGTCACTTCATCATTGTGTATCAGTCATTGCCACCTTGTGGAATAAAGGTGAATTGCACTCATTTTTTCATTATAGATTTATTTATTATTGTGCAGATAAAAAAATTCTTACAATCTTACACACCTCGGGTCGCTAGCGACCCTATACAATTTTGACAAAAAATAGTGGAAAAACAGGCATTCAATTATAATTGTATTATTTTTTTCTTGTTATATTGTTTAAAATGGATTGATTGAGGAATACTATGAAGGTTGATGTCTAACTTTAAAAAATGAACGAGGAGGAGGGTAGTGAATGACGTCTGGGGTTGCTAAAGACCTGAGGTATGCATTTAAGGGTTAAATATTATTTCATGCTGTAACTGTATGGCTAGTACATTATGGGATATGTGAATATTATGTAGATCTCTTACATCAGATTCATGCTTTAATAGTAGGGTAATTGTCGCAGGTTTCATCAGTCCAGTCTGTCTGTTTAATTGCTTGCAGCCATGCATGTCTGCGTTTAGCTTCAAATGGCATCTTTTAACGGTATTCTATAAAAATTTATATTTACATTTTTCCTATCTGTTTTCCTCAACTTCTAACCACTGTTTTCTGCCACTCTAGACCTTATGCGCAAGAGATGTCATAACAATAACAAGTGGATGTCATACCAAATGACATTAGACCGGGAATATTTTAAAATGAGCGGTTCATTCATAAATCTGTAAGATCTTGCCTTCATGGTGTGGAAATACAAACAAAAAGACAGAACACAACAAGCTCAGCACTAAAAAGGGGCAGGGCTACATGAGGTCTAAAGTGCGCACACGCAACTGCAGTGACATAACTGTGACATCTACTCCCAAATGGTCAATGTGAAAAGAGTATAAATATGCAGTCCAAATATGCAGTTTTCATAAAACAGTAGAAAAACAGTACCAACATGACCTGCTACTTCCAGCAAGATACGGAAAAGCACGTCTGATGGACACTTTACTATCCCGTGAGGCTGTAGGAGAGGAGTTGTGAATGGCACTGAAGCGACCTCCCAGGTTCAGTTGAGTCGCATGACAATAACAACATGACAGATGTAGTTGCGTCCAAATTATATTCAAACTACACACATTCATACTACATAAACCATACTTTTATAACACTCACAAATGACTTACTTACTTAGAGAGTATACAATTTTAGAAGCTTCCAAGTCTTTCACAGTCTGAATGAGTGAATGCTAGTGGCTAACTTGTCATGCTAACCAGCCAAAACTTTAAACTTGCTCATGCTGCATATTCTTACTTTATATTTGTCTTCAAACCATGATGTTCCATTCTGATGCTCAGAAGATAGTGTACTGTTAAAAAACAAAAACAAACAAACTAGCATTTGCTTTTGTGTTCGGCGGTCAACAGAGACATTTTCAGGCTTCCAAATTGTACAGTAGGGCTGGACGATTAATCGAAAAGTAATCGAAACCGAAATTCAGAACCTCTAACCGACATAATTTTCCCATGTCGGTTATTTTGGTTTTAGTCACGTAATTCCGCCCTGTCCAGTCACATCAAGTGCAGTTTGCAGGCACACGGAAAGATTCAGGAGCAGTTATCTTTGTTTATACACTCTGGATGCTCAGTATTACTATGGTAATTGCATGTTTTACACAGTTTATACAGGCAAGTTAATCGCCGTTCTTATATGCGATGATACACGCACACACAGATGGCGCACGCAAGCCCCGAAGCGAGATCACTTTCACTTGCGTACTCATGAAGTTTGTCAATTAAAGGCGTTTAAAGGCTTGCCAGTTTGAACATTCAAGCGATTGTGCGCTATTCAAGAACAATACAATATGGCAAACATCTCCGTTCAGTGCTCATGAGCTTTTTTCTGTGACACAGAGAGCCGGACCGTGTCGTGTCTCTGAAAACACGCGCGCCCTGAAGCCAGATCACTTTCACTTGGGTCCTCACAAAACTTTTGTATGTGTGAACATTTTTTATGTGTTTTAAGGCCTGCCAGTTTGAACATTGAAGCGATTTTAGACCATCGGATGTGTGTCATTATATTGAACTAATGCACTGATGCATTGTGACACACGAACACTCATACAGACGGTAGCTCGAGTCGCACTGCACATAAGGTGAAACGCAGCAACTCATTGTCAACGCTGTCCTGTGATTAATCACTAAAGTAGCTTAGAAACTCAACCGTTATAGCATATATCAACCCGTTCTCACTCCCAAGCCGTCAAAGTCCGAAGCATGGTCAAGTGCTTTCCGCTTCACAATAAAGACGCTTAAAGGTACCCCTAGGTGTCACTATATCGACGCACGTGCTGAGTGCTCCATTCATTTAAATGAGAAACCTTTGGTGTCATACACAGACGCGTTGGGCATGGGAACGTTATCATCATGATGATCATATATTGGGTTATGATTTTTACATTATGACATGTTGGACTGTGATTCTCAATTTAATCAGCCAGCATAATTTTATCTAGACACGTTTTAACATGTAACCCAACTCCATTACATCCCTAAACCTACCCATTTGTGTGGTATATAAAACACAGATATAACTGGCAGATACCACTGCATGCACAATTTATTCAAAAAGCACAAATATTCCGAGGCCAAGCGATCGATTTGTGTGAAGGAAATCCCCAAAAGCGATCAGCGTCTCCATCCGCAGAAGATCATGAACACATTAAATTTCAAAAATTGCCGCCTGAAGAAACGTTACGTCAGATTTCATAGTGAAATTGCATTGGCTCTCGTATGTCTCGTGACCAATTGCGTCATTACGTCAGCTTTGATTGTAAAATATCATTGGCTCTCGTGTGTCTTGTGACCGATTGCGTCATGCTAAAGAGTTGTGTGTATTATTTGAATGAGATATGAATGAGGGCGTTCACGGAGCGGCGGGATCATCATCTCAACGATTAAAACATTAAGATCAACTCTGTTCTTTAAATAAAGACATCGTGTGACTTCAGAAGACTTGGAATGCAATATGGGTTAATACGTTTATACTGTTTTTGGTCAGTTTTTGCAATAAATAGATGTGACTGTACTTGTATTTGCCTGTTACGTGATTTATATTGTTTAGGAGTGGGTAGGTTTAGGGTAGGAGTTGGGTTAGCTGCTCCAAAATATAAAAGTAACCTTTAAATATGAATAAAATCATGTCTGCTTTTACAAATGCAAAGAATAAAATGCGTCTTGATCTGACGCATTGGGTAAACAACTGAAATGAATGGAGCACCAAGGCCATCGATATAGTGACGCCTAGGGGTGCCTTTAGCGTCTTCGTTGTGGCACGGAAGGCACTTGACCATGGTTCGGATTTTGACACCTTGGGAGTGAGAATGAGTTGCATATATTTGTCTACCTTTGAAGTAACTACAAACCACAGCTTCGTAATTAAAAGAGAAGGTAATTCACACACACAATCACTCTCTCATTAATGCATTCAAATAAATCAAACGTAGGCCTTCTGGGCTAATTTATCTGTATCTGATGTACAACAAACATAAATATGTAAGAAATGTTACGACCCACAGACAATAATTGCTGAAATTGAGCTGTTTCCTTCAAGTATTTTAAAATCACAAATAAATTCACTTTTTTATTAGAAAAAAATATCCCACCTATAATAGTTGAACATATTTACAGTACAAACCTTATCAGTGAACTATGAGGATGAAAAAGGAAAGAAAAAAAAAAAGAAAAATAATCTTTATTGAACTTTGAGTTGAATGGAACACAGCTAACACCACAATTGTATATGTTTCAACATTGCTTTAATTGTCCAAGTTGTTCATTGAGAGTTGGTTGCTATATTACAGTAAATTATTTCTTAGCCAGGGATGGGTTTTGAATGCCAGCTGGGTGGGGAGCCATGAGGAGCCGCTCATATATAACGCAATGAATGAACATAAAAAGAGCACATTTGTTAGGGCAACGTATTGGGGAAAAGTGTTTGTCTTTTATGACTAGAAATGTTTCAGTGATATGAGTCATTGGCTTTCTCATATTAATCTTTCTTGAATTAATTCTGAAACCCATCTGACTCATAGAAACCAATGCCAACCCCATCTCACCCCACCCCCCGTTACCAAATCAGAGCATGAGAAATGGAAATATGCATTAATAATAACGTCATTCTTCCATGAATACCTACAGGCATGTGTTGATTTGAATACAATGACAACATCTGTTGGGTGAGTCAATAGGTTTGCAGGATTTAACCAAACCCTTATTACGAGCATTTATGAGCTGTTGAATTGTCACTTCTCTAAGTGTAGAAGGTCTTAAAAGGTTCTTACATAAGTCACTATACATTCCGTCTAGCTTCAGCAGAGCATATCACTCTTATAGTTATATAACTGTTTTGCCATGCACCATTAGCAAGCTAAATGTTTGAGTCTGAACCCACTGTCCTCTTTACAAGGATCAATCACAATAAGAATGTCTAATTTAGGAAAAAGGAGAATTCATTTACAAACAGGGTTGGGAAGGTTACTTTTAAAATGCATTTCACTACAGCATACAAAATACATGTTTTAAAAACTAATGTGTAATGTATTTCATTAGATTACACAAGTTTTGTAACTAAATCTAAATAGTTTAGAATATTTCGGAATACTAATATGATATGTAACACAAAGGGACCACCAAACATACGACTTGGTTTTCCTCTGCATATTATTTTAAACATCATCAGTTTGCATCTTACAATTCTGACTTTTTTTTTCTCAGAATTGTGAGATTCAATTATGTTATAGTCACAATTCTGAGAAAAACAGTATTTTCCCCCCTTTTTTTCCTCACAATTGCAAATTTATATCTCACAATTCCCTGAAAAGAAGTCAGCATTGTGAGATATGATCTTGCAATTGCAAGAAAAAAAAGTCAGAATTGTGAGATAAAGGGCCCTATCTTGCACCCAGCGCAATTGACTTTGTACACCGACGCATGTGTCATTCCTATTTTGCACCCGCGCAAAGCGCGCTTTTCCCTCCACAGAAGCACGTCGCTAAACTAGTGAATGAACTTGCGCTACCTGGGTGGTTCAGCGCAAAAAAGGAGGTGTGTTCCGGCGCAAACAATCCCTGGTGCTATTTTGCTGTTCCATTAAACAATTGCGCCACTGACCAGAAAAAACCTAGTCTAAAGTCAGTGGCGCGTTGCGCGTTGTTCATTATGCTATTTTAAGGGCGCATGCTTGACCATAATGTATAGCGTGCACAACGCGCATACACTTTGCTCATGTAATCTACACAGATGCAACAGTTATTTTTGCAAATCATAAATTGTTACACTAAAAAATATTAACACATGAGATGACGGAAATCATTGTGGTGTGCCACGAAGATGTGAAAAAATAGGCATAAATCTAGCTTACAAATTATTCAGGCTAATTGTAGTCTAATAATTAAGGAGACCTGTTTGCCCAATAGTGGCAACTTCTGGCAAGACGTATATAAGGACATCTAACAAATTGGTTTGTCCGTCAAGAACCAGGAAAAAAAATCGGTGAGGGTGGACGCAGCGATGTCCTCTGCTGGCGTCAGGTCCTGAGTAGTGGCAGATCTGATGTTGGCAAGCTTGGACTTTCCCCGTCTTCTGATGTCATTGTAGCGCTTGCGGCACTGGTGCGACGTCCTGGGGATGCCAGCTGATGAAACAATTGTGGCTATTTCCTCCCACGCCTGTTTAACCGACGCTATTTTGGGTGGGTTTCTCCCATCCCCATACAACACAACTTCTCTGTCTTTCACTGCTCTTACAAGCACATCAGTCTCCTCGGCTGTGAACCGCTCCTGGCGTGCGCCTGGTAAATACCCCATAATAATAGCAATCCATAATGGAACTTGCGCACCTGCTTTTACAGGGAATGTTGGATGACGCTCTGATTGGTTTATTCACGTTACGCCCAAACCACACCTATGAATAATGAAGCTACTTCAGACCAACCCATTTTAGATTTGCGCCGGGCGCAAGAGCCATTTATCCCGCAAGGAAAATAGCAACAGCGCCGAGACCCGCCCACAAAGTTACTTGCGCTTCGCGCTTTGACACTTGCGTTTCAGATCGTTAAAATAGGGCCCAAAAGTTGCAATTACTTAACATGAAACATGAAAACAGTAGTGGATCATCCAACAACAGACAGTTAAGATTTAAGGGTATGTACATTTTTGAATGTGGCAATTTGTATAAATTCAGTCATTTTGTCTGAACATGCAATTTTTATGATCCCAGATCCCTCTGATTTTGTTAAAAGTATTACAATTTTGCATATTCTGGAAGGGGTATAAAACCTATAAGCAGAAATGTAGCTTAGAACTGTCAGAGTCTAAGACTCACCAATCACTGTTTACATTAATTGCCTGTTAAAGTTTATATCAAAGGGTTAGTTCACCCGAAAATGAACTAAGCCCATGATTTACTCACCCTCAAGTCATCCTAGGTGTATATGACTTTCTTCTTTCAGGCGAACACAATTGGAGTTATAATAAAAAATGTCCTGTCTCTTCCAAGCTTTGTAATGGCAGTGGGTGTTTTGCTCTGTTTTTGAAGTCCATAAACATATCCATGTATAAAACTTTATAAAGTAAATTATCTAGCTTCAGACGACATTGCACACCAGTTACGCTCGTCAGACATTTTGATAGCGTAAGCATTTTTAACTGCTAGAGGCGCGGGCGCTACACTTTTTCCCAACCCGTTCTCACTCCCAAGGCGTCAAAATGTGAAGCATGGTCAAGTGCCTTTCGCGTCACAATGAAGACGTTAAGGTACCCCTAGGCGTCATTTTTCGACACGCAGGGTGCTTTATTGATTTAAATGAGAATCCTTTGGCGTCATACACAGACGAGTAGGGCATGGGAACGCTATCGTCATGATTAAATTATATATATGGTTATGATTTTGCCATTATGACACGTTGGAGTGTGGTTCTCAATTTAATCAGCCAGCATAATGTTATTTACATTTATTTACACTATTTAGACACGTTATTTGAACATGTGATCCAACCCCATCCCATCCCATTCCTAAACCTACCCATTTGTGTATTATATGATGTAAAATACAGGATATAACAGGCAGATATGGCTGCATGCACAATTTATTCAAAAAGTGCAAATATTCCAAGTGTTTCGAGGCCAAACGATTGATTTGTGTGAAGAAAATCCCCAAAAGCGATCAGCGTATCCATCCGCCGAAGATCATGCACACATTCAAATTTAAAAAATTGCCACCCGGAGAAACGTTTCGTCAGATTTCATAGTGAAATTGTATTGGCTCTCGTATGTCTCGTTAACAATTGCGTCATTATGTCAGCTTTGATTGTAAAATGTCATTGGCTCTCGTGTCTCTTGGGACCGATTGCGTCATGCTAAAGAGTCGTGTGTATCATTTGAATGAGATATGAATGAGTGCGTGCGTGCGTGGCATTCGTTCACGGAGCGGCTGGGTCATCATTTCAGCGATTAAAACATTTAAATCAACTTTGTTCTTTACATAAAGATATCGTATGACTTCAGAAGACTTGGAATGCAACATGAGTTAATACTTTTATACTGTTTTGTTCAGTTTTTGAAATAAATACCTGTGACTGTACTTTTATTTGCCTGTTACGTGTTTTATTTTGTTTAGAAGTGGGTAGGTTTAGGGTAGGAGTTTGGTTAGATGCTCCAATATATAAAATAGCCTATAAATATTAATCAAATCATGTCTTCTTTTACACATGCAAATAATTAAATGTCTTGATCTGACGCATTGGGCAAACAACTGAAATCTATGGAGTACGATATAGCGTCGATATAGTGACGCCTAGGGGTATCTTTAGCGTCTTTATTGTGATGCGGATGGCACTTGACCATGCTTCAAATTTTGAGAATGGGTTGTTTTTCCCTAAGTTGAATACGGAAGGTGATTTAAAAAAAAAAATATCACTCCAATTGTGTTCGTCTGAAAGAAGAAAGTCATATACACCTAGGATGACTTAAGGGTGAGTAAATCATGGGCTAATTTTCATTTTTGGGTGAACTAACCCTTTAATGTTTAAATGAAACATTAAAATGAAAAGTAATCACTTTTGTAATCTAAAATACTTTTCGGATGTAACTGTAATTTGATTACCAACTATTTAAAATGTAACTGTAATGAAACAGTTACTCAAATTTTGTATTTTAAATATGTCACTAAGTTACATGCATTTCATTGCTCCCCAACCCTGTTTACAGATAGTTTAAAACACGTGCCAAGTTCTAATAAATGTAGTCTTTTGTTCATCCATTTTCAAAAAAAAAAAAAAAATCTTACACCATAAAACCATGGGTGTATTATAATTAAGTCACATCTTAATTATTATTATTTTTTAAATCAAATATATTGCTCAAGGTAAAATGTATTATTATTATTATTATTACACATTTCTTGAATAATTCATAAATATCTTTTTTTTGGGGGGAGTTGCATCACATGACATTTTACAACCTAATTAACCAAATAACTATCATTGCCTTTGCATGCAAAGGTCAAATCATATGGTATTTTAAAAGATTAGAGTGTAGGGCTGCATAACATGCAGCACATATATTTATTCAATTTGGAACAGACGCCTTTAGATAATCGCCGTGTCATATCTTGATTCAGGCTTTATTTCAATGAATTGTACAGCTCTAAACGGTTGGTCGCTAGAAATGACAATTTCTTTGAAGCAGTTTTGTTAGAATAGTATTTTATAAGAAATAATCAAAGATCGTCAAACTAATTTCAATTCTTTTAATAAGACATTTTAAGTCCTTGCATGAATGAATTGCATGCATTTAAATAAATTACTAGAATAATAGAATTAATAGAAAAAAGACTGCTTACTCCAAATTACCATTGCTTAAGATCTCAGAAGTTTTCACTTGCTCCATAAACCCTAAGAGCAGTGTTATCCAGACTCAAGCATTGAGGAGTCTAGTCACATAGGGGGAGCCGTCTATTATAGCTGAACAGACCAAGTACCTTTCAGTAATCAGTTGTAAAGCCCTGTTACAATTGGGCATTACAATTCAAAATGACACCTCGGCACAAGGTCAAGGCAGCTGCCATTATTCACCATGTAGTGCCGTTAGACTAATGAAGTCTTTCACAACGCTCTATCAAAATAAGGCTGTCTTCTGTAATGTGTGTGAGCAGGAAAACAGAATTAGAGCACCATTAATAGCACTAAGTCCTACTTAGAGTGATGGGATCAAATGCGAGCCAATTAGACACCCACTTCGCTATCCGCAGTACATATTTATAGAGATGAAAGCGTCCAAAGTGAGAGCCGAGAACCTAACTTACCACTTTTGCAGATTTTGGTAAGTGAGCATCATTCACTTGCACATACACTTTGAACTTTATTACAGCCTACATGCCATGCCCCAAACCCCAACTCCAGCAGTTAAATTTTTTATGAATACTTTGCTGAATTTTGAAGATGGATCCTTTCTCCGTGTTCATTTCTGGATGGCTGATTCTGCACAGGTGCAGCAGGGCCCATATGGCCTGATTTGAATAAAGAAATAGATTCAGGGTTACACTGTGTGTGATTCACAAGCAGGTTATAATTTATGATATTTACAAAGATTTCTTATGCTGTCCTCAAGAACGACTTTGATGGTCGTGATGATGACTATGATGATGGCAGGGTAAATTGTAATGATTATAATTATGACTTTAGTCATATACTGAAGTATTATATTATTGGTAATTACTATACTATTAAAGGTTAAAATAAAAAAGCCCAAACTATTATATTAAACTGCTGTTCATTTTCAGATATAATAATACAACTTCTTGTAGTCTATACAAACAATTGCACATATAATGTAGTTTTTATGACTACAAACATACATAATTAACAGTAAATAAGTACAACTCTAGTGTTTTTTATAGCGTACAAACTGTGGTTTGTAACTGAGATAAATGTAATGTTAACAAACCTTATTGATGCCTTTCTGTGACTGAAACCTGATTACATGAGAGATGATACATTTACGGTTGTAGCCTACTGCATCTTTCCGAATACCTGCTGATGTTTATTCAGTGCTATAACTTGTAGTAATACAATGAAATGGACTAGCCTAGAAATCTAGACGCACCCTAGCGGCAGAAAATGTATATTGCCGCGAGTGTAGTCTAGCAACTCTCGGTAGACCTGAGAGCTGGAAAAACCGAACTCTGGTCAGGCCACTTACAGCGTGTGTTGAGTCGGTGAGCGGGCTTAACATAATGACGGCACATCATGGCAGAGATGCGGAGGTTCTGCATGCTAGAGGTCTTCACGGAGCCCCCCCGACCCGGGACCTGTACGGGTTCGGTTCTATATTTTAAATGATCAGCCGGGTCCGGGTCGGGTCCCAATCTATTACTTCGGGACCTGGGTCTGTTTAACATTTGTGTCTAATACCGGACTCTGAGAACACTGCCGGTGATTCAGAGTCAGTCAGCACTGCTTGTGTGTTTTTTGTAACTTGCAACTTGTAAAATTAGGATAAGAAAAGTGTGAGCCGGGAAATAAGGTTTAAAAAAAAGAAAGAAGAAAAACACGAGCGATCTCTCTCTCTTGCTCGCTCTCTCTCTCTCTCTCTCTCTCTCTCTCTCTCTCTCTCTCTCTCTCTCTCTCTCTCTCGCACGCGCGCTCGCTCTCGCTCTCTCTGCAAACGCACGGTAATAAAAATGGATACCTTCATGAGTGATGTGCGTGAAAAGCTAAAAAACAACGAATATAAAGAAGTTAAACCCATGGGCACCTCTTTCTGTCTGGGCATCCTTCATGCATATTGTGGACAAACATGAGAAAAAGTAAGTGCTGTCAAGTGTATTAGAACTTATATTGAACTTATATTGAACTATATTTAAATGATATATTTCAAATCAGCAACAAAATCTCAGGTGAACTGTCACAAATGTTTTCTATGATGCTCAAATTGCGTAAAAAAGCTCATATTTCAGGTTGCTCCAGCCAACGCGCATGTGCAGTCTCAAGCGCGTGTCATGTTTCTATGGCAACCTGAGCTTCCGCAGTAACCAACTTTAATAATAATATGAATAAACCGTCTTGTTTAATCTTAAAGTTTTGGTGGTCAGACTCGGCTCACAGAGATGATAGCTAATAAATAATGCGGAAGTCAGCGGCCACCGAACGAGCAATCGTTATTATAGTTCAAAAAGGCAAACAGTCAAAGTTATTATGCGAGTTTACTTGAGGCTAAATGCAAATCTGCAAAGACGCATTTGTCATCCGTCACCGTGACATAAAGTGGACTTTTAAAGCTGAAATGATGAGTGAATTAAGCATGCTTGGAATAACAAGAGAGGAATAACATGGATTTTAACTAATTGGCAAGGATGTAATGCATCACAATCAAGTAACGTTACAAGGAAGGGAGATGACGGCTATAGGTTAGACAAAAAGTTATATGTTCTAGTTACTTATCTCATTTAAAGTTACAGTATAGTATAGTTTTCCACCCCCTTTTGATTGGCAGGATACAATTGGCCCTGATCATTGGCTGTTTTGAAACAATCACCTGATACCCGATGTTATAGACTATTTCTAATTTGTTCATATCTGACCATCATAATAAAGTTCAACCAGCAAGTCTCCAATACCGATTACATACGTATACCAAAGTGTTTTGCTTGACTGTATGACAGTTAGTTTTAAGATGGAGGACATTAGGTAGGACACTTTTTTTTTTGCGTAATACTTTTTGTTGATGACAAAAGTTGATTCCTTAACCCTCTTATCCAAGAAGCCTTGTGGCTATTGCCACAAAAATACCACATTTAATTGAAAGCAATTCAGCCTCCACGGTGAAAAGCAAATCTAAGACACTGTGAAGGTCAGAACGAGAGAGAAAAAAAAAAAAAAAACATAGCCTTGGCTTGTCTGTTTTTGCAGTCTGAGTCTGTGGGACAAATTGGCTTGTTTTTGTTGCCATTGAATTCCCCTCATGTCAAACTATTTCAATTGCTTCTTTCAACTGTGCAATCCATACTGTTGAGAATAATACATGCTTCTTGTTATAGAATGAACAGGTCACTCCCACAAACAGCATCTTGATCATCAGGTCACAACCTCGGAAAAAATAATGAAATAATTTTGACTATATACTGACCATAACTAACAATGTTGACTGTGTTTATGTATGAGATTCAGACTTCCTTTCCATCTGGATCTGGACCAAATAAAACAAACACACTGCAAACAGGTCAACACATCTTTATTTATACTAACTATTGATCAGACTTTTCACCTGGTGAATGATACTGCATCTAAATACTGTCATCTAAATCTGAACTGTTACACTGCACGAAAGGTGCAACTTGAACCATACCTAGAGACCAAAGTATCAGAGAGAGGCTCTTTTGAATTGGGTCAGAAAAAACAACAACCTAGAAATGCCCTAGTAACCACCTAAAATACCCTAGCAACCACTAAGCAAAACCGTAGCAACAACCAGAACACCCTAGCAACCACCCTGGACACCCAATGCACTAGCAATTGATGCTCATTATTTTGGGCTTGATGCTTGTTTTGACTTTTTTGTTTTGAGTAATCATGCATCTCTCTCTCTAAAGGAAAGGTTTGTAGATAAGATTTTGGTTTAATAATAATTTTTCAGTTTTAAATTCAGCTTCAATAAAGGTATATCCAAGACAATTAACAAAGAGTAAAGAGTATACAAGGCAATTAACAAAGAGTAACGAGTATACCAGCATATAATTAAGATCAGGCAGCAAATACTGAAGGTAAACAAATATGAGTCTCATGACAGATTCATTAGAGAACCCAAGATCCGCATAAGATACGACTGCAAAATAAGCTTGCCGGAACTTATGGATTCAATGATTTCATAAAACCAATATCAAAGTCTGGATGTAATCTTCTTGGCAGATGGTTTTTGACAAGTTCTTGGCTAAACTTGAAATAACAAATATAATCCTGGTCCTTTTCCAAAGACATCTAAAAGAGTACCGGGCATACAGGAGTTGTGCTGTGAATGTCAGAGGTATAGGACTTCATTGAACATTTATCAAACCCTGATTTAAGAAATAACATGTTGTCTGTTTTCTGGCTATTTCTTATATTTTCTTTCTTTATAAGATGTTTTCTATTTCTTATTTCATTTAATTGCGTTCACATATCAAGTTATCTATACTTATTTTGGGTAGAAAGTCTGCCAATCAAAAGTGTTCAGTCACAACAGTATCACAAACTAAAAATTGGAATATGATATTGCTTTGGTACAGCAGTTAAAAAAAAAAAAAAAACTATAAATCAATACTGAGTAACTTACATTTCATACAAAATTTTCATCCAGACTTTTGTCTGAAGTTTCTCCAAAAACTAAAATAGTTCCAACCGAACTCAAAGAAGAACCGTTGCGCTTCTCTGACTAACAGTGGTGGCGTTTTGTTCCTGAATGAATCAGTATTTTGAACAAAACGATGATTCAACTGATCATTAATACATAGAGGTCGTTTTCTCAATAAACATCATTAGTCGCTGCCCAAGAACTGTTCCAATTCAAAGTTCACATCTAGCCAAGAACAGTTCAAATCCCCGGATGTGTTCCTGATCCGCCCCTTGTATCGAGGATGCATCAAGAGGTGACTTGTGTGGACTTGAGGCAGCCAGGTATCCCAGAATGCATCTCGCACCAACCAGCAAGCTTCAATAGCAGAAGAGAAAACCTGTCATTTAAAAATACTACTGTTATTGTGTCACGAAATTTAGTTTTAAGAGTTTTTCAAGCGAAAATTTAGTTGTTAAAGCTTAAATCTGTGGTTTATTTATAAAGATAGCGCCTTTTTGAAAATTTGATCAGACGGATTCAGAGTTGTGAGATCCAGGTGATCACTGGGCGCTCAGCACTCATTTACCCACCGAGAGTAGCCTTCCCTCAGCTAGTCCTTCGGACATTTGCCGCTGGCTCTGATGTCTCGGTTAAACATGAGATATAATTCGTCTGGTGTACATCTAACGGGCAAATCGTTTTGGCTTAGGGCAAAGTGAAGTTTCCTAACATTATATATTATTGGCTATTTAACTTTACTGTTGTAGAGCTGACTTTGTATAGCTGACTTAATTGTTTGCTTTATTTCTTATTGTATATATTTTATAATGGCTATTATTGTTCATTAAAACTGACATTTAACAAAAAGAGTGTGGGTTGTGCTTTATGTCATATTTAATTTTATTACAATGAAGAAAGTCAGAGTACATATGCACATACTGTATTGCCCAATCCACATATTAATATGTTTAATATTTTTTAAATGAAGATGAAAAGAGGCAGAATGGTGTTTTATAACATATTTTGTTTTATTGTTGCCTAAAATATACATACAGAACACCGGAGTAGCCAGAGCGAGCTGAGTGATGCTAGCAAGGAAACTGCGGTTCCATTTGAAGAATTACCGGACTTGCAACCAAACTTTATGTACTTGGTATTGAGAAACGCCCAGTCACGTTCTAATCAGTAGAATAAATGATTCAGTGACTCGCTCACAAATACACTTGTTTCATTGAATGAATCAGCATTTTGAACGAATTGATTGAATGAATGATTCAATGACTCACTCATAAATACACTTGGGCTGTGTCTGAAATTACCCCCTAAACACTTAAACAGGGCACTATTAGAAGGGACAGCCATTTGTAGTGGTGTCCGAAACCATAGTGGACGTTATAGAGTGCACTCATTTAATCCCACAATGCACCACAACAACAAGTGTACAACCGATGTACGATCAACATCTAGACTCCATGATGCAGAGTTGCGCACCGAATTAATTCCCACGTCTGACCAGAAGATGGCACCCGCAGCTGAATCCTCCATCAATCCATTTTCCAAACCGCTGGTCCAATGTGGCTACAGCGTAATATCATGCAGGTATAAATTCATTTAAATTGATTATTGAATTGTTTAATTAAGGTTTATACAGTTTCCATGACAGTTATAGATATTTTCATCCTACTACTGGAGCTGCCAGTTTGCTAAGCGTTAAATGATTATTAAATGGCAAGCACAAACTATGCAAAAGCGGCAGCCCTTCTGGCGCACTCAGTGTCTGAATTCACTCACTTGTTTTTATTCGCTCCTTAAAGTGGACTATATTAGTGAAGTAATGTAGGGAATAGTGAATGAGGGTATATCGGTTTCGAAATGAATCAGTGTTTTTGAACGAATCAGTTGAACGGTTGACTCCCTTATAAAGACTTGCCAACACCTGCTGATGCAACAATGTACTTGCAGAAAGAATAGCATTGTGTCTTGGGCATTGTTTATAAAAACTCTGAACATTTTATTTATAAAAGGGAAAGAAAGTGATAGTTTTGCCTTTTGACACAGACATCTCATTTTGTGTTTGTGCTTCCCTTTTTTGCCATTGCTGGACTCTCTTATAACTTGACATTGTCCTCTCTCCGGACTAGAGGCATCAATCACACATTCTTTGGACATTCGTGGCTTGGAGGGTCTTTACCGTCATTCTGTCCTTGTCTCAGAACAATGTCTGTAAACATCTATTATAGCGTGAAGTGAGGTGCTGCCAGAAACATCTATGCTTTAGCCATTTTTGTTGTCAAGTTGTCCCAATTGACACTAAATGTTTTTGAGACTTGGATACCACCTTTGGTCCTCTAAGTGCACTTTTGATTTGGGGAAAGAGTAAGGTGCACCCTAAAACATGCAGTAGATGATTTTACAGTATAGAAGAGGCCTATAAAATCAAATGCTGGCTGCTACAATTTTACTCACCCTCACTGACTTTCTTTTTTGTCTGGAAAACAAAAGGTGACTATAGTATAATAGGGACTATGGTCAATTCAATGCAACACATGCTGCTGTAAATTTTACAGAATACAGAAATGCTCTTTCAGCGTTAATCATAGTTATGTGCTTCAGAAGATAAATGATCTTGGCCAGTTCTTATTTGTATAGCTTCTGTACTGCATTCAGCAAAGAGCTATTTTACCCATAATGCATCCCTTTCTGTCCCAAATATTTATGTAAGATATAACTTCTGAGTCTTTAATCAATATTACCCTCCTTATTTATCCTTGAGTCAAACATTTGTTCAGTGTCCCTTGCAAACAATTCAATCTAGGACAATTTCATGCGAGGTCTTGAGTTGTAATACAAGAATGAATTTTTCAAGAGCTTGCAGAAGGATATTGAGCTCTGTTTGTTCAATTTCTTAGGTGAATACTATCAAACTAAATGGAAATTTAATTATGTTTAGAAATGAATTTTTTTTCTTATGGCTTATGATAATGGCTATTAAAGTGAGTTTCGAACCAAGCTGGTCCATTCTCACGAAACTAAAAGTTCTGTTTATAAGTTACTTTGATAAAATGATGATATAAAATGATTATAAGGATAAATAATGGATGTGGTCAGTGTGTTAAAAATAGCTAAACATGTTCATTAATTGAGTAGCTGATAGTGCTGTGAAAAGTTTTGGGATGCCTGCCTTTACAAGACCATTAACTTTAATGACATTCTTAATCCGTAGGGTTTAATATGGAGTTGGCCCACCCTTTGCAGCTATAACGGCTTCGACTCTTCTGGGAAGGCTTTCTACAAGATTTAGGAGTGTATTTATGGGAATTTTTGACCATTCTTCAAGAAGCTCATTTATGAAGTCAGGCACTGATGTTGGACGAGAAGGCCTGGCTCGCAGTCTCAGCTCTAATTCATCCCAAAGGTGTTCTATCGGGTTGAGGTCAGGACTCTGTGCAGGCCAGTCAAGTTCCTCAGAAAGTGATAATGGAATGGAAAGTCTCATCCATGTCTTTATGGACCTTGCTTTGTGCACTAGTGCGCAGTCATATTGGATGCGCCCCAGGAAGGGGCCATCCCTAAACTGTTCCCACAAAGTTGGGAGCATGAAATTGTCCAAAATGTCTTGGTATGCTGAAGCATTAAGAGTTGATTTCAGTGGAACTAAAGGGCCATGCCCAACCCCTGAAAAACAACCCCACACCATAATCTCCCCTCCACCAAACTTTCCACTTGGCACAATGCAGTCAGGCAAGTACCGTTCTCCATGGCAACCACCAAACCCAGACTCATCCATCAGATTGCCAGACAGAGAAGCGTGATTGGTCACTCCAGAGAACACATCTCCACTGCTCTAGAGTCCAGTAGCGGCGTGCTTTACACCACTGCATGCGGCGCTTTGCATTGCACTTGGTGATGTAAGGCTTAGATGCAGCAGCTCAGCTATAGAAACCCATTTCATGAAGCGCTCTACACACTGTTCTTAAGCCCACATAAAGTTTAGAGGTCTGTAGCTATTGACTGCAGAAAGTTGGCCACTTCTGCGCACTGTGCGCCTCAAAATGCGCTGACCCCACTCTGTGATTTTACATGGCCTACCATTTCGTGGCTGAGTTGCTGTTGTTCCCAATTGTTTCCACTTTGTTATAATACTACTTACAGTTGACTGTAGAAAATTTAGTAGTGAGGAAATTTCACAAATGGACTTTTTTGCATAGGTGGCAACCTATCACGGTACAACGCTTGAGCTCCTGAGACCGACTAATTTCTTCACAAATGTTTGTAGAAGCGTCTGCATGCCTAGGTGCTTGATTTTATACACTTGTGGCCATAGAAGTGATTGGAACACCTGAATTCAATGATTTGGAGGGGTGTCCTAATACTTTTGTCAATAAAGTGTACTATCTGTTTTTTACACTCTAAAAACTCCTGGGTTATTTCTTCAACCCATTTTCTGGGTAATTTGTGTTGGGTTAAATTTATGGGTTATTTTTTCTGAGAATAACCATTTTCTGGGTTATAGGGCAAATATTTTGACCCAATTCATGGATTGTTTAGGTTTCTGGGTTATTTTTCAAAGAGTAACCCATGTTCTGGGTTCACGCCCCCCGCCCCCCGCTGTTCTGGAATTTTCTCACAACAGTCGCTTCAACCGTCACTTCGCGCTCGATCCGTTTTGGCCTGGGCTTCTTCGGTGCAACTTCGTCTTGTATTCAAGGTAAGTTAGTATTTTCAGTGTCTATGTAACGTAAACTTTTCTGTGTCCATGTCCTCTTTGCTAGTTTAGCACCATTTGCTGAAAAAATTAGCCGTGGTAATTCTGTGGTTGGCGTGTAGCTGCCCGTGGCTATCGCGAGAATATCTTACTAAGTTAGTTTAAACTAGGGCTGTCACTTTTGTAAAAAAATCCTGTTCGATTTTTGAGACAAGTGTTCATTGAATCGATTCTAAAATCGTTTTTTAAATGACGTTTTCATTTTCAACGCTAATAGTTGAGTTATGTTTACCAGCTGCGCCATGCTTATCATATTATACAGTGCTCTACTGGCTGAAGTAGTGAGAGTTAAATAAGTGGGTCAAGTCTAAAAATGGTTGTTAACCTCTATATTGTTATGTTTTCTCCAGGTCATTTTAAATGGACAGCTTTGTTGCTGAAAGGCTAACTGAGTGGCGGCTGTCTGAGCTGAAAGAGAATTTTAGAGGTGAGCTTTTTTACTCTTACTGCCCTCATATCATCTCTCTATACCTATACATTATTTTAATATGGCTTATAGTTAAAAGATACTTGTGCCTTGTCTATAAGCTGTTATAATAATGGGCCAGATATTTACCTTTGCATTAATGTCATTTTATATTCTGTATTTTTATTTTTATATATTTCATTATTTTTTAATTAATTTATAACACTTTGTTAAAACTATAGTTTTAAATTAGTAATGTTCAGAGCATTGTTTCCCGCGATTTTCATTCCTGTGTAAATGCATTTATGCCGCTTCAGAGAAGCGTAAGTTCAGGTCTGTGTAAATGCATTTTTGTGATGTTATGCCGCTTCAGTATTGGTATCTGTGCCACGTTTGCTGTGTAAAGATGCCTTTATTTACATCAATGGAGCGGATATCACATTTTTCCTTTTTTTTCTGTGTTTTTTTTTTTAGATTGCGCAGGACTTCCAGGTGCTGCATGGTGAGGCTGCACCTAAATTATTTGAGACCAGGATCCCTGAATATACTGAAAAGGTCCTGTACTTGGCCAAGCAGGACAATAAACTCCCTTCACTTAATGTTGAGGACATGACACTGGGTAAGTTAAAACTGACCTTTTGTGTGTTCTATGGCAAGGATCCTGTGATCCCTTTACTTTTGGTCACATTTGTTGTTTTTGTTCATTTACATATTTCTATACAGTCAAATTATTTTCCACACACACATACTGATACCTAGAATATTGTTAACCTACAGATGCCAAAGGGGAACTAGCTGTAACATTGCTACCCACCATGGTGCCACAGCCACAGGCCGTCTACAGGGTTGGGAAGAAGACTATCCGGCGTTCATACACCAAATGCCTGTAAGTACAATGGACTGGTCAGACCGGAGTTCTCGTGCGAGACTGGAATTGTTATTAAAAATATGCAGTGTAGAAACTTGCGGTCCAAGCTGATTTGCAGCAAAAGGGAGACAAAGAAAAAAGATTATGTAGAAGGAAATGGATGGGGAGACACAGGGAGCAATGATTGTGTACTGATTGTTTTTGAGGTAAATAAATCATTTTTGCAATGTGCTGCTGTTGCGGCTGGTCAAGCAAATGTTTGTGCTTTGTTTCTGTTTGATAGAATTGTAAAAATATCTCTTAAAATACTGATATTCTGGTCTATAACTCCTCTCCGAACCTCCCGCTGCCCTGTGTCTCACTCTCTCATTGGCTGTCGGTCATCGCCAATGTATTTTTCAGTCAGAACTCATTTCACACAGCAGGAGTTTGAATCGCGGACAGGTCCAGATATTTAGCATGCCAAATATCTCACGGGCGTCGGCGACTCATCGGCGAGTCTCTCTGATCGCGTCTTTGATAATTCACAATGCATGATTGTCGCTCACATGCACCGATTTGCCTATGATTTCGGGCATTTTGTCTGTGATTTTGCAAAACCTGTCCACGAGTCAAAATCGGGCCTAAAATCGGGCAGTCTGAACTAGACATAAGGTAGCAATCTGACTAGAAAGTTAAAGATGTTAAGTTTTTTTACTCAGTGGTTCTCAACCCACATTTTCTAGTACACATTCATGACCCACTCAAAATGAACACACCAATTAAGAACCACAGCTCATTTGGCTTCCTTGTATCAGTTAGTATCAGCATTACAACACAAACTGGTAGTCTATTATCTTGCTTACAATTCACCTTCTACACAATATTCATTTTCTTTTGTCTATCTTTCTGTCTCTGTCTGTTTTAGGTTGGAACAAATATGGTGGAATACCTCCAGCAATCAAAGCCATTCCCCTCTGTCCTGGCGCTGGGAAATCCCCAGCAATGTGCTTCTCAGGCATTAGTGATATTAGCTGGTCAGGCTCTCCCTCAGAGCACACTGCTTGGGGCAGTTGACGTGTGCTTCAAGGTATTTTATGTTCTTGATATCAACTACCCCAAGCAGTGTGCTCCCGCATGGGAGTTTCTGCAGCAAGTTGTGTATCAGATTGAGGGACCTGAATCAAATCCTGTCAAATTTCTTAAGACTGCCTTGCTTGATTGCAGAACTGTTTAATTGTGTGCAGTAAATAAGACTTTAAGCCTCAAGTTCAATCCAGTTATTGAATGTTGTCAAATGTCCATCCATCCATCCATCTTCTTCCGCTTATCCGGGGCCGGGTCGCGGGGGCAGCAGTCTAAGCAGAGATGCCCAGACTTCCCTCTCCCTAGACACTTCCTCTAGCTCTTCCGGGGGGACACCGAGGCGTTCCAAGGCCAGCCGGGAGACATAGTCCCTCCAGCTTGTCCTTGGTCTTCCCCGGGGCCTCCTCCCGGTTGGACATGCCCGAAACACCTTCCGGGAAGGCGTTCAGGAGGCATCCGGAACAGATGCCCGAGCCACCTCAGCTGTCCCCTCTCGATGTGGAGGAGCAGCGGCTCTACTCCGAGTTCCTCCCGAGTGACTGAGCTCCTCACCCTATCTCTAAGGGAGCGCCCAGCCACCCTGCGGAGAAAGCTCATTTCGGCCGCCTGTATCCGGGATCTTGTCCTTTCGGTCATGACCCAAAGCTCATTTAGAGATTGACCGGTAAATCTAGAGCTTCGCCTTACGGCTTAGCTCTTTCTTCACCACGACAGACCGGTACATCGACCGCATTACTGCAGAAGCTGCACCGATCCGTCTGTCAATCTCCCGTTCCATCCTCCCCTCACTCGTGAACAAGACCCCTAGATACTTGAACTCCTCCACTTGGGGCAGGAACTCTCCACCAACCTGAAGTGGGCAAGCCACCCTTTTCCGACTGAGGACCATGGCCTCGGATTTGGAGGTGCTGTGTGGTTTGGAGGTGTTGTCAAATGTTTGAGAGAGAATGTTTGAGAGTTGTTTATTTTTCTATTTTTTTCTTTCTAATGCTATTACAATGTGACCTTAAATAAATAGGTCCAAGTCTGTGTGTTTTTATATAGAAATGAATTTAATGCAATAAATATGTAAAAGAGCTTGAAGTGTGTAAGTGCCTGAAGTTTTATTTTCTGAAATAAGGCATAGTAACCTAAGTTAGGTTATTTCTGACCTTTGACCTTTGGTTAAAGACAGACCTACTAATTTCTGGGTTATTTCAACCCAGATATTGGGGTTGTTCTTTTGACCCAGAAGTTGGGTTATATTAACTACAATGTTGGGTTATTTTAACCCAAAATTTGGGTCAGGTATTTAACCCAGAAATTGGGTCAAAAAGAATAACCCATTTTTCTGGGTTGAAATAACCCAGAAATTAGTTGGTCCCTTTTTAACCCAGGAATTTTTAGTGTGTGGCATGCATGTAATTCACTAAGGGAATTCTGCAAAAACAATAATGGTGCAAACACAAATCAACAATTGGGATTTAGCAACACATTTGGAGCTAAATGGCACAATTCCTCATCTTGCTATCTGATAATGCTATCTGAAATTCCTCTCAGCATATACTCAGTGAGTTCTCATTAGTAGCTCAGTCTTCTGATTTAAAAAAAAAAAAATGTAATTATGTGGAGACCAACCAAGTCCCATCTGCCATTAAGAGTGCAGTTTTCTTTTTCAAAATGCATTGTCCATGCTTTAACATATATTTTTCACTCTGTATTAAAAAACAAAACAATT
This sequence comes from Gobio gobio, assembly GCF_949357685.1. Lineage (NCBI taxonomy): Eukaryota > Metazoa > Chordata > Actinopteri > Cypriniformes > Gobionidae > Gobio > Gobio gobio. The sequence goes on along the minus strand of NC_137114.1, from coordinate 38,309,644 downwards.
TTTCTTTTTACATTTTACTCGCTCACAGTTTATCTGTGATGATGCAATATATGCTCACTTTACAGGCAGCCTGTTTTCTCTGTCACTCCTTCAAACACGATAAGGCCATCAAACTGAGGCAGCATCCAGGAAATACAGCAGCATACTGAGCCCTTATTTGTGCCACAGTCTACTGCATTACAGGAATAGTTTGCTATTAGCTCCATAAGACTGAGAGATCTTCACGCTATCAGATGTTCAACCATTTCAAAATATCTCTCTCCTACTGAGCTCTGTGAATCTCACTGCCAGGCGCAGAACTGATTTGTGCTGTAATTAGGAGGCTTTACTGACTGGATAATTGACTGTTAACACATGTGTTTGTCAGAGACACCTGCCCTCAGAGGCAGGAGCTGAAATCTTTGAGACTGCAGCAAGAGGAGGACTGGATGTCGTTGCTCTGCTCACCAAAATACTTTCACAATGAGGACAGCAGTGTACTCTTGAATGCTAGAGAGGCAGGGACACAGTGAAAGCGAGAGGGAGAGAGGCAAGAGAGAAAGGCATTTGCATGTTTTTGAAATAGTTGATTGGAGTAGATGGTTGTTCTGTTGGTTAATTGTTAATTACATCCATCTAAAATCACAATCTACTCACTAATGGGTCCTAAAGTGGGACAAATTCAGTGGCATGTACTGCTTTTTGAGTGTACAATTTAGTCATGGAGCAGTGTTTAATGCTTAGTAGAATATCCTTTTATTAACTTAGCAAACATCAAATCCAGAATGCCTTGCAGTGAACTCAGTGGAAAATCAACCCTGCGTCTGAAAATACGAATACTTCCATACTATAAAGTAAGCAAAACCAAGTATGTGAAAAGAGTACCATATCCAGATTCATAGCATACAAAGACAAAAAGTACCCCTATGGCCTACTTCCGCTTTAGATTCTGAAGTGCACATCTGATGGATACTTTAATATCCCATGAAGTAACAAGAGAAAATGTGTAAATGACAGTAAAGGGATGACGACAACATGACAAATTTCACTTTATATTTCACAAGTTCTGCTTATGTTATGCTATTGTACAGCAGCATGTCTTATACTCACAGCAGAATATATATATAGTTATAAATGAGACATTCTAATAAGAATAAAAAATATCCACACATTTTTTTTATAAAAAAGGAAAAAATATATTAGAATTTAAGGTTTCTTAGAAGCATCAGTGTTGCTGCCAACCTTCATCATTTTTTCTTAAACGACCTTCTTTTCTATAGCCTATTTTATCTTATTTATTAATTTGGCTTTTATCCTATTGTCTGTACTTTTCAGTGTTTCTGACAACTGTGGATAAACAATGTCTGCATGGGACAAAGTGATCTGTCCCTGCTTGTCAATCACAGGTGCAATTCATTCTGTCGAGGTTTTTTAGTTAAAATGCAGGGAATTAAACAAGTGCTTTTACTTGCTTTGAATTTGCAATTCAAAACCGAGTCCATTTTCACTGTAAAGCATAGGCTTTGAGTGCTAGATTTGAGCTCTCTCAAAGACTGAATCTCATTTATCTGCATTTGAACGTTTTCTTTGTACAGTTTTCCTGCATTTTGATGGGTTATTTTCAAATGTTTTATCCAATTTTGTGTAAATATAATAAAATAAAAATGTATCAAATTCATCGACACTTATGTTACATCTCATGCTTTACAAGTTCCCTAACAATAACTGTACTTTGGTGCTGAAAAGATCTTGTACGACACAACCTATATACATTACACTGTGTATATACAGTAGGTTGTGGCACCAAGATGTTAGCAGCAGATCCTTTAAGTCCTGTAAGTTGTGAGGTGGGGCCTCCATGGATCAGAATTGTTTGTTCAGCACATCCCAGAGATGCCCGATTGGATTGAGATCTGGGGAATTTGGAGGCCAAGTCAACACCTCAAACTCACAGTTGTGCTCCTCAAACCATTCCTGAACCATTTTTGCTTAGTGGCAGGGCGTATTATCCTGCTGAAAGAGGCCACAGCCACCAGGGAATAGCGTTTCCATGAAAGGGTGTACATGGTCTGCAACAATTGTTAGGTAAGGGGTACGTGTCAAAGTAACATCCACATGGATGGTAGGACCCCAGGTTTCCCAGCAGAACATTGCCCAAAGAATCACATTGCCTCGGCCGGCTTGCCCTCTTCCCAGTACATTCTGGTGCCATGTTCCCCAGGTAAGCGACGCACACGCACCCGGCCATCCACATGATGTAAAATAAAATGTGATTCATCAGACCAGGCCATCTTCTTCCATTGCTCCGTGGTCAAGTCATGATGCTCACATACCCACTGTTGGCGCTTTCGGCTGTAGACAGGGGTCAGCATGGGCACCCTGACTGGTCTATGCAGCCCCATACGCAACAAACTGCGATGCACTGTGTATTCTGACACCTTTCTCTCAGAACCAGCATTAAATTCTTGAGCAATTTGAGCTACAGTAGCTCGTCTGTTTGATCGGACCACACAGACCAGCCTTCGCTCCCCACGTGCATCAATGAGCCTTGGCCGCCCACGACCCTGTCGCCGGGGGAACCCACAGTTCCTTCTTTGGACCACATTGGCCCTTGTCAAACTCACTCAAATCCTTACACTTGCCCATTTTTCCTGCTTCTAACACATCAACTTCTAACGTTCACTTGCTGCCTAATTTATCCCACACACTTACACACTTAATCAGTGTTATTCACTTCACCTGTCAGTGGTCAAAATGTTATGCCTGATCTGTGTATATGCTACAGATAGAGTCGGCTGTGCTACAGTCCATTTAATCTCACTTTCGCAATAAATTCATCATTTTTAATTATGAATGATTAAACTTGAAACAAAGTAATTGTTAAGCCCCTGAGTGTAGACACAAGTATATGAATTCAGTAAACTGGCAAGAGCCTAAACACATATTCCATTAATACATTGTGATATATCTTAGTGAAGTCAGTATACCGAGAATAGAACTGCTGTCCTTGGTGTTGAACTTCTTCTGCAGCACTGAGGTTTGTCATGCAGCACAGCACACCCAAACAGACGGCAGCTTAAAAAAGGTAGTATTAAAAAAAAAGAAGAAAAAAAAGATACAAACGGAAACCTTTTTCAGCACCTCTTAAAGAAAACCCAAAAAGAAACTCTCCTCTGCCTGCTTCTCCAAAGAGAGCAACTGAGCTCAGTACATGTGAGTGTCTCTCTATCTGGCACTCATTTGTCGATTTGAAAATATCTTTCTTATGAGGAAGCATTATTGATCATTCAATTTGACTATATAGACCTTAGTCAGGTTAGAAGCTCCTCAATTTAACACGGAGGAAAACAAGACTGTGAGGGAAGGTTGTACAGTCTTTACAATGTCACAAACGGCATAAAGGTCCTAGATCATGTGTTTATGGTTTTTGTCTACTGATTCTTTTCTTCTGAAAGACGTTTCATCAGCTGAACAATGTTGTTAAACAACAGTACAATCCATTGAACGCACTGTATTCCATCCCTCACATTTTCATTCCTGTCAAATATTAAATATGGCACTACCCCATACGGTCTATATTCCATGTTTTGCATACATATAGCCTGTTTACGGGTTGGATACATTAAGCATTTGTAGCATAATGTTAATTACCACAAAATATTTTTGACTTGGCCCTCTGTTTTTTTTTTCCCCCTTAGCAAAAATCTTGCATTTACAATGACAGAAAACCATGTCACAGAAATATGAAACCAGCATTCACTTGCATCAATTATGCAGTAAAAACAAACAAAGATTTAACTCGTCCTTGGTTGGTGGTTATAAGTTTTCTCACTTTCTTATGGAGGTCCATTTCCACCTCTCTTTCTCTCTCTTTCTCTTTCTCACACTCTCACACTCTCTCTCTCTCTCTCACACACACACACACACGTCTGGTTTACTATCTTTGTGGGGACTCTCCATAGACTTAATGTTTTTTTTATATTTTACAAACTGTATATTCTATCCCTAGCCTAGAAATCTAGACGCACCCTAGTGGCAGAACATTTATTTTGCCGCAAGTGTAGTCTAGCAATTCTCGGTAGACCTGAGAGCTGGAAAAAACTAATTCTGGTCTGGACAATCACAGCATGTGTAGAGTCGGTGGGCGGGTTTAACATAATGATGGTACGTCTCGGCAGAGTTGCGGAGGTTCTGCGTGCTACTCGTAAACACAGAAGCTGACGAACAGCGGTCTTTTGAATCGGCTTTGGCCGCGACTCTGGAAGACTTGGAGTCAAGCTTTAATTTGAGAAAAGAACAAAGAACGGCACTGAAGTCATTCTTAAGAAAAGAAGATGTGTTCGGAGTTTTGCCGACCGGATACGGCGAAAGTCTATCAACTAACGTTAGCTCGGCTTCATCGTCTTCTTTGCTCTGGTTGGTTGTGGTGATCATGGCACTATCCAATTGGATGCAGAGGGAATTTGAAAGACAGCCGTTTATCCCGCCCCTCGGATTGAGCCCTGTCAATGGCGAGTTTCCAGACCCAACATCTTGATGTGGGTCTGGCTTGTCAGGCTATTCTATCCCCTACCCATCACACAAAACTTTCTGCTTTTTTACATAAAAAAAAAAGAAAAAAAAAGAAAACTCATTCTGTATGATTTATAAGCTTGTTTCCCCATGGGGACCTCAATTTAGGCCCCCACAGTGACATGAGTCCCCATGAGACATACAGGTTGAAGTAAATGTGACTATTTCTCAAAATTGTGACTTTATATTTCACAACATGGGCCCTATCTTGCACCCAGCGCAATTGACTTTGTACACCGACGCATGTGTCATTCCTATTTTGCACCCGCGCAAAGCGCGCTTTTCCCTCCACAGAATCACGTCGCTAAACTAGTGAATGCACTTGCGCTCCCTGGGCGGTTCAGCGCAAAAAAGGAGGCGTGTTCCGGCGCAAACAATCCCTGGTGCTATTTTGCTGTTCCATTAAACAATTGCGCCACTGACCAGAAAAAACCTAGTCTAAAGTCAGTGGCGCGTTGCGCGTTGTTCATTATGCTATTTTAAGGGCGCATGCTTGACCATAATGTATAGCGTGCACAACGCGCATACACTTTGCTCATGTAATCTACACAGATGCAACAGTTATTTTTGCAAATCATAAATTGTTACACTAAAAAATTATTAACACATGAGATGACGGAAATCATTGTGGTGTGCCACGAAGATGTGAAAAAATAGGCATAAATCTAGCTTACAAATTATTCAGGCTAATTGTAATAATTAAGGATAAGACCTGTTTGCCCAATAGTGGCAAGACATATATGTATATAAGGACATCTGACAAATTGGTTTGTCCGTCAACCAGGAAAAAAAATCGACTGAAAAACTGAAAAAACTGAAAGACTGAAAAAAAAAAGACTGTGAAATCACCTTTACCATAATGTACAACATTACAACTTCACTTCTCTGTCTTTCACTGCTCTTACAAGCACATCAGTCTCCTCGGCTGTGAACCGCTCCTGGCGTGCGCCTGGTAAATACGCCATAATAATAGCAATCCATAATGGAACTTGCGCACCTGCTTTTAAAGGGAATGTTGGATGACGCTCGAATTGGTTTATTCACGTTATGCCCAAACCACACCTATGAATAATGAAGCTACTTCAGACCAACCCATTTTAGATTTGCGCCGGGCGCAAGAGCCATTTATCCCGCCGGGAAAATAGCAACAGCGCTGAGACCCGCCCACAAAGTTACTTGCGGTTCGCGCTTTGACACTTGCGTTTCAGATCGTTAAAATAGGGCCCCATGACTTTAAGTCACAATGGAACTTTATTTCTTATTTAATTATTTTAGTCAGCTCTTTATCTTTTTATTCTTTTTTATTCTGAGTTGGAAACAATCAAAGGTGGGTACAATGTCTTGTGGCTATACAGTACACATGTGAATACAAGCAAAACAAAATATCAAGCTTATGTGGCCGTCTGTGTACGTCTTAAAATAAAAAAAAGGCAATGAGGTGTGATGATGCCCTAAAAAAATATGTTCTGTGGTAATCATCGTTGTATCTTGTATTCAACAACCCATAATACTCTATTAAGTACTTTCATGAATAATATCAACAAGTCATCAACTAGTCTGTTTGGCATATTTGTTACCACTAATTGACTACAGGCTATTTCGTTCTCTCGTTATTGTGACCGGTTCTGTGTCAGCAGCTTAGAGCCAAGAAGATCTCTTCTACTGGCATCACCTGTCTTCATTACCCTCAGCCAGTACGTAACCTGCCACCACTCTTCAAATTCTGAAGAGTACAGGCATCCAGAGCAGATAGGCCAGAGCCACCAGCACTGAGCACATGGACGTGGGAGCCTGAGATGTGGTTTGGTGCCTACAGTGTGCCATCTGTGGAGGTGCCACGCTGAAGTGGAGCCCTCACTTTTGGCATTGCTGGTGCACAGACAGGGCTGTCCCTGACAGATGGGCCAAAACAGGGATGTGACATTGCCTTGGGAAGTTGCCTCACCACCCAATGGGAAATAGCTCTTCTCAGTGGAAAGCTGGTGTGAAGCTGCAGGGTGGTGTTAATTTGCACTTTAGACTAACGCTGAGGTACATCACTTTGCCAGGGAAAGCTCTGTCGGAAACAAACTTTTACTTGGAATATTAAAAATGTATTCATGTTCACATTTAATAGGGGAGAGTGGGGTAAGATGTGCCACACTCTTAAATGAAGAGTTTAGTAATAATAAAAATTATGCCTTTCTAAACCTGCAAAACTTGTGTACAGTTTTACAATGTGACCGTTTAGTTACAACCCATCATAAATGGCTGTATGTGACTGAGAATAATACAAAATTCTGTATTGAAAGATATGGCACAGGCTGATAGGTCCTTAATCTGCTTGCAATCACATCATTCTCTATAAGGCACAGCTGATTGGTTCCTGCTGTATCAGCTTGCTGCTCAACCTTCAAATAATTGGTCAGCATTTGCTGTAGCAGTTGCAGCGTGCTTTCAGAAACCCTCCACCCTCCCTAGCTCCACTTGTATAGATCTGCTACGAGTAAGTCATGTATTGTACAGGAGCAGCATGCCTTACTTTCTCACAGCAGTGTGTCATGTATGTATTGGCAGTAGCAAGTCCTGTACTTGCTCTGCAGCAGCAGCAGCAATAACAGCAGTGTAGTAGATCTATTCCGCTAAGACCAAACATATCAACATTGTCATATCATTACCCGGCCAAACACTCTGAGAGTTCTCATGACAGAAACAAGTAAAGTGGTACAAATGTCAAACTAGGTTTTCTCCATGACTTGTGAAATAAGTGTTATGTGAAACTAATTTATTCAGCTCTAATAATATTTGTTGATGCCAGTATATACCACAAACTATAAGAGAAACACTTTTGAGCTCTTTGATGAATTATTTATTAAACAGGGTGCCACAGCCTCACAAAGTGTGAACTGCAATTAAGGAAGGAGCAATATTTGGGCAGTTCCGCGTCCTAGAGCTTGATTTTTATCAAACCTAACAAAACAAACTTTTTTGTTGAATTATTGTTTAATCAATTCATACCAGACCCAGACTTTCAATATTACAATATGAAAATCAAATAGAAATGTTTGAAATTATGAAAATCATAAAACAGTTGATCAATTATTATGTTTACAAATATTTTATATATACAGTATATTTTAAAATATGATTGTCCCACAGTGTGACATTTTTTACCCAAATAAAGTTGAAAAAAAAAAAATGAAATGCGTTCGAAATGTTAATGTTTTTCAGGAAAAAAAAGATAATTCTCTCATCAGTGTTAGATGTAAATAAAACAGTAAAAGTGCAAAAAGTGTATTTTAAGAGAGTTCTGAAAAGTCCACAAAGGACAAAAGCAGTGGCGGTTCTAGGGGGGAGGCCAGGGGGGTCAGTGCCCCCCTTTTGCCCTCTTCCCACTTCCCATAAAATTGAAAATCCCCATTTCCATCATCAGGGCAATAATTAAGAAGTTCAATCAACTAAAGATGTTCCAAATCTGCCTAGAAGAGGACGTGTGTCTATATCGTCCTAATGCATGGTGAGGAGGATAGTTTGAGTGGACAAACAATCTCCAAGGATCACAGAGATCACAGTCTTGGGGACAGAAAGCCTAAAAAACGATCAAACAGCACCTACATCCCACAAGTTGTTTGGGAGGGTTTCAAGAAAATTTGCCTCGCTCATCGAGAAACAAACTCCAGCATATTCAGCTGTCAGACATAACTGGAACTTCAAAAACGGCTTGGTTCTATGCTTAGATAAAAATAAATAAACAAAAAATAAAAAAAAAACAGATGAGTTTGGTGCAAATAGGGTTAAAAAGTAGCCCATGCCCACGGTTAAATATACTGCTGGATCTTTAATGTTGTTGACCTATTTTTCTTCTGGAGGTCCTTGCCATCTTGTTCAGATACATGGTATCATGGATTCTAGGAAATGCAGATATACAATCAAAACCTTACGCTTCTGCTAGAAATCTTATAATGGGCCGTGGTTGGATATTCCACCAGGACAATGATCCAAAACAATAATCAAAATGAACACACAAATGTGTCACTGAACACAAAATGAAGCTTCTGCCAATGGCCATCCCAGTCCACTGACCTGGGCTGCATTTCCCGATAACGTTGTCCCTTATTGCGCTACGAAGACTCTAAAGGTATAACTTAACTAAAGGTATACCACTTCTAGGCGTGTTCCCCGAACTAAACCTTAGGAGGTTGCTTAAGGTATACCTTCTGAAGTGCGACGTTAGCAGGCGCTGTCCGTGGTGGCGGTGCTGAATTAGTTTATCAATGGCTCAAAAATCGATTATTCACTCTATACAGGGGCTGTTTAACTGCGTTATGTGAGAAAGCGGTGTTCTTTATAATAGAAGCACTTCAGAAATAGTTGAAATTGCATTTATCAGGACTCGTGAGATCATATAAATATAATCCAAATTGCAGTTCAGCTCATAGGACTTGATGTTAATATCCCTTGTAATCAGCACTTCCTAGTTTTTAAGTGGGGAGAGGGGTAAGAACGTCATCAGGGTCTTCAGGTGGGCACCCTCCTTCACCGGTGTTTTGTTGATAGGCCCACGACACCTCCAGAGGGCTCAACGGCAACACCTGGCATCACAGGTGAGCCCCCTTCTGCTTTTACCCCTCCTTGTTGTTCTTTGCAGCCCAGTTAGGATCCTTCCTCTTTATCCATATCCACCTGCTGCTTCGCTCTGCTGCCTCCGACATTGATCTGATGGCTTTCCTGAAGGCCTGTCCCCGAACTCCCACTCCATTCAGGAGCCTGGCTACAGATGTGGCCACAAATCCTCTGCAACCAACCTCTACCGGAAGTACCTGTGTACACCAGCCTAGTTGTTTTGCCTCCAAAGCTATCTCAGTGTACTTCAGCTTTTTCCGTTCATACGCTTCTCCTACTGCAGCCTCCCATGGTACAGTTAGTTCCACGATGAACAGGGACTTCTGTGAAGATGACCACAGAACAAGATCCAGCCTGAGATTGGTGTTTAAAATCTCAGGTGGAAACTAAATCCAACCGTGGATATTGTAAATAATTTTGAAATGATTTTGCGAACCCGCAACCTCTCATGCCCAAAGGTATCAACCCACTACACTGGCAGTATGCCATTTATATTATCACAATATATTTTGCCATAGTCTTCATTTACTCCACAAGCAGAGTTGATTGCCCACATCACATTATAGGTAAATCACTAATTTCTGTTATTGGATGACCTACTCAATAAAGGCGCAACACGCAAAAGATAAATCAACAGCTACAGCGGAGAAAAAAGAAAGAAAGAGAAGAGCGCCAACAGCTGAATATCGGGGCTGAGCTCCGTCAGGTTTGTCTTGACAAAGTCGGACCAACAGGATCTAAAAGCTGCTGAATTCGCTGCCATGGCAGGCAAAATTAATTTTGAATTGCAGCCAGGGGACTAAAGTTTTCATGGATGAAATAGTGCACATAGAAATGGCTCCGTGGACGGCGCCGTCTTTGATTTAAAACTATTGGCTGTATCGCTGCCATAGTTTGACCAAACTCCCCTCTACAATCATTCCTTTTAAATAGACTCCATAATGGTTTGCCAGCTGATATACCTTTGGATAATATAGGCTAATTAAAAAGCGAACAGCCATCAGTGTAATGACAATAGTATTATTTGCCTGAAAACAATTTAATTAGCAGAATCATATTCGTAAAGACTGAGATGTAAAGCAACAGTGGTGGCCACTATCGGAATGAACTGTCAATAGTGATAAGGTATAGCTAAGAGTGCTCCAAACCAACCATATGAACGAATGTCTTACAGAAGGTATTCTTAACTAAGATCGTTTCGGAAAACACGTATTAACGATAAGATACACCTTAAGGTATAACTTAAGAACGACGTAGCGTTAAGAAGGTTTCGGGAAAAATCCAGCCCTGAACCCTATAGAACATGAGTGGGGTGAACTGAAGAGAAGCAGCACCAACATGGAGCTGGGAATCTGAAGCATCTGGAGAGATTCTGTATGGAGGAATGATCTCTTGTCAGGTGTTCTCCAAACTCATCAGGCATTATAGAAGAAGATTCAGAGCTGTTATCTTGGGAAAAGGGCATTGCAATAATTGGGTGCCAATCATTGTGACCAATGTGAACTAGAGAAAAACTTTCATAATGTGAGTTTCCCCCACTTTCAATTGTTTTACTTCAGTGAAAGGTTAGAATTTTGTGAATTATTTGAATGAAAGATCAAAAGGATAAACAATGCAGATTTCACAGCCTTCTTTGCTCATATTTACCAAGGGTAACAATATTAGTGGAGGGCACTGTATATGCACAACAGCAAAAGAAGAGATAAATATTCACTTCGATTCAAATTTTGAAAGCAGCGTGATCTCAAGCCATATTTTTTGACGTATGCATGCACCAGAGTGTTTTCGAGTGCGGGCACGAGTATGACAGCAAGAAAGAGAGAAGATGTGCAAGAGAGAGAGACACTGCAGCCGGATTCGGTTTCTGGTTCATTAGAATGACACACCGCAGCAGAGACTGTATCAGCCCCGCTCAGATCAATGGTAAGCTGGTTGCTCTTGGGGAGAGAACAATCTGGAAATATTGTATTACAGCCAGACAGGGAGATGAAAAGTAAGATACATTCTTGTGGTTGGCCTCAATATTGCATTATCTTGTGTCACATGATGTAGTCCATACTATTTACATCTACAGGAACAAGAGCTCTGTCAGTGTGCAGAAATGAGAAAAAAAGCTAAGGGCTGCAGAGAAAAACCAGTGAGTCGTGATTTATTGTTGTTATGACCTTGCGTGTGCTGAAGGAGGTGTTTTTCTTATTTCCAAGCTTACTGTGACATGACAGAACAGTCTTTTAATAAATAGCCTACAGTGTCTTGCAAAAATATGTAGCTATTCAAATATTTAGCACTAGAACCGCCAGGGGTCGCTGTATACCTAAAACCACCAGCGGGTAAAATTTACCCATGCAGATGATTACTGTTTTGATACGGCTAATAAACGTGATATGCAAGTCATCTCATCATTGCTGGGGAATATATGTGTCCAGGCAGCTGGTAGGTTGGCTGACAGTTTGACCAGAGTATGTGAACTAGCCTAGCTAGCCGGTTGAATCCCTGATCATTTCAGCAGCTATTCTGACACTTGTTTAGTATTAGTTCTGATTCAGAAGGAAAGAAAAGGAAAGAAAAAACAAAACAAAAAATATTGGAATATCGAATAATATTCCATTATGGAATATTAATTTGCCATTTGCCTCTTCCCTGACATATTTGAAATAGACAAATGCAATAATTAATACTACACTGTAAAAAAATTCAGGTCTCCAATTGAAAATTTTCTAGTGACCGATCACATCTAAATTTTTCAGTTGGCCAAATTGAATTTCTGTGAATTAAATTGCATCAATTCACAGAAATTCAATTTGGCCAACTGAAAAATTTAGATGTGATCGGTCACTAGAAAACTTTCACCTGAATTTTTTTTACAGTGTATGCATTGTCTGGATAAATATACAGTATAATGAAATAGTGTAGGCCAAATGTTTTCACTTTGTGAAATAAAAAGTGAATAAAAAATGATTTTGATTCTGAGATATTGTTTAAATATTGTCTTTATTTCTTTCTGCTCACCCTGTCTGGTAGGATAAAAACTAAATGTTGGCTTCACCACCAGAGCTACTCTCAACAGGCTCCTTGAGGCTGGAGACATCACACCTCAGGAGGTGCAGCTATTCCAGCAGGCAGCACTGGCGTTTCTGGTCCATCCATCATGACAGTGAAAATGGCTGGCCTGGAACCACAGTGTTTCAAATGGGAGCCACCAACCCCTGTGCTGAAGGCCTCAAAACCTGCTATCAACACCTACAATAAACAACACTAACCATTCTCTCTCTCTTCTCTCTCTCTCTCTCTCTCTCTCTCTCTCTCTCTCTCTCTCTCTCTCACACACGCACACACACACACACACACACACACACACACACACACACACACACACACACACACACACACACACACACACACACACACGCGGGTGCAACTACATTATGAGGACATTCCATAGGCGTAATGGTTGTAATGTACAAACTGTACATCATATCCCCCTATACTACCCCTATCCCTAAACCTACCCATCACAGAAAACATTCTGCATTTTTTAATTTTTAATAAAACATTGTTTAGTATGTTTTTAAAGCTATTTTAATTATGAGGACATATGAAATTTCCTCATAAACCACGTTTACGTTGTAATACCAGTGTAATACCCATGCCATCATACAAATTTGTGTCCTCATAAATCACATAAACAAGCACAAACACACACACAAACACGCACACACAAACCTGCACTAAGATAAAAAATAAAATAGATAATTTTTTTATTTGTACGAATTTATGTGTAATTTTTCAGATCAGACCCCAGTCCCCACCCAAACTCCCGCCGCCGCCAAAATCTCACTCTGAACTCATTTCAAGAGAGCCCTGATCATGTAAGAAACATGCTAATCATGCTAACAAAGTGTTAAATAATGTTAGAAACATGCTAATCATGCTAGCAATGTGCTGCATCATGTTGACAATGTGTTAAATCAAGCTAGAAATATGCTAGCAATGTGTTAATTCATGCTAGCAACATGCTAATTCACGCAAGCAACATGTTAGCAGGGCTCTCAAAAATATATAAACTATATGGGGGTGGGGGTGCAGATGAGTAGGGCCTATATTAATTAATATTTTTTCAAGTAAGCCGAGGAGCAAAAGTTTCTATACTTGAAACGAAGGAACCCCAGTTTCTATAAAAGTTCTCCTCAGTGATTGTCTAATTTTTATTTCTCCAATCCACAAGGAATGAGTAGGAGGGGCAGGTGATTTCCACTGCAATAAAATCAAGCGCCAGGAGGGATATAAGGCCACAGAATCCGTCTTGCATCCCGGAAGATGAACTGTGCCAAAAAAGTGCCACAGGTTTGATTGCTATCCCATTCCCAACTGTTTGAGATATTGTCTCAAATATTTGACATCAATATCCATGGGGAGATGGGCAGAACCAAAACATGTGTGCCATGGTTGCAGGGGCCTGAAAATGTTACTATTTGCATATTAACTTTACATTGCAGTGCGATACTTGCATCCTCCAAAAAAGATTCATTATTCCCTCATGAGTATCGCAGCTATATTTCGATCCAAAGACGGTGGAGGTCTGTCATGTCCTATAACAGGCTTATCAGATGTGATAAAGGCAAGTGCAAGGTCTGACTTTGCAGTTCTTGTTAGGAAAAGGCAGAAATCCGATGACATGTGGAATCTCTTGCTGACTAATACATTCTCAGCTCTAATTAGGAGAATCTTTGGGCCATGTGGCTCTGCAGTGTCATAATATGCAGTTTACAGTAATTCTCTGAGGCCGTCTACATCCCTGTCACTTTTCATTAGTTCTGCAGGTTCTCTCCACAGAAGACTGGCCCAAGAGATTTCAGACCACGATGCACCTGTGAAAAGTCACGAGTGTGCACATGCTGACATACACTATTCTGTAACAGCCACATAGGCTACAGTAAAATATTTCTCATGTGAGTCTCATTTTGACCCACATTAGGTGACACAAAATTATATGCTAAATCATAATAAGAATGTGCTAAATCAAGCTAGAAACATGCTAGCAATGTGCTAATTCATGCTAGCAACATGCTAAACCATGCTAGAAATGTGCTAAATAATGCAAACAACATGCTAAATCATGCTAGCAACATGCTAATACATGCCAAGGTCATGCTAAAACATGTTAGCAATGCGTTGAATCATTCTAGCAACATGTTAAAACAAGTTAGCAATGTCTTTCTTTCTTTATTTCTTTAGGTGGCACAAAATTCTAATAATTTTGTTAGTGAGATCAATAATGTGATGCTCAGTTCTATTCAAAATACATTGAACATTTTGCAATTATTACATAGTGACTTGTATGATGAGCATGTTTTTAATTTCTTAATTAAAATAAATGCATTTTGTTTTTAACCCCCTGGGGTTCTTCATTTATGGGTCACACTCAGGACCTTCGGGTCAAAAATGACCCGGAGGGCGGGATTAAGATAAAAAAAGATTTGAATAAAATCAATGAAATATATTTTTGTTCAATAATATTTTTTCTTTTCTTTTTTTGTGTTTTGAGATAATTTTATGATTTATAATGAATATTTATGCAATAATTATAATATATATATATATATATATATATATATATATTTTTTTTTTATTAAAGCTGTATTTCATTTTAGAGTCAAGCCTAGGCCTCATGAAAGCATTTTTTTAAATGAGATCGGTGCCATCCGGTGGACACATTGAGAATTTTTATCACGCAATAGCATATTTTTACCACTATAGTGGATCTTGCGTTTTATAAAAAAATATTTAAATTCGTAGCTTCATCGGAATAGTCCGAAACTTGGTGACTTTATTGGTACTTGGTATATGAACACCCAAAAAAATCGGGGACAGGATTTGAAAAGTCTAAGTGGTCGTAAAAAAAAATAGTCACACTTAGGACCTTCGGGTCAAAAACGACCCCCATGGGAAATTAATGGGAAATTAGTTTTTTTGTGCATACAATCTACAAATCAGCCAGGATGCAGAAAAAAAGGACTCAACAGTGAAGGGGTGAATCTCTAAAACATCAAGAGTGCAAAACAGACAAAAAAAACTCACACACACACACACACACACACACACACTTATACACACAAAAACACACGTACACACAAATTAACACGTGCCATTCCAAAAGCTAATTGTGTTTTTGTGTGTGTGTGTGTGAGAGTTTTTTTTGTCTGTTTTGCACTCTTGATGTTTTAGAGATTCACCCCTTTACTGTTGAGTCCTTTTTTTCTGCATCCTGGCTGATTTGTAGATTGTATGCACAAAAAAACTCTGTATTTTCATATTTTTTGCCAATTTCCCATTAATTTCCTATGGGGGTCATTTTTGACCCGAAGGTCCTGAGTGTGACAATTTTTTTTACGACCACTTAGACTTTTCAAATCCTGTCCCCAATGTGTTCACATACCAAGTACCAATAAAGTCACCAAGATTCGGACCATTCCGATGAAGCTACGATTTTTAACATTTAAAAAATAAAAATTGGGGAGAAATGACCGAAGAACAGCAGAGGGTTAATATTTAATCAAGGGCAATGTCATTTGCTACAACAACCAATGTACAAATTTGTGGAGTAAAAACAACCCTTATGACTTTGTGCCAAGGTCAATACGTCTTTTAAAATATCAGACAATTTGATGTTTTTATGACAAGGGCAAAGACAAGGTTAGTTCAGGCTGTAAAATGTCATGTGGTGAAACACATTTATGATTAAATCTATACAGCATATATTAATTAATTATTAATAATATTTGTTAAAAAATACCTTTTTTAAAGCAGATTTTAAAATAATGATACAGGTCATTTAAACAACATAATTTACAATTGAATTCGACAAACTTGTTGTTTTGGCCATTCATTCATACATGACAATGGCGTTCATGGGGGCATTGAAAACGCAAACTTTTGAAAATGGGTTTTAAAAAGTGCACGTTTTTGAAGACAATACCATTATTGTCTCCGTGTAAACTACAAAAACAGACATTTGTGAAAGCGGTGAAGTCATGCGTATTACATGTTCAGTCAATAGGCGCGTTACATTTATTTACAAAGTGACTTCGCCAACTACTAGCCTGGCATGTATAATACAGCGTTTTTAGTCGTTTTCGCGGATGTGTCGTTACGGGATCGTTACGACAATGTTGTGGTCTTTGTGCGAAAAACTCATTCAGTTTTTAGTACATCAATGTTGTGTAAACGTGCTATAAGATGTATACATCTATTTCCAATATAAGGACAACATGATTACTTTTAACTTGATGGTTAGGCCACATGGCATTTCTTTTTTTTTTCTTTCTCTTTTACATTTCTTATCTGTCATTGACTGCCTGTTGTTTTGTATGCTGTCTCCATGTGGTTGTCAGCACATTGAGATGTTTCATGGCAGATGGTATCCATCAATTTACAAAACTGACCTTTTACATGGGCTATGTGCATGATTAGGAGAGATGGAAATAGGCATGGTGCTGGAATAACCTGCTTCTTTTTAATATCCTCTTTGAATGCAGCGCTGTCGCACAAGGATCACTGTCACAAATGCAATTAGAATGCGATGGAGTTGCTTGGCAGTTATTAATCTTTTCTTAGTGAGGATAATGCGAATTATTATGCATGAGCAAAGAATGGATAGTAAGGGTGAATATAAAAAAAAAATTGCTTCTTAATTGAGGAGTCTGTTTATGACAACAGGATGGATCTCCATCAACAAGATGGAATAACATGTTTGTTTGTTTGAAAAGATGTAGGAAAAGAACATGGAATCTGGAATTAGTTTTGTCTATCAGTTTGTGGGCTTTACCAAGAAAGAAAGTGTTTGGTAAAAATGCAGTTTTACACACAACAATGTTGTCACAAGCAGGGCTCAATTATCAACAAACGGAAACCATATACAGGCCTTCAGGAGTGATTTAACAATATGTTCCTCTTGAAAGACAAATTGCAGTATCTGCATGCACAAATTACAGCTTTGGAATGAGTATCTGAATGCCAGCACTTAAGAATGATAGACGTTAGTTTACTCTAAAGTATCATCACATTGTTCATTATTGACAAAGCAGACTTTTAGTTTAAATAGCACTTTGAAGTTTGTAAAAGTTAACCAATGAAATGCTTGGACATTCAACGAGGGGGAGATTTTTTCTTTTTTGCAGAAGATAGGTGTGAGTTGCGTACCAGAATACAGCCAGACATGAATGTGAGTTTGCTAAAAACAATCCTAAATAATTATGAAGATAAACCACTGAATTTTTTTTGCAACTTTTTCATATTGCCTTTAAACTATAAAATACTTTAACCCTCCATGGTACGCAATATGATATCGATGAGGAAAAAATATTTGTGGTGTTAAAATTGGACACTACAATATCACTTAAAAATTTCAACAACAAAAAAATAAGTTTGTTTTCTCAAAGCAACATTGGTACCACAATGGACAAAGTGAAAACTTTTCATGTAGAAAAAATAAATATATTTATTGAAAACATCAATTTCTTTAACCAGACACTTTAACAAACACATTTATCCATTTTTTAATGTATTACAAATTTCAGATTTATAAAATCCAATCCATCATCAAGTTATCATATCCATCTTCATCTCCATCATCAATCTCTCCCTGCCGAATTGTCACTTTGAGCTCATCTTCCTCATCACAGTATGACACCTCATCCGCACCCTCATCAACTGGCAGTTGTGCTTTGTATCTTTTTTTAAATGCTATAGAACATGTGCAGATCATAATATGTGCAGTTATAGTATGTGAATGACTATTCTTACAAGTGCATTACAAAATAAAGCAAAAATGCAACTATATTTAGATAATTCTAACTCTTTTCCTTACACATATAATATGTTTGTATCCAACCTAGTGTGTCTGGTATGGCCTTATGCGATTCCATTATGGTGCAATGTTGCCTTGAGGCAACACACAGTTGTTGTTGTTGTTTTTTTATTATCTAAAACATGTAATGATAATGAAAAGTTCTTGAAAATACTTCTTAACTTACCAGTGAAGGTGACTCATATTTTGTGTGGGTGATTAACTGGACTCAAATTAGTGAAACATGCACTTTTCATTGGAGAAAATGTGCACATGTGCTGAACCAGGACACAAAATGGACCCCTGTGGGACCACTTTTTTGCACTTTCATTGATTCGTATTTGAGTTCTTCTTCCCTGAGAAAGGTTTGACCAATAAATTGGTGTTTCATTTTATTAAAAATAAACTAAAATAGACTATGTTGCCTAGAGGCAACACCGTACCATAGAGGGTTAAGTAATTTGTGTTTACACTTGAGGATAACATTGTATACAATATTTTCTTGTCAAGAAAAAAGTGACAATGTCAGGATTTTTATTAAATGTGTAGTTTGTCTACTTTGGTTTAATGCTTTTAACAATGCTTCAGTTTGAGATTTGCATAAAATTATTTATACATAAAATAAATTGTATGATCACTAAAACTCAGTACTTCCCTGAATTCCCAAAAAAAACAGCAATTTCTCCAACATGTGGCCAATATCAGGAAACCATAGCTGTCTAATTTGCCTGTGTTAATAATATGATTTCAGGTCAGCTGTTCTGTAGGAGGGAGATCTATAAATACCGATGGAAGCAGAGAGAAGGAGAGGCGGATGGAGGTATAGACGAATTTAAATGCCACAAGGGGATCGCTGGAGATTGAGGCCTAGGAATACCGTTACCCACGAATCCAACCAACAATCTGCATAATTCCACAGAGCTACATCCAATAAAATGAGAACGATACCATCTAGATAACACTTGGTAGTTTATTATGCTAAATGAGATTCCAAGGCAATACGAAGAATTTTGCGTAAAGCTTCATGACATTGTAAATTCCTGTAGATGAGAAATAATGTCATTGAGGAACAGAAACACGATTGACCCTGAGGCCGGAGCGTAATAAAGGCCCACAATTATGGGACATGATTGTGACAGCTGGTGCTAAATGACTTGGCAGGTATAAGGGACTCTTGGATGTATAAGTCCTTTTGAGATTGGGCAAGGAGACTTTCATTTGCTGTTCAGCTCAGATCAGTTAGCTTGAGGCAAAGCACGACTTTCTTAAGGGGTTAGTTCACCCAAACATATAAATTATCCCATAATTTACTCACCCACTAGCCATCGGTGTATATGACTTTCTTCTTTCAGCCAAACACAATCAGAGTTATATATAAAAAAGAAATTCCTGGCGTATTGACGAACATGGAAGCGAAGAGGATAGAGCAAAACAAAACACCGGTAAAGAATTAGAAGTCTAAATTGAGAATTTTTAAAGAGAAATGTCAGAGGAGCTTGAGTTTGTTGCTCAGCCTTATATGAACTCTACTCGCGTACGGCCGTTACCGGAAGCCAGTGATTATAGTTTATAAAGTTGTAAATGAGCAATGTCACATGAGTAGCAGTGCGATATGGCTGTATAAAACATGTATGCCTGCTACTCGTGTGATATTGCGTTTATACAACAGTTTGACAGCACAAGTGAGTGAACAAATAAGAAACAACAGTAGAGTGTCTTTAAAAAAACCCTTTTGTGCGGAACTACTTCCTTCTACCAAGAATTCAGTTTGAATGTCCACTGAGGAAATAATATTTATTGAACAACATTTACATTAACAACAATGGCCAAAATATAAAAATATATATATAAAATATAAAAGAGAATAGGAAATAAACACAACAATTCAGTCAACCATACAAAAACAGCGCTCTAGTGCATGATTTAAGTTAAATATAGCCTAAGTATAAAGCAATGAAACTTAATTTTCCCCTTAACCCAAAGATTGTCCATTTGATACACTCCAAAGGAATTATATCTCATGTTTAACCACGATCTAGATAAGAGCCAGTAACAAATTCCCGAAGGACTGGCTGAGATGAAGCTGTTCTCTGTGGGAACGGCCACTGACGTCTGGAACTTGCATTTGCGAAAGCGTCTAAACAAATTGTACAATAGGCAGCATGTTTATTCTAAATAACTACATTCTCATCATAAAAACTCTTAAAACTACATTTCATGACACAACAACAGTAGATTTTTTTTTTAAATATGGTGAATTTGCTAGACCGCCATGACAGTCTGAGAGATAGAAACGGTGAAACGGTACCAGTACTGATAGCGTGGGAATATCACATCTATCCATCTATCCATCCATCCATCCATCCATCCATCCATCCATCTATCTATACTTACCCTAACCATAAATATATGTAGATTGAAAATATGAAAAAAATTGCCACAAATATATGAATAATATAAGTAACTAAAACCACCTGAACATATATTTATGTAAATATATTTGAACATTTTCATTAACAATATATTTTCTGGCAATTTAAATTCTGTTACATATAATAGTAGCTGCATAATAGTATAGCCTATAGAAAAAGCTATACATTTTGAAATTAAACATTTCTCTCTCTCTTTTATATGTATTTATTTATTCGTTAATTTACGTTTTGCAAGATAACTTAGCATACTAGCTTAAGCATACTGTTAGCTTATTCTATACTCTATACTATTCGCTTACCCAAGTATAGGGACGAGCCGACAAAATTGTTCATGACACAACCTTATTGGATGTTACTATTTCTCCCTTTAATTTTTGAACATATCTGATAGGCTTTTCAGCTGTACAGATCAAAGAAGGGTTAGGGGCTAGAGAGGGAGGCATCCATTTCCTCCCCCTTGTATTTAAAAGGTACAATCTGTAAGTTTTCACTGCTAGAGGGCGCATTTTCAAAACAAAGGCAAAGCCTGATGACGCTCTGAAGGAGAGAGGGATGATGGGAGATGTTGTTTTCACCATCCACAGATATATATATAATTCACGAATCATGTTCACGGAATGAATTAGTAATGAATTCGTTTTTGTATTACCTGCACATTTGATGACATTTGATTACATCATTGTAATGAATTAGCTGCAAGGAATGTGGAATGCAATGCTATATTAGCCTGTTAATATGTCAAATGATATGATTAGTTAATGCTGCACAGTTTTACGCGTACAGTTTACAGTATTTAATTTAACTGCCATAGACTTGGTCACCAGACTTGATAAAAAGTGTAACTGAAGTACAAACAAAGTGCAATATAACTGTATGTGTAATTTCATCAGAATTATGTACAATAAATATTTGCTTACCTGTCTATTAAAAAACATGAAAGAGTCTGTCAAGTCCAAGTTTGTCACAAATTTCTCTCCATCTTGAAAACGCCACACCAATATTTATCCACTAGATAGTCCACTAGATAGTGTGCACGGGCCGAACGAGTCTTTCCGTACTCATGGCCAAAGGAGTATACTTTGAAAGGCTTGCACGTGCGTCTGTGGAACGTGGAAAGTGAAGTATGCCCGGGGCTTTACGTTTTTTTGTATACTCGCCAATGAATATTCCTGTCCCGAATGAACGACAAAACAGCAGCGTGCTTCTGCATTCGTTCATGTGTGTTGCCATGGATTCTTCAAGCTGAAACAAGGATAACACGGATATTAGGTTATTTATAGGTGACAAGGACAAGGGACAAGCCATTGTTTTCTCTGGATTTAGAAATCCTTGGGAACTTTTGGGATAATGTCAGTACACAACAGTATGAAATATATCACACTGTGAAAGTGTTTTTTGAATATTTTATAACAAAAATCTACATACACGATTGATCAGAGCAAAATTGATTTTCCATAGCCAACTCATGCCAGCAATCTCTCTTTTTACATAATTCCAAAAACAATCCTTCAGTCAAAAGGGAGGTATCCCTGCAAGTGGCTAGTGTGGTAACAGCTGTTTATATTCCTGAAGTGGTCTTGCGGTGTCCAGCACTGAGTGTGGGAGAATATTCTTTGACCAAATGATAAAGGGGTGAAGTCTTTTTAATATCGCTGTGCTGCTGCCTGAAATAGGCTGACAGCTCCAATTACCACTTGAAGCTCCTCTGCGGTTGCTTGTTGGACAAACACAACCTCCAAATACCCCTTAGGATAAGGACTCTTCAGTCAGACAGAAGTAAAAAGCCAAAAAAGTAAACAGAAGAGTGCATAACCGAGACATCTGTCAAATCAGCTCGAGGTCAAACACTTTAAAAGATGCTTCCTTTGTCATCCTTTTGATTTTTTTTAGTGCTTGGTTCTATCTGAAACAATGACAGTAAACCAAGGTGATATTGCAAGGAGTGGACACAGGGAATATGCTGTCAGTCAGTCATGTTACTAAGGAGGTGCCAAGAGAACAAGGAACTCCCGCTCACCCCTTCTCAGTTGATGTTGTATGCAGTTTGGTAGCTCATAGAAAAAAATAATTTGAGGTCAAGTGTTTGCAAGGGTCATCTTGGCTCCACAAGTGCCACACTTGTGTCATGGAAATTAAAAAGTGTTGAAATAATGTCTCCCCCCCATTTGCACTTACTTGCAGAGACACTCAACCAGCCTCAAGGCAGTGCAATATATATGCCTGCTCTCTCCAACACACCTTTCTAGATGTTGCAGCCAAAATCTATTTGGCGTTTTGAGAGGCATTTGAGTTTTAAAAGATTACTGTTGACATTTGTACAGCATCTGTCAAATTCCACTTCCCAATGCCTTCAGTAACTTGGCAGGTGACATAATCGTCAATCCCAAAACACTTGGCCTGGACCTTATCAAAGTTGCTATTATGTCCAAGCCAGGCTCACTGGAAAAACGTCATGCCTGTGGGGACGTTTCTGCAAAATCATATTATGCTGTACATTGTCCAGTGAGTGGAACTAAAAGGGAGCTCAATTTTATCTGAAAGAGTTGAATGTGAATCTGGCATTGTTTTATTACATTGGATGTTGTACGCGTCGTGGCAGTTTATTAATGAAATGTCTGGTGAGTTGCGCTAAAAGGTTAAAGCCCATAGTCCCTACAATAAACCTACCCTAAACCTAATAGTGTTAACAAAAGCAACTGTGAAGAAGTGAAAAAAATGCAATTTTGAGGTTTTCACAAAAATTTGTTTTTTCCCGTATGATCCGGGAGAATTAAAGCTGTAACAATAAACATTTATTTAGGAGCTCAGCAAGCAATCAAGTTCTTTGGCGTAGGCCCCGATCATAATTCGCATTCCGAGGGTACGGAAGCTGCGTATCCTGCCCGAAGACGAAGGCAGGGGCGCAGCCCACCCCCGCAAAGTAAGGAAGGGGTCCATCTGGTGGTGGTGGGGTAGATGGAGGAAAAGAACATCCGGAAGTCTTCGGGGTAGAGGGGAGAGCCCATCTGGTGGTGTTGAGGAGGATGGTGGTGCTGAAGCGACAGTATCTGCGAACTCAGACATGAGTAATTACTACCTTTTAATGCTACAGAAAAGGATATGATTGGATAGATGAGAAGGTAATTAGTGACGTAACGATTGAGTCTTCCTGGCAGAACTTGCGCTAGCTTCATTTCATTAAGCCCTTGTCTAGCGATCCCCCAAATATCAATTACACATCTAAAAGTATCTTTATTTGAACCTTTTCAGAGTGGAGTACCTTTCCTTTGTCCATGAAAACGATGTCACTCGCGCTGATTGACAGATCCGACACGTACGCACAGGCAAGGCTTGGACAGCGAGCGATTCCAATACACACAATTACAGTATTTCAAAATATCTGTCTTGGCGAGTATTCATGCAAACATTATCTGTTATGTCTTATGTTAACGTTTGGTTAACTGTTGAGGAAAAACATCTGATGTGTAACATTATATTAGATCCATGCGGTACAGTAGATCTTAATATATAGGCTGTCTGTTTCATTCATATTAATCAAACAATTGTGGTATCATGGGGAAAAAAATGTTAATATGTATTTTTCCTATAGATATTTGGTGTTGACTTGGTGTTGGTGTTATCACCAGGAATTTTAAGGTATGTGTGGCGAGGTGGACTAGCGAGAGACATGGGAGGAGCGAGCGAGATCGGTGTGAGTGATTGAGAAGGAGTGTCACCTGCAAGGCACACCGGTCTCGAATCCTCTCATGAGGGAGCACGGAGGCATATAAGGACGAGCGACATTGATGAAGGACCAGGCCAGGATTTTAAGTTGTGTTTTGTTTATGTATGTGGGCGGCAGTCGTCCGTGAGGGGCTGCTGCTTTTACTTTCATCTTGTGTTCATTTATTTTGATTAAAAGTCGTTGAACGTTCGCCGGTTCCCGCCTCCTACTTCCCTGAACATACAAACTACGTTACATTGGTGCCGAAGCCCGAGAGGAAGGAGGGACATGCTTTCGAAGAGCCCTCGCTGCTGAGGGGGATTGCGGTTCTGAGGAGGTCGGGCAGCGCCGATGGATGAGGACCGCGAGTGGCTGCCCGAGGCAGTGGTGCTGGAGCGAGTGAAGATCCGGTGGGACGGAGAACTCGCTGCCGTGCCCCTGGTTCGAGATGGGGTGGCTGCCATCCGAGAGGGAGCGGAGGAGTTGCCGGCGCTCGCTGTAAGCCAGAGCCTGCTGCCGTCCGCCATTTCATGGAGGAGCAAGGAGAGCTGGACTCGCTGCCGGCTCCCTCAATAGGAGGAGCCATGGTTGGTCACCAGGGGGCAGAGGAGGATCGAGCCGTCCACCGAGCGTCCAATACCATCGCGGGGTACTCCCCGGCTTACGGGGGTGTTGGGGGTATGTGGCGATGTGGACGAGCGAGAGACATGGGAGGAGCGAGCAAGATCGGTGTGTGTGATTGAGAATAAGTCTCGAGTCCTCTCATGAAGGAGCACGGAGGCATATAAGGACAAGAGAGGACCAGGCCTGGATTTTCAGTTGTGTTTTGTTTATGTTTGTATGTGCGTGGCAGTCGTCCGTGAGGGCCTGCCGCTTTTACTTTCATTTTGTGTTCATTTATTTTGATTAAAAGTTGTTGAATGTTCGCCGGTTCCCGCCTCCTTCTTCCCTGACCATACAAACTACGTTACAGTATGGTTGGGTGATATTGTTTTGGAACCTTCAGAAAACTTTAACTCGGTTTTTCCTCAAAATTGACTATGCTGACTCTATCGACTTCAAACTGGTGTAGCTTTCATTTTTTTGTCCGATTCAAACAAACCATACATCATTTTGAAGGTTGAGACTTTTGAATAGAGAATGTGAAAACAATAACAACAACAATGTTTTTTTTATTTGCCCATTGTGACTCATTTTACCAGCACGGGTCACATTTGCTGAAGCAACCACGCTATCTAAGTGTGGGTTCTTTGATCATGATTCATGTTTTACCTGAGCTCTCTGCATCACAAGTTCAATGCTTTAACAGGTGAGCTACCAAGCAAGTTTACTATGTTAGTAAAGCTATTCATATGGAGCTGGTTATGTGATGCAAACATCAAAATGTATTCGTTTGCAAATGCACTATATGGTTAAAGTGTTTTGAGGTCATAACATACTAAAGTATTGTGCAAGAAACAAGAAAAAAAGTCACTATTAATCGATAATCTCCTCCGTAATCAAAATATGTGTGAAAATAAATAAAAGTTATTGGTGTTTTACTGCCACAAAGTGAATTGATTGTATAAGTACGTTTTTGGAAATTTGCAAGGAGCCTATGTAGCATATGTCCTCCTCGCTGGAGCCTCCCCTTCTCTCATTGCAGCCCACCTGATCATCTGTTTGTTTGAGAGCATAATCACGGAGAAGCCGTTAAGCACCTGTGTGTTATGCCACCGTCACGACAAGGGCTTTGGATGTAAATTACCTGCAGTGTTCCAAATGCCATGACAAGCAGTGCATTTACCGAAGCAGTGGGAAAGCCCAAAGGATTTTTTACCCTGGTGAAGACGCTAATGTCTGGGTAATAGGTGCAATTTCACAACGCAAATGTCAGCAAATCACTGCACACGGGAAAATCTGATGTTGTGTTATGCATCTTGCAAAATACATGAAGTGTAACCTCAAAATGCCTTGTTCTCTGGACCGCCAGTACGTAAAGGCTGAACTTGTGAGAAATGATATCTGCATGTGCTATTAAAGCTTGTTTTCTGCTAAGACACTTCACTGCAGTCAAAGCCTTATGAAAAAGGAATGAAGGTCATTTTACCCTTATGAAGCTCAGAGAGAATTAATATGCCTTTGGAAGTGTCTGACTTGGCCAAACTTTATTTTAGACAAGCAAAGCCAATCCAATTGCCCAGTCTCTACACCTTCAATTACCTGCACGAATAACCCGCTAATGATCACGTGTCATATCCTGTTGCTCCGTCCTGTGCTTGAGCACTCTTTCTGAATTAATGAGTTGGCCAGGAAACTGTGATTAATATTTTATGACGCTGCACGGAGTGAGTCCATCTCCATGACAAATTCTTGGGGTCGTGGCAAATGACCCTCTGCCCTTTCTATCACAGACTGTCATAGGCCTTTTACACTTCCCCATTGTTAATTAAATTAAAGGAGTCTGGCCAGAGGAGGATGAAAACCAATTTTGATTAAACTTTTCTGAAAATAAAGACGTTGCCTGGCACATTGATGCACTGGTGAGATTCAACATAGCATCCTTGTAGCAGTGATAATTAATAATGATAATGTTAACATCCTAACTATGCGGTATAGAAGAGATGAAAACAAAAATCCAGAATTCAGTGCATACCAAATTATTATTGTGTTGCTAGCTTAGAATTCTTTTGCTACATGTTTCTGGATCAACATACTTGGTACAAGAACAACACTGCTATCAACAAATCAGATTTCATGGTTGCCTGACTTACCATATCTATGACCTTTATGACCTACATTCAGTGGAAAAAACATGCCTGTGAATACATTTTTGCAAAACTCCGAAAACGCACCTACTGTATGCATGCAATTCATCACAGTTTCCAATTAAAATGAACACTAGTGGCAGTAAAACACCAACAACTTTCATTCTTTTCCCCACAAATTATGATTAGACGGGCAGATTATCAATTAATAAAGACTTCTTTTCATGCAGCTCCTTCCATAATACTATGTTTTGACCTCAAAACACTTTCACCATAGTGCACAATTTGTAAACTTATTTAGTTATTTCAACACAATCTCACAGCAATTCATTAATAACTATTTTATGTTTTGCTAAATTGGTGGCTAATTTGTACGAATTCATATGATCTCATTCGTACGTTTTCATACGATCTGTGACGGGTAGGTTTAGAGGTGGTCCTTCATGAAAATTTTACCAATTCATATGAATTCACCACCTCATAAAATACTTACGTTTTCCCATGAGATCGGGTTGGTTATTTTCAAACATGATAGAGCAGTAATCTCTTTTAGTGCCACTCACTCATTTAAGAACTGCTTCAATACCCAGCAAGCAATAGCCATGATTTCACCATCTATAGTCTGGCTATGAGTAACCCACTTCTAGCCAAAATAACCTTGAATTTGGGTACATGTCAATTTTGGTTACAAAGTCAACGGTGATCACATGGTGTTTGGTTTAATTTCTTTGGTTATACATCAAATTTTCACTGACAGCCCAAATGTTGCCTTGTTTTAGCCTAGACGTCAGGGCTGTGTTTGGATGTCTATTAGACGTCTTTTAAATGCAATTGCTTGCTGGTTACATACAATGACCAGAGTAATAAAATGTTTCCAAATTCATGTTCATCCATTTTAGATAAAAATAAAAGTGCTTAAGTTCCTCTCACTGGACATTTTGCTTTGAAAGTGTCACGTAATGTGCACAAAACATCTGCACAAAATACAATTTTGCAGACTTGGCACGATTTTTTTCCAGTGAGCCTGGAAATGCATACAATTGAAAATTACTAAAGGATCTTTTTTTCTTTTGTTTGCAGACAAGTTCCCGCCAATATTCTCACCAAAATGTAACCTAATATGTGATAGAAATCATCAGCAGATTTTAATGTGCTGGGTCAATAATTAATTTCTAAAAAATCAACTATTTATTGAGAAATACTTAGGGCCAGATTTACTAAGCAGGGCAAATTAGCATGTGCGCAATTCCAAAAAAAACAACAACACACAAATTAAAGAACACAGACGTAGCTGGATCATTTCCATAATGACCAACACAATCTACCAAGAGCAGCGCAAATTAACGTCTGGTTTCAGACATGCTTTTTTGGGTGGTAAATAATGGCGCAAACACCAGTAAATTGACTAGCGCAAACCTTAGCAAATCACCTTGCATGATTCATTTCAACACTCTCCTCCCACAAATTTTGTGTCTGAAAGGGTAACTCTTAAAAATGCATATGCAATAAGGTCAGCCGCAAAAACAATTCTGTCCATGCCTTTTCAGTGCAAATTTTTCACTGTGTGTCTTTAGTAAATCCTGACAGTAGTTTTTTAACGCCAAAAGAGGGTTTGTGTTGGTGCAAGCTGTTAGTAAATCTGGCCCTTAATATACACTGCTGCAAAAAAATGTTAATTTGACAAAATATAGCACAGCTTTCTGAGAAATAAATTTAGCACACCCACTGTAGTTTTTTTTAAAACTAGCCTGAATAAAGTATGTTTTCTTCTTCAGCTGCTGCCTTATGCATAAATTTCAAGGGATTTTTGCCATAAAGTTTGTGGATTTGCATTTTACAAGTAGCCGGCTGTACATTAGAACAATTTGTGTTTAAGGCATAACACCTCATGCATTTTTAAAACAGTGGTTGCATCCAGTTTATTTCTTGTATTCTCAGAGGAAGTTTTCCTCTTAAAGAATGTTTCTACTGTACCTATAGCTTTTGTAATTAGAATTCATATAATGTCCATTGAGCAATTATTGTATTGAAAGCAGACACTTAGGCTATATATATATATGATATCTAAACAACTTTAGCTCAAGGCTAACAGAATATTCTGTGTTCAGCAGAGTGGGACCCAATTAGCGTGGCCAATTCTAGCTGCTCATCAACAGACTATGGAGGGGGAAGAGTGCAGTGGCAACAATGGAATGCCTTTTATCATAATATTCAATTTGTGCTGGCTTCTCATACTGCAAACAAGGGACCATGCGAGGCATAGATCAAGTGTTGACAATCAAGAGGACATGCTGAAGAGACTTGTCTTTCTAATTGCACTATTGTATATCGAGTTTATTGTTAAGCCAGATTCACTGGCTTTGTGTGGCCTCTAAGCTAAATAGTTTTGTTTATCATGCCGCACAGAGAGTAGCGGATAAGTTTGGCTGAGTCTCAGACAAAAAAAGAAAAAAGAAAAAATGCATTGTATTGGGTTTAACCAAGTGTGTATTTTGTCAACAGTGCTTTTTCCAGCTCAGGCTTACTGGGAAAATGTGCCAGTGATGACATTTCTGCAAAATTACTTTATTTCTTGCACATTTTGCAACACTTTTCAAGTGAAATTTACAGTGAGTGGCGCTAAAGTGCACTCAGTTTAATCCAAAACATATCGTGACGTAATCCTGGCAATGTTTTTATTACTGTATTGTGGCAGTTCAGAAATAAAATGTCTGATAAGTGGTGCTAAAAAGTTAATAGTATATCGCATTTGAAAATAGCGTACCACCTACACTAAACCCTACCCTAAACCAAAACAATAGTGTTAACAAAAAAAAATGTGACATAAAAAAGTTTTTGCTGAAGCAACCATGCCATTTTGGCTTGCTTCTTTTCTACATCAGGCGAGCTACCAAGCACGTTTACTACTTTGGAAAATCCATACATATGGAGCTGATCATGGGATATAAACATCAAAATATATTCGGTTGCAAAACATGCACTATGTTAAAAGTGTTTTGAAGTAACCACATGAAAATAAGTCTTTATTAATCAATAGTTTCCCCCTGTAATCACAAGTTGTTGGTGTAAATTTAAGTTGGAAACTTCTGTGAATTGTATGCAAAAGTAAGTTTTTGGAGTTTTGCAAAAATTTAAGTAGTGGCACTTGGCTTTTACAGCCCTCTAACAGGATGTATAAATAAACAGAGAGCAGTTACAGTGCTATAAACATTCTCCTAACGCTTGCATATTAGGTTTGGGCACAGGAATATGTTTCTTTGGTCACAGTTCTAAGTATACAGATGTCGAAACAGTTTTAAAGGCTTTTCTCAATATTGGGCTATTCCAGTTGGAAGTTAACTATTCTTAGTCAGAAGGCCAGAGCTCTTGAAGTGAGGAGGGAGCAGGGCTTAATGTAGTTTGGAAGACACTTGGCGAAGTGAGCATTAAAAGACAATGTAATTTCCTCATTATCTTCACTTGGAATGTTACCATGACAACAGCACGCAGCATCCATCAGCCCATTAACTGTTCTTATAACATGCATCTCTTACTATTGCTGTTAATATAGTTGTTGTAAATAAATGTTTATTTTGTAATTAAGTTAAGTTTTTTAATTAAATATTTTGTGTGTGTGTGTGTTCCCTCAGTGTTATAAAAGCTCTTCTTTGGACACTCCTGGTAGTCACATTTACCAAACGTGTCTCCAATGAAACTATTTATTTTAATGAAAAAACTTTTTTGAAGTCCATAAAAAATGCACCTGTCCATCAAATAACTGCTCCACACGGCTCTGGGGTGTTTATAAAGCCCTTCTGAAGCGAATCGATGCGTTTGTGTAAGTAAAATGTCCATATTTAAAACTTTATCAAGTAAAGTTCCAGCCGATCGCCTTCTGTGGAAAAGTATTGAAAGTTGAAAGTGAAACTCAAGATGACGTCATGATGAGCGTACCTGGTCGCGTTAGTCTTTCGATCGGCAGAGGACCTTTCAACAATTTTTCCATAAATTGAACACGGAAGACGGTCGGCCGAAACTTCACTTTATAAAGTTTTAAATATGGATATTTTTCTTACACAAATGCAACGATTCGCTTCAGAAGGCCTTTATTAACACCCCGGAGCCGAGTGGAGCACGTTATTTGACGGACGGATGCATTTTTTATGGACTTCAAAAGCAGAGCAACTATTACTGCTATAATAACGCTTGGATTAGCCTGGACTTTTGTAATATAACTCCAATTTTATTCGTCTGAAAGAAGAATGTCACATACACCTCGCATGACTTGAGGGTGAGTACATTTTAATTTTTGGGTGAACTAACCCTTTAATGGACTTATTGAAGGGCCCTTCGTGAAAGGATTTATTTGTTGACTTTCGTTTGCGACACCCCAACAAATTTGCCCATTGTGCTATTGATATGGCTGTTACCTTGGATGTACAATTATGCAAAAGCAACAGATTTGTGTTATTTAGAGTCAGTCATGATTTAGTTTGTGTATGATAAAGTGTATGACATTAAGGGGATTACTGAGATAAAATGAGTAGGCTTTAGGGTAGGTTGGGGTTAGTATATGTTGTAGCATTGCGAAGGTAATCAGCATTGACATGACCATTTAGAATCTGTTGGGGGGCAGACTTTGTGCTGAACTGGTTTGAATAGCACTCGGTTGGTCATGTGATGTAACCTGCTTTATGTAAAATAAAACACCTTTATTTAGGCTGCTGAAATGACTGCAATCTATTTAATCCCAGAATAATTTTAACCATATTTTTACAAATTACTTCTCTGGTGTAATGAGGTACAATTACCGAGTTCAATTTTAAATACTGACAAGTATCTATTATTGAAATAAATGTATTTGCTTTTTCTACTGTGATAAAAGAAATTGTTCCTTCTTAGATTTATGGTGGTTTCATACAAAAATAAATCTCTAGTATGGATAAAATTACATTTTAAAACCTCCTGCAGAAAAAAAAAAAAATATTATTACAAGCCTGTGTTTCTAACAGCTTTTTGACTCCAGATTAAATTGTATGGAATGGAGCACACATCTTACCCACTCTCCACGTCTGTTCTATTTGATGGAGCATCCAGGCAATGAACTAAATCTGGTCTCTACCGCATTTCCTGTTCTCCGACAGTGGAGATGGAGAGGTGAGGAGAGGAGAGGAAGTGACTTATCCATCCTCATTCATCACAGAGTCACACTCCTGCCGTTCAGTATGCTGCGTTGTCACCGAGCATGTTTACTTTCCGAGCACAAGACTATTATGAATGAGTCTCCCACACCCACCTACCGATGCTAAGCAAAGAGATTGTCAATGTGTGCTAGATTAAAAGAGAGGACGCTATCAATAATGTGTGCTCAGTACAGATATATGCTAAGACCTCTCCGTCATGTCATGTTTCAGTCCTTCAGTGACAATGGGTCAATACGGCCCCCTCCACGGATAACTGCTGTTACTGATGGGCTTCTCTGATTGAATTTCATACTACAGTTAGGTTTGGCCATGCAGTGTGATTGGCAGACAATCATTTTTTGAAATGACAGCATGCTTGTCATCTGTAACAGTGTCATTCTGCTGATCTGGGCCTCCAGGTGCTAAGTAACAGAAACATTCCCCCACACTTAAGGCTGGGCAACACTAAAAGATTTATTTTAAGATTTTCAAAATGTGAGAGACCACAAACAAATCCCAGTAGCTCAGAGAATAACGAGATCCAGGCGGTGTTGGGGTAGGTGTAGTGTCAGCCACAGATGTTTAGCCTCAACTAAACGCTGGATTTTGCCGCTCCATTGTTGCAGTAATACAGCAAAGTAATATAGCAAAGTATATAAAGTGGGAGAAGTTGGATCTGCATCCAACCCCGCCCCCTGGATCTCGAGTTCTGCAGTAAGGACCATAAATCATAGATTTAACCATTTTGTTCTTCTAGTGCAGGGTTCCTCAAGTCCGGTCACTAGAAAATCACAGGTAGTTGAGTTTGATCAGGGTTGGAGCTAAACTCTGCAGGACATTGGCCCTACAGGACCAAGTTTGAGGAACCCTGCTCTAGTGTGTCGAGTGCTGCAATGTGACCACACACTAACAGATTCCGTTCACAAACAACCAGAGTCCCACCTGTGAACACGGGAAATCTCTCAAAATACCTTGCATCAAATTTGACTTTAAAGTAAACAAACACGTTAGACGACCAGCAGGAAAAAAATTCGCTTATAGTGTATGGACTGCTTTTTACTGAAAATTTGCGGAGGAAACATGTTTAGATGAAGTCGTGCAGACGGTGTGAACATGGACTTTACATGTTACAGCGCGAGCTGGAGGTGAGTCTTCTGTCAGCTCGCTTTCTGATTGGATATAGTTTCGTTTCACGAGATAATCTCAGAGAGTGCACGTGTTTGCCCTTTGGGGTTCCCCCCGATAAAACTCACCTACCTGTAACGCTCTAGACCTTGATTAGCTTGTGTCTTTGGTTGGATTAGGGTTGGAGCTAAACTCTGCTGGGCAGTGATCCTCCAGGGCCAGATTTCAGGTACCCTACTTTAAAGCATACCATTGATTGGACAAACAGATATCCCCGTCCCCAACTCACACCATGAGGAAAAGCTAGCTGTGATTTTGATTCATCATGTGGCTTTCTCTTTACCAGCAGTGTTATTAAGGTGATTGTCGTAGATAGATTATTTTATGAAAATATATGCAAATACAGCTCTAGTTACGGGTTGTACACTAGTAGGTTATTCGTCTATGATCCCTCGCTGATTCGTCTATGCTAACCATTTACAATAAATGTGATTTCACTCAAGACATCTGTTAAAAACAAACAATAACAAACGATTTTGATATGAAATATAGTGTGGGGCCTCCCAGGCAACACTGAACTTTACATTAGCAGAATTCTGCATTTGCATTTTGTTCACATTATGAAGAGTCATTTTGTTGAGTTGATGACACGTTTTACATATTAAGAAAAACCCTCTACAAAACACAATATCTACTCATTTTATCATGCTTGCAGGCTTGACAAATAAACAGAAGGGGAAGGGTTACATAAAGGTTAAATTATCCTCATAATGTTAATGTTTCCGGCATGTAAACCACAAACTGGCTATGAGGCTTTCACTAATGTTAAGACAGATGGAAAGGCACTGCCTTTCAGCAATACCTGCTATTTTTACTCCTAATAGACACAGATTTCTAATTACATTCAATTACCGAGCAAGAAAGTGATTACAATGCAAGGGGACCGTTACGCCAAAGGACAAAATAATTTAGTACGTCTCCTCAGGCCAGACCCATGACTCGTGAAAACAGCAGAGAGAGATTTTGTCATTCATGTACCGTATTAAGTCAGACAGTGCTCTTGCACATTTGCAGGGGGAAATTTTCTTAGGTCACTGAGTCATATCAAGCGCAACATGACTTCTGCAGCAGGATAAGAGGTTTCGGCTGGTCTCAATCATTCTCGCTGAATTGTGAAATCACTGTAGCATTAAAGCAGGAGAGAATGAGGCCAAAGCAAAATGGTGGCCTCCCAGGTGGTGCAAGCAGCATAAGTAGACTCATTGAAGCTCACTGAGGTGAGTTTTACAGCTATTTGCCATATGTGGTGGGGTGAATTTGCCACATGCAGGCATATATAAATTGTGAAATGATAGGTAAACGCAGTGGATACCAAACATAAACTGTAGCTAGGCATGCATTCCAAATAATGGTTATGAATAAGATGTACTCAATCTGTTATTTTCAAGTCCCTGGCTCCTCTTCATCCCAGTGTATTGGACTTTATACTGCCACCTATCTGCCTGGATGAATGAAGTTTCTCTACCAACTGCTGCTGTTTATCTTTTGTGTGGGTCATTTCCTGTTTCTCTCTGGTTTTCATGTTTTATGGGGACACTCCATAGACATTATGATTTGTATACTGTACAAACTGTATATTCTATCCCCTTCCCCTAAACCTACCCATCACAGAAAACATTTTGCTTTTTTTTTTTTGCTTTTTCAAACAACATCACTTAGTATGATTTATAAACGGTTTTCCTCATGGGGGTACGTAACGTAGCGTTTACCACGCACACACACACAAACTTCCATTCATAGCTCAAAAGAGGATAAATTGTTGGTTCGCATCTTGCCAGCTCATCTCTGACCAGGACAGCAAGTCTTTGTGGTGTATTTGAGAGCTATGGCATTCAGGGTAATTTTGGAATACCACCACGTAGGATGAAACACATCAAACAGAGTAAATGTCGACGCAAGAGGGAGCTGTCTGAAAGGGATGTCAGGGTACCACCCCAGATTGTACCCAAAAAACACAAACCCACAGCTGCTCAACTCAAGGCAGAATGCACATATCGACTTCTACAGAGTCAACATTCATGGTTGGGCTGCTATAACCAAACCTTTGGTCACTCATTCCAATGCTAAATGTCGCTTTCATTGGTGCCAACAGTGCAAATCCTATGCTGTGGACATTGCAAAACATGTATTATTCTCTGATGAGTTCACTCATCATTGATTATCCAGTCTTTCCCACATCTGTGGGAGTTACTGTGTGGAGAAGCCCCAAAGAGGCTTAAAACCTAGACTGTTGCGATCACAGAGTGAAGCACGGGGGTGGATCGGTGATGGTTTGTGCTGCAATATCATGGCATTCCCTAATGTGCATGGCATTCCCCACTGCCAAGGACTACCGAACCATTCTTGAGGACCATGTGCACTCAATGGTTGTCTTGGACTCTTAAGGCCATCACATACTCCACAAGAACTTACTTCATGGGGCCTCTGAGGAATCCCTAGAAGTTTGGCACCTGCTTTTCTCGTGAAGTATGGAATTCACCGGCTTCACATACCTTGTCACTGTGGCACAAAATCCCTCTGGCCAATGTGAAGGACTTGTATCTGTAATTCCAAAAGGAGACATTGATGCTGTATTGGCCGCAAAAGGAGGCCCTACACCATTCTAATATATTATTGTGGTCTAATACCAGGTGTTTCAGTTCATTAGTCTCAGCCTCAGACACCCACGGATCGTTTTTTGAAAGTCAGCATCAGCATATGGCACACTTTTCTGGAAACCCTTCAGGAGTTTCAAAGTCATCATCTGATTGGTTGAATTCTACAGGATGTCCACAAGACATGTGTGTAGCTTTTTTTAATGGTCCACCTGAAAAAACAAATGCTTTGACGCCAAACTCCCTCGTGGAAGAAGAACGCCGTCGTGTTAACAACTGGACAATGAGAGCTTACCGGGATCAACTAAACGCTGGATTTTCAAAATGATGTGAAGTTCGCGGCTCCATTGTGGCAGTAAACTTGCACAATGAATGAATAATTTATTAAATGCACGCCGATCTGTTATTGTAGACTTCATCGACTTTACATTTTCCCGCCCCTAAGCATGACGCGTAACAAAACGAACTGTGATTGGTTGCGTTACATGTCAGTCAAATGTCCTCTTGGGCGGTCCTTGGCCATTGAAAGCTGCGAAAAAGTTTGTGTATATAATGTATTCAATTGACATATACTATGTCCAAAGGAGCCAAGAAAGATGTTTCACCTCAATATGGCTTTACAAATACGGGGAAATAGGCAAATGCCATTTATAACAACAGATCAACATGGTGAACGAGCAATATGGCTGCTTTTAAGGATATTAGGATTAACGAATTAAGATACACAGTGCAAAGATGCAGCCACTAATGCAGCCTCAAATAAGCTTATCAGGCGCTCTGTGGTTCAGAGAGCACATTTCATGAATTGTAAACCTCCGAAATGGAGGGCTTATTAGCATCTCCGATTTAATTTCTTCTCTCTTTTATTAGCAAACCTGTAAAATCCATGGAGGGATCATGGCAATTACCGGTGGTTATATAAGACAGACTGCTATTCTTACAACAAGGAACAACTGGAACCTCATTCTGCAAACAGTACACTCAGGTCATGTATCTCTGTATACCATAACTTATATCTATGTTTGATTAAAAATCAAGTTGTGTAGCAGGTAAAACCTAATAATGATATTGGGTTTTGATTGTCTGGCAAACTAATCTGTATTTGGTGGGTTAGGTGTTGTGTACTTGAATTTATACTTTTTAATATGATAAGTTCTATTCTATTTCTATAAAGATTTGTGTGTATTTCCTTTAGCTTCAGATAGTAAAGCATGAAACTAGCAGCACCAACGCAATGACTTTGATTATCAGGGAATCAACCAACCAACCAAATTTTTTTCTGACCGGTTTGAGAGCTCAAACTGTTGATTGTTACTATTGAATGAGTTGCAAGAAAGCCATATGTGCATTAGTGCATTGAGACTTTGTGATGAGATGATCTTCCTAGCGTGAACCGACCGACCGATCGATCAGTCAATCAGTCATTCAACCAACCAACCAATCAATCAATCAAATCTTTACCCCAAACTTTTGACTGGTAATGTAAATACTGGCAAAAAGTTACTTTTATATTTCAAAAGCATAATGAAATGCAACAATATAAGTATTTTCATCAATGGTCTCAGACTTTAAGTTTCACTTTAAAGTGCAGTCCACACAGAAGCGTTCAGTAAATTTAGCATTTTATTAAACTGGACTGTGGGTGGTTAATGATTAGAGTCACCATGGAATCAAAATTGACAGTGTTTCAGTATTTGTTATAAATTATTTATCCGTGTACATCATTATTTTTTAAAAATTCATGTGCCCTCTTATACTCAAAATAACTTCCCCTCCCTCTGGCAGTCTCTTTTCTTCTCTTCTCTGATGACATGTTACTGGCATGAGGGTGGGACCTGTCGCTCACATGAAATTGGCCAATAGCAAACCACAACCATCCAATCAATCAACTGTCCATGGATAAAATCCAAGTCCCAGCCGTTTCACTCTGATATATGTCACGATAGGGAAGAAAAGAGTATCGTAACTTCCTGGCGACTGTAGGTTCCTTTGAGAATGTGAATCTCAGTAGTGAGATTATGTTGTTTGTACAGCAGCATGATATAAATACAGTCCCGTTGTTATCCTGAATAAGTAAAGAGGCAGCTCAAATGGCCCTAGTGTATTTATGAGCAACTACAGATTTAAATGCATGCCATTGTGATTGAGGTTTTTACAAATCAGCAATGGATTGCTGGGGAATTAATCATTCCCGTGGCCCAGGTTGATTTGATTACTAACTCTCGATGTGCTGTTATGGAATTCAGTGCCGTGAAGCTGTTGATTGTTACTATTGAATGAGTTGCAAGAAAGCCATATGTGCATTAGTGCATTGAGACTTTGTGATGAGATGATCTTCCTAGCGTTAAATATGCTGGATCTGCATGATTACTTCGAGTGCTTGCAAAATCAGGCAGAAAAGCTTCTGAGAACATATAGTGCATAGAAGGCCGCCTGGCCCTTAATAATATGTCTAGTGAGTCTGAAATCAGTGTTTCAGACTCTTATTTAAACTTGAATACAAATTATGCTAGATACAGAAAGTTGAACAGACAAAACATATAATTTTTCTTAAGAAAATCATTGATATTTTTAAAATAGTAGACCTCTAAAGGTGAGTGAACCAGTGTTTGCTCATTATTAGAATTCCCTGGAGCATGTGGAGCATGTTTCACTATATGCATAGGAAGAGAGTGTGTAAAGCTGGGGAAAGCTTAGTCTTCTCCTGGTCACAGACATGGTATGAATACAGATGGGAATACTAGAGGGAATTTTACATGGAATAGGATTATTCTTACATTTTGATGCCTTTTGGGCTTTGAAACCTTTGGGGAAAAAAAACCTTTTTCAAGCTTCTCTACATTTCATCATAAAAAATACATGTTAAAGTTTTCGAAAGTCATACAGGTCAAGCTCAACTAAACATTTTAAACTATTGACTAACAAATTACTGAAATGTGTCCATTATTAAAATATGATTGATGAGTCATGCATAACTGGGTGGTCAAGTCAAGTCAAGTCATATGGTATTCAATACATTCACTCCCATACTTAAAAAAAAAAAAATATTTATGAAAGAAATTAATACTTTTATTGAGCAAGGATGCATTAAACTGATCAAAAGTGCCAGTAAATATATGCATAATGTTACAAAGATTTATATTTCAAATAAATGCTGTTCTATTCATCCAAGATTTCAGAAAAAAATGTATCAAGGTGTTTTCAACATAATAATAATCATAAAGATCATGTGACTCTGAAGACTGGAGTTATGATGCTGAAAATTCAGATTTGGAATAAATTACAGGTAATATATGTAAATAGAAAATAGAAAACAATTATTTAAAATTGAAACAATATATCACAATAATATTGTATTTTACTGTATTTTTGATCAAATAAATGCAGCCTTGGTGAGCATGAGAGACCTATTTCAAAAACATTTCTTATTGATCCCAAACTTTTAAACGACATTGTATTTACCCACACAATTAAGTTACAAATTAATTACAAATATGTATATATATATATTTTTTTTTTTCACAATTTAGCACATATTACACACATACTCAGCCACACAACATCACACAAAAACAGTAGGGACAATACAGCTAAATGTATCCACAGGACAATTTGTGCATAAATTTGACAATTACAGCTTGATTAGAAAATATGCACCTAAAATAGTGATATTGAAAGTCTAGGTCCGGGGCAAAGATAAATCAATAAAAGAAGTACAAACATTGTTATTTGGCCTTCAAGAAAGAAGCTGAAATCTACTGTAATAAAAAACCAACCCCTATGATTTTATTTCGAGTATAATAAAACCCATAACTGCTGATCTAGGAAATAAAGAATGAGTCTCCTTCCCAAATCCAACACTAACCTAAACATTTCTAGAGAGAAATCAGCTCCAGGCTCCTCGTTTCTCTCTTTTTGATTAAATAATTAGTGTGGATTAAAAGGTTCACATTGAATTATAATTAGAGTTAATCTAACAATGCACAATGTTTCCCTTTATATTGCATTCACACATAAATCAATGTGCGACCGTCTCTCAAAACTAGCCTGCACTGAGATGACCTCGGTGAAAATAAATTCTCTGGACACATGCCCTCTCCACTTATACTTTATAGCTTTACCCTGCAGTCAGTTCACCCTCAGCCTATGCCTATTTGTATATAAATTACTCACAGCAAGATCAAGATCTTACATAATGTGCGGATGGAAATGCAGAAAATTAAATTGCTAAAACCGCTGCAGTGGGTGTGAAATACAGTGCCAAAAGGTTAAAAAAATATCTTATCACAGGCCAAATTAATGACCATTGCAATGCATTGCCGCATAAGACAATAACAAGATTCAAAGAAAATGTGTTTAGCTTTCTATTGTTAGTGAAATCTCCATCTAAATATTCAGTAGAAAGAACATCCAGTGCCAGACTCCGATCCAGGACAGTGACAGGATGCCCTTTTTCTGTTTGTGATGCACCCTCTCGTTTTTGCAGTCGGCCTAATGCGCAAGATAATACACCTCCCGTCGCCCTCTTCCCCGTTTCCTTCTGCATGTCAGAAATAAAGAATGAGTCTATGATAAGTCTCAGTGGGAAACTGACCCTCATTTTCGAGGCTGCCAGGTTCTGTGACTTGTACAACTGCCTATCTTATTCGGCCAGACGCTTTCCGGAGTATTCCGCAGAGGAGAGTAATCTGAGTGAAAGACGTGTCTGTTAAAGCACTATCCCACATGCTTGCTCGCGTATACACTTGCCATGCAGGTGTCTGACACAGCGAATAACAAAAGTGAAATGGATAAGCTAAGCACGGCTTACACAGACTAAAACTGATGCATCCATCAAAATATTCTCTGTAAATGGTGGTTTGTAAAAAGCAGTAGCACAGCTAGCATGGTACACTCTAAAAAATGCTGGGTTAAAAACAACCCAAGTTGGGTTGAAAATCACCCAGTGATTGAGTTGTTTTAAGCAAACATTTAACCAAGCCGCTGGGTTAAAGCGACCCATTCACTGCGGTTTAGACAAATCGCACAAATTCAGTTCGCCACCTTGTACAAATACGTACAAATTGGTCTTGAGATAGCGTTGGAATTTCCGAGTTTAGCGAATTTGTACAGGTGAAATAGATCATGTCAGTAGTAGCCGAATTCGGTATTTCACGTAAGGGTGAAAGATT
The DNA here is from genome assembly GCF_949357685.1 of Gobio gobio. Classification (NCBI taxonomy): domain Eukaryota; kingdom Metazoa; phylum Chordata; class Actinopteri; order Cypriniformes; family Gobionidae; genus Gobio; species Gobio gobio. Next base: position 38,268,652 of record NC_137114.1, on the reverse strand, counting down.
TCCCCATGCAGATTTTGCATTGGGTTTAGGTCTTCAGGTGAATTTGCTGCATTGACCAACAGAAAGCTGATTGGTTGGTGACTTCAAAGTGAGCAGTGCTGGCTATGGAATTTTATTGGCGACTAATTAATTTTTACAATCTCATTCATACCTTTTTGTAACATCTGCTTATGCACCATTGATGGTTAGGTTTAAGGCTGGGTTTACATTTATTTACATTTACATTTATGCATTTGGCAGACGCTTTTATCCGCTTTTATTACAGGGACAATCCCTCATTTTGGAGCAACATGGAGTAAAGTGCCTTGCTCAAGGACACACTGGTAGTGACCACTGGGATCGAACCAGCAACCTTCTGCGTATCAGTTCCATGGTTTAACCCACTGGACCACCATCTCAACATGATTATTTTTTTCCCCCAAAAAATATTTATTAGTGCTAATCACATTTTCTCATGAGATCAGGTTGGCTGTGCTTCATCCATTGCCACACTATTGATAATAAACAATAGAAATGTGAAAGGCACCTTAGTAGTTTTAGTAATATACTCGTAACTCAAACCCTACACCTAATCCAAAGAGTCACAGAGACCACAAGCTATGTTATTCCACGAGTCTCAAATGTGCCATCAAAATCAGAGTGTGACCTGCTTTCATGCGTGAATATTCACAGAATGGTGGCATCTCTCCGAAATTGCAACCCGTTCTCACTCCCAAGGCGTCAAAATCCGAAGCATGCTCAAGTGCTTTCCGTGTCACAATAAAGACGCTAAAGGTACCCCGAGGCGTCACTATATCGACACGCTGAGTGCTCCATTCATTTAAATGAGAAACCTTTGGCATCATACACAGACACGTTGGGCATGGGAACGTTATCGTCATGATGAACATATATATTGGGTTATGATTTTGTCATTATACATGTTGGAGTGTGATTCTCAATTTAAGCAGCCAGCATAATTTTATTTACGCTATCTAGGCATCCATTACATCCCTAAACCTACCCATTTGTGTGGTATATAAAACACAGATATAACTGGCAGATACCACTGCATGCACAATTTATTCAAAAAGTACAAATATTCCAAGTGTTCCGAGGCCAAACGATTGATTTCAAAAGCGATCAGCGTGTCCATCTGCCGAAGATCATGAAAACATAAAATTTCAAATATTGCCGCCCGAAGAAACGTTACGTCAGTTTTCATAGTAAAATTGCATTGGCTCTCGTATGTCTCGTGACCAATTGCGTCATAACGTCAGCTTTGATTGTAAAATGTCATTGGCTCTCATGTGTCTTGTGACCGATTGCGTCATGCTAAATAGTCATGTGTATCATTTGAATGAGATATGAATGAGGGCGTTCACGGAGCGGCTGGATTATCATCTCGACGATTAAAACATTTAAGATCAACTCTGTTCTTTAGATAACGCCATAGTGTGACTTCAGAAGACTTGGAATGCAACATGAGTTAATACTTTTATACTGTTTTTGGTCAGTTTTTGCAATAAATAGATGTGACTGTACTTGTATTTGCCTGTTACGTGATTTATATTGTTTAGAAGTGGGTAGGTTTAGGGTAGGAGTTGGGTTAGCTGCTCCAAAATTTAAAAGTAGCCTTTAAAAAATCATGTCTGCTTTTACAAATGCAAAGAATAAAATTGGGTAAACAACTGAAATGAATGGAGCACCCAGCGCGTCGATATAGTGACACCTAGGGGTGCCTTTAGCGTCTTCGTTGTGACGCAGAAGGCACTTGACCATGCTTCGGATTTTGAAGCCTTGGGAGTGAGAGTGGATTGGAAATTTGAACTAAATTTAGGTGGACAAACATTCTGAACTAGCACGCTAAATTCCAGCAATGATGGAAAGTTCAATTCTTTTCCATGAACATAAAGTCAGGTGGGATTCAAACAAGGCTAACAGGCAGACCAAAACAAAGAAAAGAAGAAGATTTAAAGATATTAGCTGAATAAAGGTGCAATATGATAGCTGAGACTTGTGGGGAATATTGCAAGGACCGTAGGCTATTGGTAACCTCAAAGGCAATAACAGACCATCACTGACTCATCTCCTCCACACAAACTGAGAGACCTTGTTTTTTAACTCAAGACAGTGAGCCTGTACGAATCAGTGGGCAGAAGAAACCTGTGCGACAGCTTTTTTCAAAGGTGAAATGCATTGTTTTGATATTGAGGTTGTGCCCTGCGCTCCGCTAACGCGGGGTTAGTTGTAACACGCATGGTTTAACACTTTCCACACGTGCCAGAATGATGAAACTTGTGTATTTACTAGATGCCATATCAACACTATATAGAGAAAAAATTGCATCAAAATTAAAATATCTTTGGCAGTTATCACTGTACATTTATTTAACCACAGCAAAAGTAAATTTCTTCTATTCAAGTTTAATATCGTCGCTGCCGATGAAACTCACGTATGTCCAAAACGCGTACTTTTCAGGAAGTGAAAAAAACACTGTATTTCAAAAGCAGTTGAATGTAGCATTGTCATACTTGGTACGGCATCTTTACATGTAACCATATTCTTGCCAGTGTAATGATATAATCCACATTTGACCAAAATTTAGTTTAAATGGACATACGTGCATATTTTACAGTAACGGTGGTCGATACGCGTTCTTCCGATCATTAATTAGAATGGCCAAGTCGCGTTTCATATTGACAGAGGAATACGTGCTGGACATTCTCAGCCTCTGGCAAGCGGTGATAGCAGTATGAGTGAGGCATGTTCTAGTGACAATCATGACAGTAGCATTACAGGCTATAATTTGATCAGTTTGACAAGGAAAAAAAAGTTTGAATCTTATCAATGAGACCGAGTTTATTTACATACTAGCAAGCAAACTAATCTGTGAAGAACTAGATTAGAACTAAACTCTGGAGAGCTTCAATGTAGTACTTTCGGCTATCCAGTGCTGAGCTTCGATGAAACAACTTCACGAGACCGGCGAGATGCTTCCACAGGGCGGGAGTACGCGGCGTGATTGACAGCTTTGACACCAAATGGATATACATGTAAATCAGATGACATGATTTCACAACTTTTCATTGGCCATTTAGATATGTGAGGCATACTGTATACGGAAATGAACCTGGACATTCAATCCGTCAAAAAAAATTGCAAAATTGGCAAAATGGACATACGTGGTTTTCATCGGACAGCGACGATATGCAGCAGACACAGTTGTAATTAAATCATTTGTAAGATGACTTTCTGCGGAGTGTAAACACTGACTCTGCTGCACTTTCAAAATAAACTTTAGTTGTGCTTGCTGTCTAGGGACCAGAATATCATAAAGACTTGATGGCTGTTTTAACTTGAGCCAGTAAGCAAGCACCTAGCAACCATTTAGTAATTGCATATCAACGACCCACCCTGTTGAAAAAAACAGCATATGCTGGTTAAGTATGTTTTGAAGCATGGCAGCTGGTTTGAGCTGGTTTATGCTGGTCCTTAGCTGGTCATGAGCTGGGTTAAGCTGCTCAAGTGCTGGTCCTGAGCTGGAGCTAGTTTAGACCAGCTCAGGACCAGCACAAACCATCTAAGGACCAGCATAAACCAGCTCAAACCAGCTGCCATGCTTCAAAACATTTTTTCAACAGTGCACAACAGTCAAGTCTTTCACAGGTAAGCACTACTCACGCTTTCCACTGAAAATCTGTCTCAAATTCTGAGCGTTGGTATGCAGTTATCCATCTATAAAAAGGAAAATCTTCATAGCTTCTATTGAAGTCTTCGGTTAGGCTTGTGACTGAAATGGCTTTGTCCTTTTTTGAAGGACAGCTTAGTAAAGATCAGCTACCAGTTTTCATGAGGACAATCTGATTGAATTTACAGCTAGGTCCAGTCACACTGGCCTCTATTCTTTAATCCTGTCTTTCGATCTTGACCCTTATTCCACAGAGACCACCCACACAAGTGTTTAATCTTCTTTCCAGTTCTATAGTTACTCATCATCCGTCACCATATCTTGTTCAAAACTATATGACAACAGTAAATCTGTATTGTTCTGAAGGTCCAGCAGGGCTCAGTTACAGTACTGTTGATGAGCCATGGCGAATATGTATGATCAATGTTATATTAGTCTTGTTATTTATGTCTAATCCCTATTGAATGCACCCTTTTACATTATTTATTTTAACTATACATTACTATTTACGTTAACAAATTTGATGTACAGTTCACTAATTTGGGGTTGGTATGATTTTTTTGGGTAACACTTGATTTTACAGTGTCCTTGTTACATTGCTGTGGTAACAACTATAAATGATGCATATTTACATGCAACAAACCCTTAACCAACCCCGGTTCCTGACCCTAACCCAATGATATACATGTAGATAATTATTATTACTCTGTACTTAAATATAATTACACTGTAACACAGGCACCTTATAATAAAGTGTAACCGATTTTTAAAAGGAAGAGTCTTGTCATGTTTGGTTCGATTAAAACGAACCCTGGTGCGATTGCTCGGTTAGAGCGGTTCATTTGAAAATATGTGAAAGCTGCCATCCGAACCCTGGTGCGCACCAAACAAGCGGGCCGAGACCGCTAAAAGATGGGTCTCGGTCCGCTTCCAAACGAACTCTGGTGCGGTTCGATAGATATATGAACACAACACGGACCAAAGACATGTAAACAAACCAAAAACAGGACGTGATGTCACAAGATGCAACGCTACAAGTCAGCTGATTTGACAACGCAGAAAGATCGGCGTATACAAAACTAGTAGAGGGCAAACGTGGAGCAACGAGGAGGTAAAGTGCCTCATCAATATTTGGTCCGACGAGCATGTTTTGAGCTGTCCTTCATCTATTAATTCATTTTAAAAAATCATATGTAATTTGTAACGTTTTAATAATAAGTCTTTGATCAGGTAATCTTCAACTAAACTATTATTTCCAAAGAACAGCTATAAACATGGGGAAATCACGAAAAATAACTTGATTTAACAGTTATCAAAGAAATGCAATTCTGATTGTGTAAGTAGTACTTTATTCTTTGATTTGAAAGGACATAATGTAAGCATACCTGGTTCTTCTCATCAAAGGACCTGTGTTGCCCATTAGTCGGTACAGACGACGAAACTGCCGTCTCTTTGCAGCAGATCTTCGTTTCTGCATACAACGGAGGAAATCCTGGTGCTGTTTTGAATGTTTTGAACATTTTATGAGCTCTTTGTGAGTTCTCAGCTGGTAAAAATAAAATCATATGTACACGCATAAAATGATCGCGTTTAATCCAGCACACAGCATTGTTTTGAATGTTCGGTAAGCAAGCTAAAGCCGACCAATCAGGTTGTGACGGTCACGATCCCTATGCCTTTGGTTCGGTAACTTTAGGTTCGCTGTTAAAAATGCCAGTGTGAACGCTGAGCGGAACAGGACTATGGGCCCTATCTTGCACCCAGCGCAATTGACTTTGTACACCGACGCATGTGTCATTCCTATTTTGCACCCGCGCAAAGCGCGCTTTTCCCTCCACAGAAGCATGTCGCTAAACTAGTGAATGAACTTGCGCTACCTGGGCGGTTCAGCGCAAAAAATGAGGCGTGTTCCGGCGCAAACAATCCCTGGTGCTATTTTGCTGTTCCATTAAACAATTGCGCCACTGACCAGAAAAAACCTAGTCTAAAGTCAGTGGCGCGTTGCGCGTTGTTCATTATGCTATTTTAAGGGCGCATGCTTGACCATAATGTATAGCGTGCACAACGCGCATACACTTTGCTCATGTAATCTACACAGATGCAACAGTTATTTTTGCAAATCATAAATTGTTACACTAAAAAAATATTAACACATGAGATGACGGAAATCATTGTGGTGTGCCACGAAGATGTGAAAAAATAGGCATAAATCTAGCTTACAAATGATTCAGGCTAATTGTAATAATTAAGGATAAGACCTGTTTGCCCAATAGTGGCAAGACATATATGTATATAAGGACATCTGACAAATTGGTTTGTCCGTCAAGAACCAGGAAAAAAAATCGACTGAAAAACTGAAAAAAACTGAAAGACTGAAAAAAAAAAAGACTGTGAAATCACCTTTACCATAATGTACAACATTACAACTTCACTTATCTGTCTTTCACTGCTCTTACAAGAACATCAGTCTCCTCGGCTGTGAACCGCTCCTGGCGTGCGCCTGGTAAATACGCCATAATAATAGCAATCCATAATGGAACTTGCGCACCTGCTTTTAAAGGGAATGTTGGATGACGCTCGGATTGGTTTATTCACGTTACGCCCAAACCACACCTATGAATAATGAAGCTACTTCAGACCAACCCATTTTAGATTTGCGCCGGGTGCAAGAGCCATTTATCCCGCCGGGAAAATAGCAACAGCGTCGAGACCCGCCCACAAAATACTTGCGCTTCGCGCTTTGACACTTGCGTTTCAGATCGTTAAAATAGGGCCCTATATGTTTTGTTTTTGTTTTTTGGTCCGGACCAAATGAACCAAACAAACCGAACTACAAGTGTGAACGCACCCTTAATCTCACCAAGGCTTTATTTACTTGATCAAAAATACAGTAAAAACAGTAATATTATTATTATAATTGAAAATAACTTTTCTGTTTTAATTCATTTTAAAGTGTAATTTATTCCTGTGATGGCAAAGTTGAATTTTCAGCATCATTACTCCAGACTTCAGAGTCACATGATCCTTCTGAAATCATTCAAATATATATATATATATATATATATATATATACAGTATATATATATATATATATATATATATATATATACAGTATATATATATATATATATATATATATATATATATATATATATATATATATATATATATATATATATACAGTATATATATATATATATATATATATATATATATATATATATATATATATATATATATATATATATACAGTATATATATATATGTCTTTTTGTAGTTTGAATAATAAATAACTTCTGTCACTTTAAGACCTGACACACGCACAGATCCCAAACACTGTTCCTGTGAGCTGGTTACAACTGTGTTTACGTTAAAACTCACCAAGATGGGCATTGAGACATTTTTGAGTGTATTTGACCATTAATAAGGTGGAAAAAGGAGCTAATTTTTGCACTTGTATGTCAGAGGCGGCTTTATTGCGGTATGTGTGTGTGTGCTTCAGACGCGAGCGCGAAATCTGCGGGAATTAGTAGAATTAACGTTATGTGCAACCCCGCGCAAAATTCAGACCGGTCACACCAATACTTACATGCTGTCATGAGGGAAAATCCAGCAGAACACCCATTCGCAATGTTCAGAGGATTAAACGGACTGAATGAGAGGAGGCGGGTGCATGTCAACTCGCTGTCGGTCGGAGAAGAGAGCGCAGCTGATATTGATACTGTAGAAAATTATTATCGTATCGTTTCAGATATTTCAGTATCGATACATAGCGAAATATGGATATTTTTGACAACACTAGTAGGCATACACACAGGTTCGAAGACTTGTTCTCTCGCCCCCTACAGTGCGATTCGGCTAGGTATACATCCGCGCTAAAATATCAAGGTGAAAGTCATCATAGCTTGCGTAGTATAGACCCAGCTCCCAACCCAACTTTGAGAATAGATTAACAGCGATATTTTTTTTATCGCCCGATAAGAGTCTCGTTACGTTAACGCAGCACGTTAGCACCGATAATGGCCCACCACTAATAGTAAAGTTTCGGAGATGCTCTGACCCAGTCGCCTAGCCCTTACAATTTATCCCTTGTCAAACTCACTCAAAACCTTGCGCTTGCCCATTTTTCCTTTGAGGACAAAATGTTCACTTGCTTCCTAATATGTCCCACCCACTAACAGGTGCCGTGATGAAGAGATAATCAGTGTTATTCACTTCACATAATGTTATGCCTGATCGGTGTATATACGTACACACACACAGATTAGTTTTTCCTCATTTATTTTCCGATTTATTTATTATAATTGGTAGCTCACATCTGAAAAATAATTGTGTGTATTTTTTTTTACCTCTAGCACATTCATAAGACAAACAGAGGGAGCATATGCTTTATTTTTCAGTTTTCATAAAGAGCCCTTATATACTGCTTGGCTATTACCTGCTGCTTACATTTCTGTACCATGTTCTTTTTAAAATCCTCAGTGAACTGGTTTCAGTTAGATTCGATTTATTTTAGGTCACTGGTGCAGTGGTAAGGTTGAAGTAAGGTTGGTAAGGCATGGGGATTTTGTTGAATGTGTATTTCTGCTGGCAGTCCAGAAAGTAAGAGCTCATGTTTTTTTTTTTTTTCTCATTCTAAATCTTTCACAATATTGATGCTTGAGCATAGTTGTGCAAGAAACCAGCAAACGTTGACACATTTCACATATTTTTTTCCCCTGTTGTCAATGAAAAACCCATTTTGTGGCTTGAAATCAACCAGCACAGACCTTGACTTGATAAAGTTCGCCATATATGTTCAATCCATGCTGGTTCTGAAGGATTTTCTTTTCCTACACAGTGTCCTTCAGTAGCCTTCACAAAGGATGCATGATGAACTTCACATTGACACTGCACCATTTGGGCTTTTCAGTTATAATTTATGTTTTGAATGCCGAGATGGGCATGTATTCTCAGTTCTCGGGATGTGACCATGGCTGTTATCTGACCCTTGGCCTCCAGTGACTATTGATCAATTGTATGTTGCCTGTCGTAATTCAATTTTACTCTCTGCTCATACTATAGTTGATTCAATTATGCTTTAAAACAAAAATCCATACAGCCGACAGAGCAAGTAAAGTCAGTCAGGTATACAAAAGGTTGATTTGTGTGGTATGACTTGAGCATGGAGAAACTCCAAGAATTATTTGTCAAATTATTGCAAAAATGGAATACATTTTTTGTACGGCATTCATTATTTACTCACCCTCATGTCATTCCAAACCTGTATGACTTTATTTCATTCGAATATAAAAGGTGATTTTTCACCTTTAAAAAAAGCGAGGTCATTTTATCTGAACATCAACATTTATAAAATGTAGTCAGTTGAAACAGTTTGGACGTTAGTACATCTAATGTTGTGTCTCTGGAAAATAGTGATCTATGACATTGTATTATGTTTAATATAATTTTTTTGGCTGTTAATGTCTGTTTATGAGGGTTTTGTGGACACGTTAATTTTTGGGGAACGACCCCCATAGAACAGGCACAGGGTGTTGCTACTAATGTTACTATTTTTAAATTGAATATTTATTGTAACTCATGGGGTTATTATTTTGATGTTCAGACATTTTCTCTTTCCATTAAAACCTATTCGCTAATTGTGTGAAATCCTTCAATTTGAATTCAGTATGGGCTGCTATTATGACATATCTATAATTGAAATATGGGCAATTAAACATTTAAATATTAATATGCCTGTACATAAAATAATACATTTACCTAAGATGAATCTCTTTCACTGGGGTTCTGCTTTGTCTGTCATTGACAGGCGATGCAATGACACGGGCCATTATTGTGGTTAAAATAGCGGATTTATCTGGATTTAAACATTTTTGGAAACATTTGGGGTAATGCGAGTACACAAGCCAAAATATATAACATTGTTCTATAGTGATTGTTGGATATTTTAATCCAAAAATCTTACATATTATGCCTTTAAAAGGTGCAGTAAGTGATTCTGAGAAATGTGTCAAACAAACACACCCGTCCTCCCTTCACTGCTCTGCCCCTATAAAATGCACAAACATGCAATGCAAGAGAGGATGTCTCTTCTGAAGCGAAGCCTAGCCTAATAATGCTTCACGAAGAAAAAAAGCAAAGTTTAAGAACGAATGTCAAGGAAGAACAAAAAATTAACATACAGTACACAAGAGTATATACAAGCAAGAGTTTGTTGTTAGTCGGCAGCAGCTCCAGACAAACAATGACAATCAAAACTGTCCTGTTACTATAGCTAACATTACAATAACAGCAAAACCAGTGTTACTCACGTACGGAGCAAAAACAACACAACCTTGGCATCCATTCTTAAGTTCCTCCCGCTCAGGTCTCTTCAGCGCTGGAAAGCTTTTCTAATATTAATGTGGGTCCTAAAGCGCTTGCCTGACCATAACCCGTCTTTCTCCAGCGATATTCCTATAACCTTTTCTCTTTTGTAATGTCTCTCATCCATCTCTCTTTCTACAGTCAAATCTCCCTCTGGCTCACTCTATCTCTTCCCTATTGTGAGTATATACGCTCCTTACTGCTGATTGGCTAAATGTGTTGTGGTGATCTGTCTGATCCACTTTTAACAGCGTTTTCAGAAATCACTTACTGCACCTTCAAATCTCTCCACCACACAAAGCTGTAACGTTTTTGCTGAAGACTTGAAATTAGAGGTCGACTGATAGTGGATTTTACCGGTACCGATAACTAGGTTTGACCGCACTTGCCGATAACCGATTAATCGACCGATAGTTTTTAAAATGGATACTGGATAAAAAAAAACATAAGTAAAACAGTGCTGAACTTCATAACAAGTAATAAAAAAAAATGTGCTGATCGATGAAAATGTGCTAAATTAAAAACATATAAATATGAATATTAAAATGAGAATTTCTAACAGAACAAATTCTTCAGAAAATAATTTAAACATTAAAATATTACAGGTCAAATGTGTTTCTTTACCTATAACCTAGAAACATGCATGTACAAGGATGTATAGCTTACATGAACTACACACTCTAAAAAATGCTGGGTTAAAAATAACCCAAGTTGGGTTGAAAATGGACTAACCCAGTGATTGGGTTGTTTTAACCCAACCCAATTAATGGGTTAGTCCATTTTCAACCCAACTTTGTCAGGATACTGAGAGTGAGGACCCAGATGCAGAATGAGCAGGGGGTGAAATTTATTAACAATATTTGACACAGGACAAGACTGGTGAGACAGGAACAAAGTCCAAACAATAGGGGCAGGACACAATGGGAGAAGTGGCTGGTCAGGGTAGAGACAGCAGGGATGGGATGGCCAATGATGGAGACGAGGCAGCAGCTCGAGGAACCAGGCTTGACAGTAGGTGATGTGACTTGCTGTGAAACCAGACTGGTTGCCAGGCCAGGAGAGTCCAGGGTAACCAGGATGGAACAGGATGCAGGACGGGAAACACCACAAGACAACACACAAGACAACAAGAGAAACAAACATGAGCAAAAAGCAAAAACTAAGAATAGGGATAAATGCCAACAAAGTAACTAGAATCCAAAAAAGAAAACAGAAGAAAGATTTCTCAAAAGAGAGAAAAGGCAAAATAAATAAAAACTAAAAATAAATAACTGGAACTAGAAACTAAATCTGTAACGTTGCAGGAAACTAGAGAGAGAAAATAAGGATAGGGAAAAAGTAACCAAAAACTATACTAGACGAGATAAACTACTATCACCAGGACAAGGTTAGCTAGACACGAGGCATACAACAAAAGCACACAACGAACCAGCAAGGACAAGAGGGAAATGAGCTCAATATAAAAGGGAAGAGCACATGAGGATCAGGTGAACACAATTAATCAAACAAGGACTAGACTAGGACTAAACAAGGGGGCGTGGTAAAGGGAAACAAGGAGGTGGGACGAGAGGAGCACATGGCCAACACAAACAAAGATAGAACCATGTGGTCAGACACAAGACAAACAAAGAAACATTGAACAGACACAAGACAGACAAGACTGACAGGGCAGGACCCTGACAGTACCCCTCCCCCAATGGACGCCTCCAGGCGTCCACACGAGGCAAAGGATTCAAAGGGGGTAGCAACTGGGAGGGCAGGAGGGGTGTAAACATCGGCGTCCCATAACAGCCAGGAAACAGAGGGGGTGGAGCAGGGAGGGTAGGAGTCAATCCAGCGGTATGGTTAGGAACTGCCCATGGAGGTGCTGGCTTTGGAGGAACATGACAGCCAGGCAACACCAAAGACGGGATGGGAGGGACGGGAAACTGATTAGTGGCACTTCTAGAGATCGAGGGCCACTTCACTGGTGGGGGCCTCCAACAGGGTTTGGGGTTAGGAACAGATGCAGGGAAAGTCTCTTGATTAGGGAAATGCTTGGGAATGAATTCAGGAGCCATAACGGCACTGGCTGATAATGACGACTGTTTTGACGACTCCCGGACAAACGTGATGTCAGGAACAGCTTCAAGGGCCTTATCAGACTTAGAAGAAATACACCCTGCTGAGGAATTTAGGGCTGAAGCAGACGTCTTGGCTGTGGCAGAAACAATCTCAGTGGGCATGACGAGACTGGCAGGAAATCTCTCATTAGGAGAGTCATGGTTAGTGAGCAGCTCAGAAGGAGCCTACGTGGCTATAGCGGGCAGAGAAGGACGCGCTGAAATGGCCTCCATGACCAGGTCAGGAGCAGCTTCTGGAGAAATAACAGGACTGACAGGGTCAGCTTCTGTGGGCATGACTTCACTGGATAATATCCCCGAGACGGTCTCCGTGACTCTAGCAGGAAGACATGGATGCTCTGGAGAAGCCTCTGTGGCTGGAACAGGAACGGTTTCAAGGGACATGACTTTACAAACAGGAATGGTCTCTGAGAACATAACATGACAGACATCAGTTTCTGTGGGCTCAAATGGGCTTGCTAGCTGTTCTGAGGTAGCCTCCATGGCCAGGTCAGGAACAGTCTCCGTTGAGGTAGCGGTGTTGATTTGAATGCCCAGCTTGGCCATGACAGGACTGATAAGTGATTCAGGCTGCGCAGTCACCGGTTCCTTCAGCACAGGAATAGGTGGTGAAGTAGGTGGCTTAGGGGTTGGTTCAACCAGACTAGATGCCTCTGAAATCGCTGGATACAGATCCAACAGGGTTGGGTCTTCCTGGACCATATGATTAGAGACAGCTGAAACCGGACCCTCCTGGACCAGTGGGTTTAGGACCTCTGAAAGGGCATTTGACTGCACAACATGCCCTCTCCTCTGGGGACAGAACAGCGCATGACTGGCCACTTCTGGTGTGACTGCAACCTTCTCAATCGACTGTGGGAGGACTTGAGTGGACTCATGGGCAGGAGCCGACACGACAGATTCTGGACTTGGCACAGGGGCAGGAGCCGACACTGGACTTGGCACAGGGGCTGGAGCCGACACTGGACTTGGCACAGGGGCTGGAGCCGACACTGGACTTGGCACAGGGGCTGGAGCCGACACTGGACTTGGCACAGGGGCTGGAGCCGACACTGGACTTGGCACAGGGGCTGGAGCCGACACTGGACTTGGCACAGGGGCTGGAGCCGACACTGGACTTGGCACAGGGGCTGGAGCCGACACTGGACTTGGCACAGGGGCTGGAGCCGACACTGGACTTGGCACAGGGGCTGGAGCCGACACTGGACTTGGCACAGGGGCTGGAGCCGACACTGGACTTGGCACAGGGGCTGGAGCCTCTTGATTCAGGCCCTCTCGTACCAACAGGCTAGGGGCCTTTAGAAGGGCATCTGACCTGCCAACATGGGCCCTCCTTTTCCTCCGCTTCCGAAGGCATGACAATTTGTACTCGACTGGCTCTGGACTGGTTGCAGGGTCGGACTCGACTGGCTCTGGACTGGCTGCAGGGTCAGACTCGACTGGCTCTGGACTGGCTGCAGGGTCAGACTCGACTGGCTCTGGACTGGCTGCAGGGTCGGACTCGACTGGCTCTGGACTGGCTGCAGGGTCGGACTCGACTGGCTCTGGACTGGCTGCAGGGTCGGACTCGACTGGCTCTGGACTGGCTGCAGGGTCGGACTCGACTGGCTCTGGACTGGCTGCAGGGTCGGACTCGACTGGCTCTGGACTGGCTGCAGGGTCGGACTCGACTGGCTCTGGACTGGCTGCAGGGTCGGACTCGACTGGCTCTGGACTGGCTGCAGGGTCGGACTCGACTGGCTCTGGACTGGCTGCAGGGTCGGACTCGACTGGCTCTGGACTGGCTGCAGGGTCGGACTCGACTGGCTCTGGACTGGCTGCAGGGTCGGACTCGACTGGCTCTGGACTGGCTGCAGGGTCGGACTCGACTGGCTCTGGACTGGCTGCAGGGTCGGACTCGACTGGCTCTGGACTGGCTGCAGGGTCGGACTCGACTGGCTCTGGACTGGCTGCAGGGTCGGACTCGACTGGCTCTGGACTGGCTGCAGGGTCGGACTCGACTGGCTCTGGACTGGCTGCAGGGTCGGACTCGACTGGCTCTGGACTGGCTGCAGGGTCGGACTCGACTGGCTCTGGACTGGCTGCAGGGTCGGACTCGACTGGCTCTGGACTGGCTGCAGGGTCGGACTCGACTGGCTCTGGACTGGCTGCAGGGTCGGACTCGACTGGCTCTGGACTGGCTGCAGGGTCGGACTCGACTGGCTCTGGACTGGCTGCAGGGTCGGACTCGACTGGCTCTGGACTGGCTGCAGGGTCGGACTCGACTGGCTCTGGACTGGCTGCAGGGTCGGACTCGACTGGCTCTGGACTGGCTGCAGGGTCGGACTCGACTGGCTCTGGACTGGCTGCAGGGTCGGACTCGACTGGCTCTGGACTGGCTGCAGGGTCGGACTCGACTGGCTCTGGACTGGCAGGAACTGACTTGGTGGAACAAGAGACAGATGCAGCAGTCCGAGCCGCCCTCTTCCTTCTCAACCGTCGCTGCTCAGTAGGACTCAGAAGATGATCTGGGACTTGACTCGACGAGGGTGGGAGAGCGGGTTGGCCACAGTGATCAGACTCTGGGGGCGTAAGGATCTGCCAGTCTTTGCGGTGGTGCAGGTAATTAGCAAAATTCCAATAGTCCAGGACCGCTAGCTGATCCATCTCCCATTGTGGTAGGGGATCATTCAAGCAGAGGTTGAATGCCGCTTTAAGGGTTGAATCAGGGTACTCTAGGCCCCTTGCCATGGTCCAGAAAAACTGGGCAAAGGACCGTACCTCCCGGTCCTTCTGGCGAAGCGATAACAATCCCTTCTGGAGTGCCAGTCTCTCTTGGGCAGTCGCAGGGGGAACAACACGGATGCTCATTGCTGGGTCCTGTCTTGGCTGGTTCGTTCTGTCAGGATACTGAGAGTGAGGACCCAGATGCAGAATGAGCAGGGGGTGAAATTTATTAACAATATTTGACACAGGACAAGACTGGTGAGACAGGAACAAAGTCCAAACAATAGGGGCAGGACACAATGGGAGAAGTGGCTGGTCAGGGTAGAGACAGCAGGGATGGGATGGCCAATGATGGAGACGAGGCAGCAGCTCGAGGAACCAGGCTTGACAGTAGGTGATGTGACTTGCTGTGAAACCAGACTGGTTGCCAGGCCAGGAGAGTCCAGGGTAACCAGGATGGAACAGGATGCAGGACGGGAAACACCACAAGACAACACACAAGACTCAAGACGAGACAACAAGAGAAACAAACATGAGCAAAAAGCAAAAACTAAGAATAGGGATAAATGCCAACAAAGTAACTAGAATCCAAAAAAGAAAACAGAAGAAAGATTTCTCAAAAGAGAGAAAAGGCAAAATAAATAAAAACTAAAAATAAATAACTGGAACTAGAAACTAAATCTGTAACGTTGCAGGAAACTAGAGAGAGAAAATAAGGATAGGGAAAAAGTAACCAAAAACTATACTAGACGAGATAAACTACTATCACCAGGACAAGGTTAGCTAGACACGAGGCATACAACAAAAGCACACAACGAACCAGCAAGGACAAGAGGGAAATGAGCTCAATATAAAAGGGAAGAGCACATGAGGATCAGGTGAACACAATTAATCAAACAAGGACTAGACTAGGACTAAACAAGGGGGCGTGGTAAAGGGAAACAAGGAGGTGGGACGAGAGGAGCACATGGCCAACACAAACAAAGATAGAACCATGTGGTCAGACACAAGACAAACAAAGAAACATTGAACAGACACAAGACAGACAAGACTGACAGGGCAGGACCCTGACAAACTTGGGTTATTTTTAACCCAGCATTTTTTAGAGTGCATGCAGTATGCATACATTTTTACAGCATGTATTAATATGAGCAATACAATTGTACCTTGATCATTCATGTTAGGTCATAGTGCATCAACCAAGGTTAACAGATAAAAATAAAAAATCAAACTCAATTTAATGCTCAAATTAACATACTAACAATGAACAATACTTCACCAGCATTTATTAATAATGTTACAAATGGAATCTTATTGTAGTGTTACCATTTCATACAAATTCAAACAGTCTGCTTTTTTAGAAGGCGATTATCGAATACAAAATGAATGCGCTTCTGCTTTGTTTATGTCGGCAGCATGACGATACAGTTTGCATTCTCATATCACTAATTTTATATATGCAACATTTAGGTCTGACTTGCGTGTGTTTTTATCACATTGTTTTAACTGCTTGAGGTACTGCTAATGTTAGCGTCCTCTTAGCCTCGTTGACAAACATACACACTGCTGTTATTTGCCTGTTAATGCAGCATCTAGTCAAAAAATGCATTACTTTATAATGATTTGGAAACAAGTACTGTAGTGTTCTGTATGCATAACGTTTCTCTGTCGTGTTTTAAATTGTTTTAAACGCGCATCTGATGTGTCAGCACTCTCTGCTCAGCGTGCAACCTCAAGTGTGAATGTAAACACAAGGCATCAGTGAGTTTTTATTTGGCCTCTAGAGGCCGCTATCATGCTATATAATGCCAGCAGAGCAGACCCTTCTCATAGCTCTTGCACTGTGTGATGACAGCGCATCCGTCTCAGCCGCTCCAGCAACGGACACAACACGAAAAAACTATCGATGTGGATTTTTGCCGATAACCAATTGTTCCACCAATCAACTATCGGCAGTGTTGCCACAGTTACTTTGAAAAAGTAACTTAGTTACTTTACAGATTACTTGATTTTAAAAGTAACTAAGTTACTTTACAGATTACTTGATTTTAAAAGTAACTAAGTTAGATTACAAGTTACTTTATTAGTTACATTCATCAGTTGCCGACAACACCTCTGCAGCCTCAACATAAAAATGACAACCGTTTTTGCCAACACTTTATTGGAAAGTGCATTTTTAACAGTAACGTCAACAATGTATCTCCTGAAATTGTATCTCCAAAAAAAATCTTTTGACTAATTTTATAAAATCTAAACATGTTAATGAAAAGGTACAAATTACTTTGTGTTCTTATTAAATATATTTATGAAAAACAATTTATATTTATTTTTTAATTTATATTTATATATGAATGTAAATAATTATATGGGCCTACACAAATAATATAAAATTACAAGATTTATATTTTATTGTAAACGTAATGTGCAGCTCTGTAAAGGGACAACAAATATATGATCGATACGTGAGAACAATATATTTTTTAATAATCTTTCAGTGCACAAAACTATGAAAATATATGAAACGCTTCAAAACAGAGCAGCAACAAAGCGCTTATGCGCATCCCGGGTGCAGAATGATGCGCTTAAAGCAACATGGAGTCAGAGTGTGCAGTGCAGAGCGAGTGCACATTGAAAAGTTCACGGCATAAAGAGAAGATGAGCATTGAGCCCACAAATCCTAGTCTACTATGTAGCCTATATCGGTCCAAACATTCACTGATTATTTGTTTCTTCACAGTTTAAATTCCGGTTATTGTGCGTGTGATGCTAATTAATAGTCCTTGTGTTGTCACCTGGGTAGCGAGCACAACATCTTTCAGAAACCGCTAGATAAACTCCAGGAAGATCAATTATTTTATCAACATATCAAGTATTATTAACGGTAATATATCATATTGGAGTGAGCTTTACCGTGCAGCTGACTTGAACCGAGCGCGACGCGCAGTTTGAATGCTGAACGAAGAATGACAGCTACAGCGGAGGAAAGACATTCAGCTATGGAATGGCTTTAGATGACTTTGTAGGCTACTAGCAAATCATAATATACTAATAATGATTGCTGAAGGATAATGTGACAATATACATTTCTGATGATTATTTAATTATCACGACATGCCTAATCTGAGCAAGTGACTGCCTGTCTTGAGTTTTGTCGACAGACGGAGGCGACCGCCTCGTAATTCTCTAACGTTATGCCGGAAAACCCCTGCTGAGACTAAACAAGAAAGCAAAAATATATATTTTTATTAAGGAAAATGACAAAAATAGTAACTCACAGTGACTTGGATAAGTTACTTTAATCTGATTACTGGTTTGGAAATAGTAACGCGTTAGATTACTCGTTACTGGAAAAAGTAGTCAAATTAGAGTAACGCGTTACTGGCATCACTGACTATCGGTGCCGATTAATCGGCAAAACCGATGAATCTGTCGACCTCTACTTGAAGTATAACACACAAGTGCTTTGTGAGTTGTTTTTGAAGCTTTAAGATTCATAGTCCACTTTCATTTGTATTGCATGGAATAAGACCAAGGGTGGGTCAATTATTACAGGATTCTTAATGTTGGATGAACTATCCCTTTAAATGTCTTGATCAAAACAATAAGTGATCTTTAAGAAAAGTTAGTTCTGGAATCCAGCCCTCAAATCCTTCTTATTTTTTGAATCTTTTGACCCACTTTGCTGAAACACAGCTGTGGCCTAGATGTGGCTTGACATTTTTAAATACGGTCCTATAACATTCCCCCTCAGATTAAACTGAACCCATCCCATTAAACCGTAATGAGGCTGTCACTCAGGACACGCAGTAAGGAAGAGGAGGTAAGGCCAGATTGAGTCAGAGAGAAAGATTGTGAAGTCCAATGTGAGTCTAGTGGTGATTTCTCATTATTGGGGGCAGCATGTGTCAGGAGAGGCAGCCAGTGGAGGAATCGGAGCTGTTACCATGAAAGAGGCTCGTACCCCCCTCATGCCAGCCTGCCTGTCAATCCCTCCTCAATCTGGAACTTCATTCCTGGCAAGTTCTGACAAGACCCTCTCTATCTCACTAAAAACATCAGTATTGTTAGATAGTAGTGCACACACAAAACACATATCGTATGATAAATACAGTAATTGCAATATAGTTTATCAATTGTTTAGACCATAGCATATATTCTTTTAGCCAAAGATCTTAAACCATAATGCTGTTTTTTAAAACAAACAATATTCTTGTTTCACATAAACAGGGTTATTAGTTAACTAAAACTAAAATGATAAAAAAAATTATAATAATTCAGTAGGCCTACTTGAAATTAAATAAATGTTAACTAAAATCAAATAAAAAGTTGCCGAGATAACATTTCTCATTTTTGTGTAAAATTTAATTAACTTGACATACTAAAATACCTAAAACTGAAATAAAATAATGAAAATTGTATGTACATATTTTAAAAATAAATAAATAAATAAAATGACAAAAAAACAACAACAATAAATTGAAATTACAAAAAAAAAACCTTTAAAAATTTAATTGAAAATGGAAAACATTTTAATAGGATCTAATTAAAAACATTAATAAAGACTATAATAGTATCTCAATTATACTAAAATAGTGTACGTCAATAAGCTTTCCCCCATTCCGGTGAGATTCCGGTCTGGTGGGACCTTCTGTACCAGGTAGGGGGCTCAATACTTCACCCCCGCCCAGAACTATGGAAGCTGTGGGCCTGGCTTCTGAGGGGGCCCAGCTCATAGATTCCGGTCTCTCAACTGAGGTTGTTGAGACCATTCTTCACTCCAGAACTCCCTCCATGAGGAAACTGTATGCCTTGAAGTGGAGAGATTTCACTTCTTGGTGCAGTGGTCATAAGCTGAACCCAGTTAACTGCCCTGTTGGTACAGTGCTGGAGTTCCCGCAAGAGCAATTCACTGTAGGGTCTACTTTAACGGTTTATGTGGTGCCAAAGCTGCTAACCACATTCCTTTGGGTGGAATGTCTTTAGGGAGAGACCCGTTGGTAACAACATTGAGGCTAAGGTCTGCAGTGCGCACTAGGGTGACGGCCTGGGATCTGGCCATGGTTCTCCAAGGCCCGTCCCTAGCTCCCTTTGAGCCTACTGAGGAGGTGCCAGTCAAGTTTTTGACTCTCAAAGCATTGTTCTTCCTAGCAATTACATCTTTTAAAAGGATATGAGATTTGCAAGCTCTGTTGGTTGCCCCTTTGTGCATGTATTTTGCACCTGGCATGAAGGCATTTCTTCACCCTAGGCCAGGTTACATTCCCAAGGTCCCTACTTATGAGGCTTGATCTATTGTGCTGCAGGCCTTTTGTCTTCTTCCATTCTCGGATCCAGACCAGGAAAGAAACAATCTATTATGTCCAGTTCGGACGTTAGATGCTTACTTGCACAGAGCTGCCCTGAGGTGTAAATCAAAACAGCTCTTCATCTGTTTTGGGTATCCCAGCAAGGGGTCCCCAGCATCAAAGCAGAGGATGAGCAAGTGTACAGTTGAGGCTGGTCGGCCAGACAACCTTCTCTTATGCCAGTTCGAGTTCACTCTACTCGGAGTATGGCTGCCTCTAAGGCTCTTCTGTCAGGAGTAACACTTCAAGAAGTTTGTGATGTGGCAGGCTGGTCCTCAACGCACACATTCGTGAGGTTTTACAACCTGGAGTTGAGCTTTACACCAGGGGCCTTGAAAGGGAACTCCTTTGTCACGACTGTAACCTTGGTTCCCTGAAGAGGGAATGCGACGCTGCGTCACCCTGCCATACTTCCTGCGTGCCTATAGTTATAACTCTGAATATATAAACGTATATCCGAATAGATAGTTATATAGAGAGATTAATAAGACAAAAAATATTTAAGTTTAAGGTTCATACAATTTTATTTGTACTTTTGATTTTGTGGTTATAGTTCTGAGAAATGTGGCATACCTTTCAGGAAATGTGTCTTAGCAATTTGAAAAAAAAAAACAACTGTAATAGCTTTGGAGGAGATTCAAATGGATTGCAAGACAGTTTGTAAATGATTGAGATGGAGTGGTGCAATTCTGAGCATTATCATAAACCAACACATAATGTAATCAATAAATTGCATTAGAAGGTCTATATTCAGGCTATACCATTATCTGCACTAAACATCTTCTAGGTGGGAAGCAATAACGTTTTTGGACCATCAATCATCATTTTGAATAATGCTGCGTTTGGTATGGAATGTTTTAAGGATGACCCAAAAGAATAAGGAATAATATCTAGGTTGATAGTACTATTTACTTCTGATATTCAGAATTTAAAATTATCTAGCCTCATTTGCTGAACCCTTCATTGCACCAAGTTGCCTCAGGGTAACAAACTAATTTATTTACTTTACAAGCAAATGATGCATATAAGATGGCAATAAAAGGTTAATAATGAAAGGAAAACTTTTTGTCAGACTGTGTCCTGGCAGTCATTTAGAAAATGTTCTTGTGGCATGGTGAACCACATAGAGGATGCACATTTTTGGAGAACAGCTCTCAGAATAGCAATTTTTATTGATTTAGTTTTTAACCCATGGGAGTGAGTGAACGTCATTTTAAAACATTCAGAGTCCTATAAATTATTTGTATGCTATGTGGAATTGCTTAACCCTCTACTGCACAAAGTTGCTTCAGGGACACAAACTTATTTTGTTCTATTTGAAAGCACATGGTGGCAATAAAGGCTTAATAATGAAGGGATGCCTTTTAGGGGAAAGGCACACCTTTGCTCTCTTAAAAGCTATTTTTAATTCACATTTTTAAGAGTATTTTAAAACAATTTTAAATCGTAAAATTATTGCTATTAAAGGGGCTATACATTTTTCATTTTATATGCAAGTATATGCAATATAATTTGCATTGCCAATGTTTGAACAGCTTATAACAAAAAAAAAAAAGAGACCTTCCTCGACTTCCTAGGATGTCTATGAAAGCCTGTAGACTGATTTCTATGTGAAGGACTCGGGCTGGTTTCCCAGGGAAAATCCAAAGGTTGTGATGGTTATGCACTCCCGAGAGCCTCTCATCCATTCAATGACACATGAAATGAATGCTTATAATGTTCAGGACGATAATGCCGAAAGTACTATAATGTCAATGTGTCATGCACAGAAAAGGAATAAATTCAAACTATAGTCTCACATAGCCAGATCTATACAGTCTACAGTCTCAAATATACTTTATTAAACTATCATAAAGGTGTAATTTTAAGTACCCCATTTGTCGACATGATGCCGGTGAATCACAGAGCTGGTTCAAATGTCCACATCGCTATGATCAGATGCTTTCTTAACCCTCAAATGCATACCTTGGGTCTTTAGCGACCCGAGATGTCATTCACTACCCTCCTCTTCATTCATTTTTTAAAGGTAGACATCAACCTTCTTAGTATTCCTCAATCAATCCATTTTAAACAATATAACAAGTAAAAATAAATACAATTATAATTGAATGCCTGTTTTCCACTAGTTTTTTGTCAAAATTGTATAGGGTCGATAACGACCCGAGGTGTGTTTTTTATGCACAATAATAAATTAAACTATAATGATGAAATAAGTGCAATTCACATTTATTCCACAAGGTGGCAAATGTCAAATGATACACAAATGATACACAATGATGAAGTGATTTCATAGTTACCTCAGACAGAAAACGAAACAATAATAATTATAATCTGCAAAACTTGAAATGGCTTTATTTTACTGCAGAGCAAGTACTGAACACTTTCAAATATTAGTGTCACTGTCACTTGATGATGGATCTGGTGAAGAAGCTGTCAGTGATCAAAATATTTATTTTGAAGACATTGAAAATGAGTTTTGAGAAAATGCGTGAGATCGCGAATATGATCCAGATGCTGAATGTACTGGGATATGAGTTCTGACGAGGACCGTGGTGATGGTATAAAACATCTGCTCAAACTGAACCCTTTCAAGCTCCAAAAGGTAACGAAATATGTTTTATTTCATTCTTCTGTAATTGTTGCTCTAATATCAGGAGTTTTATATATTATCGTGACAGGTATAGATCTATCCATGTTAGATATAGATCCGGGTCGCTAAAGACCCGAATATGTAAGAATGTTTGGCAAAAGAGTCAAGGGTTAATTGCTGCTTTCTCACCACTGTCATTTTTGTTGTGTGTATATTGTGTTATTGCGGAAAGCACAAAGCACATATTTACACATCTAAATGTCACTCTCAGCAGCGTGGATGGTGGCAGGCTGTTTACTGTAAAGTTATTTTGAACTTTTTAAATTTAAGCGAAGGACAAAAATTAGCCGTGAGTATATTGAGGCATTGAATCCCGTTCAGTCTCTTGTAAAGTTACACATGCACAAGTACGAGCACGAGAAAAAAAAGTTCACTTAATGGCCGCCAGTGTCGCTAATAACAAGGTTTTTAGAATTCTACACAGCCCCTTTAAACAGGAATTATTTTGTGTTAGTTGTGAATAATTGATTTTGTTTCTGATGTAGTGGATATAGATGCAGTGAACATAGCAACTACAGAGACAATTTTATCTATTTTATTTTTTCGTACTTAATATTAAACTGAAATCTAAATAAAAGTGTTAAGCTAGAAGACAATTCTGGTAAACTAGAGCCATAGTAGTTTTTATTATTCTGACATTATAGCATACCAAAGCATGTCCAAATAGTAGTATGTGTGTGGGTGGAATGGATGGATCACACATGCAACCACTATAAATAATACTGCAGTTATCATGTTACATATTTTTATGTCATTTTTTTTGTGAAATAGCCTCTGTTAGATTATTATCCAAAGTACTTTACTTGGTAAAAATGAATATGCAACCAATATGCATTTTTTTAAAGAATCTGTCATGTATCAGTTAAACTATAAATACACTCTCATGGAACTTAATAATTGTTTTCAATTCAATTCAAATGTTATTTATAAAGCACATTTAAAATCAACCTGAGTTGGCCAAAGTGCTGTACATAGAGAAGATAAATGCCTAAGAACACATACAAATGACAAATGACAAAAAATTAAAAGTATACAAATTTTTTTTTTTTTTAACATGGATTTAAATTCGGCTAACGTAGAAGCAGTTCTGATGGTTAGTGGCAAGTTGTTCCACGGCTTAGGGCCCGCTTCTGCGAAGGCTTGGTCTTCCCTGCATTGCAGGCGAGATCGTGGTACCACCAAAAGACGACCATTTTGGGATCTAAGTGGAAGTTTGGGATCTGGAAGGATTGTTCGTAGTAGGTCTGAGAGTTTTTTAGTGGCTAAATTATTGAGAGCTTTATAGACGAATAAGGCAATTGTGTAGTCGATACGGTATCGGACTGGCAGCCAGTGCAACGAAAGTAAAATTGCTGTAATATGGTCTCGTATTTTACGTGTTGGCGAATTGGAGACGCATTCATGCAAGCTCGTTTATGTTTTAACCTATGAAGTCACACCGCTGAGATTAGGGGTGGACCTCCATGTTTAGTTTTATTTCCCAAAAATCATATGAATTTGTACAAATCAGATTGTACGTTTTTTTACAAATGTGTCACAAGTTCACTAAAATGTAACTGTAAAATGTTTTCATAAGATTGAATTGGTTAAGAGGTCTGAAAGCAAAGTCTTCTAGTTTCATTTAATGAAGATATCTTTCTGCCTGTTGAAAGCGCAAATATGAGCATTTTGAGTTAGTTTGTGAGAGAGAGAAAGCGAGAGCAAAAACAATGCATAATCAGTATCCACTCCTTGACTAATGATGCTGTCAGTACTAGCCTGTGCTTGGCCCCTGCGCGCTCAACCTCAAACATGGGTCACGCACTGTGGAGCACAAGGCCCTGGCCCCTCTTCCATCTCTCACCTGACTTGCCTAGCAAGACAATGAAAAAAAACCCGACCAACACTGCATCCTCTGTCACAGAAGTTCTCCAGCCTGATGCTCATCTGCCAGGTCTGTGGAGGCCCAACTGCACCTAATTACTACACCAGCCTCTATCTTGCCTGCAGTCCACAATCCTACCGCAGCACTGCTTCCACTCAACCGGCAATTAGGAGAGGAGAAGCAGGCATCGCTGTTCTGCAGTGGCTCCCTTCACTGATCCAGTGTGTTTGTGAATCACTTGAGGGTGAAGTGACTGAAGTTCTTGGCGTTTTCCCAGCTCCAATTACTGACCAGCGCCGCTTATGCTCTTCAGAACAACAATACGCGGAAAGAAGAGAAGCACTTGTCCGTCCCACTATCTGTATGACTGCTTTAATGGGGCTTCGTAACAGAGGCACCTCTGACCAGAAGAAAAGCGAATAAGATGCTCTTTCAGAAGACGTTAAAACTGAAGTGGGATCGTATGGCGTGAAAGCTGTCACATGCTTCTCTGGCCTGTCAATAATACATCACAGTTTACACCAAATAATGACCCAGTGAGCTTAGCTAACAGATATTTTCTCAAGTGCTTCTCTTATCCAAGTCTAATAAGTTATTTATAGATGACTAGGAGTGGGGTAAAATACAATACTGGTCTTGTCTTGTTGGTAACATGGACAGTTAATATGCACACCGATCAGGCATGACATTATGACCTAATATTGTGTTGTTCCCCCTTTTGCTGCAAAAACAGCTGCACTAGACCCCTGAAGGAGTGCTGAGGTATCTGGCACCAAGATGTTTGCAGCAGATCCTTTAAGTCCTGTTTGTTCAGCACATCCCACAGATACACGATTGGATTGAGATCTGGGGAATTTGGAGGCCAAGTCAACACCTCAAACTTGTTGTTATGCTCCTCAAACCATTCCTGAACCATTTTTTTCTATTTGTTCCAGGGCACATTATCCTGCTGAAAGATGTCACAGCCACCAGGGAATACTGTTTCCGTGAAAGGGTGTACATGGTCTGCAACAATGCTTAGGTAGGTACGTTTCAAAGTAACATCCACATGAATGGCAGGACCCAAGGTTTCCAAGTAGAACATTGCCCAATACATCACACTGCCTTCGCCAGCCTGCCTTCTTCCCATAGTGCATCCTGGGGCCATGTGTCCCCTAGGTAAGTGACGCACAAGCACCTGGCCATCTACGTGATGTAAAAGAAAATGTTATTCTTCCATTGCTCCGTGGTCCAGTTCTGATGCTCACGTGCCCACTGTTGGCGCTTTCGGCGGTGGACAGGGGTCAGCGTGGGCAACCTGACTGGTCTGCTGCTATGCAGCCCCATACACAACAAACTGTATTCTGACACCTTTCTATCAGAACCAGCATTAACTTATTGAGCAATCTGAGCTACAATAGCACGTCTGTTTGATCGGACCACATGGACAAGCCTTCACTCCCCACGTGCATCAATGAGCTTTGGCCGCCCATGACCCTGTCGCCGGTTCACCACTGTTCCTTTCTTGGACCACTTTTGATAGATACTGACCACTGCAGACCAGTAACACCCCACAAGAGCTGCATTTTTGGAGAGGCTCTGACCCAAATCCAAATCCTCAAATCCTTACGCTTGCCCATTTTTCTTGCTTCTAACACATCACCTTAAGGACAAAATGTTTACTTGCTGCCTAATATATCCCACCCACTAACAGGTGCCGTGATGAAGAGATAATCAGTGTTATTCACTTCACCTGGTCATAATGTTATGCCTGATCGGTGTATATGTTAGTGCTGTCAAAATGAGCGTGTGAATGTACATGATTTTTTTTTTTTGTTCTTTAACGCGTTACATTTTTTAAAAACTCAATTAACATAGCATCCATTTTTTCTGTTATCCTTTGGCTAGTTTTACATTATATGATCACGCTCTTATTCATGAAAATGCTTTTAAACCATTCAAGGGCAACAAGACAAAAGAGAACGCGCTGTCTTGTGAACGTTCTGGGTGCAACTCAATCAGCTCCCCAGCTTCCTAGATCGTGAATCAGTATATTGTGTTAATGAATATGGCTGACTCCCTGATTAGTGCCCTGACTACCAAACTAGGGAGCTGATTGAGACGCAGCCCTTGTCTATGTGACACACATGACGCACAGAAAGATGCGCGACAGAATCGAGTTCTCTTTCGTGCTTGAAGAAACAATAACACAGAATTATGCCAAAATGCCATTTTGTCGAGTATTCTCATAAGAGTAGTTTTAAATTAGTTAAATAACGTATTAAATAAACTTAAAGAGTTGTGAGAAAATGAGATGCATGTGACAGCGCGTCAAATCCGCGTCATGTTCGGCAGCGGCAGATCTTAAAGTCACAGCAGCAACTAATGCTGTCTGTCATTAATGTTAATCAAAGAACAACGGTAAAATAGAAAATTGTAGTTTTAATAAGGAGTTAATCAATATTCAATTTATAATTCATGCAGTGCAGATTGTTTGATAACTGTATTCAATTTCTGTATATTGACCACAGGTGAATATATGACATTTATTATAATTGGTTTATGTGAATATTGTTTTAAGTTCACTTAAATTAAAAGTTATTTTTTAAAGCCTAATAAATGTTTACATTGATAGCTTTCCATTATACTTTAATGTTGAATGTCTATCAACCATGTTTAAATAAATCAGTAGCAGTATTAGTAGCAGTGATATTGACCTTCATTCATAAAAAGATTATTACATTTAAAGACAAATATTTAAAAAACATGTCTTTAAGTTGGTTCTACATTAATTTGGAGAGTAACTGTGAAATTATTAAATGTAGGCCCATTATTTATTTTTTAAAACTCTGTTTATTACCAAAACAAATGTGCGATTAATTAGTACATTTTTGTTAATCGATTCACACCACTAATATATATGAGTATATATTTGAATGTACACATCACCATTTCTGACTAAAAATGGAAAACGTATACATTTTGGCTGTTCATTTACACGACATGAAAACGCAAACTTTTGAAAAGGGAATTCAAAGTGCAAGTTTTTAAAAACAATACCATTATCATTGTGTAAAATACAAATATGTGAATTTGTAAAAACGTGACGTCATGCGAACGCTTATTACATGTTCAGTTTATGGGCGCGTAGTGTTTCTTTAAGTGACATCGCTAATTACTACTGGCCTGGCAGCATAATACAGCGTTTTTAGTTGTTTTTTGTGGATCCGTGTGAAAGGAGATCATTTTACCTGTCACACTGTCGTCTGTACATGAAAAACATGTACATTGTACATTTAGTACATCGTTGTCGTTTTAGACAACTCAGTGAGATCAAAGACCAAATACAATGAGCATCCAAATGGTACTATAAACAATAAACCTTTGACAGATCTGCTTAATAACATCTAAACATATGTAACTGTACACACCAAAGCAGCAAATGAGTCTCAGGAATGGCGCCTTATAGATGTCAGTGGAAGAAAAAAAGACAGGGAGTGTAAAAGAGCAGGCACATAAACAACTGCATTGCAGTCAATCTGTTTTTGTTATTGCACACCAGTTGCATGAAGTAATATTACCTCTGGCTTTAATTCCAGAACTCTTTGATGCATTTGCCACAGATTGGCAGCATATGGAGAATGCATATGTAAAAAAAGGCAATATGAGCAAGTGTAAACGTTAACCCCTTATGATGAAAACCTTTTTCCTGCCTACTGCTTCCTTTCTATTGAAACCAGGGTTAAAATTTTACTTAATGCCACAAATGCCAATGGCAAGTATATTTAAAAATAACATTAAGTTTGGGGTTAGTACGATTTTTTTTAAATGTTTTTGAAAGACATCTTTCTAACGTAGGTATATGGCTTATACCTGGCGTTTTGATGACTTATTTCAAGAAATATCCCAAATCTACTTCACCACAAGAAGTTTTAATCATCCTAGATACATTTATGATTGCACATTTTCCACTTATATAAAAATCTATAGAGGCCACATGCATGAAAATAGATCAGACTTTCAGTGAACAGTTCTTAAAATAACCATTTTTTTCTTAGTGTAAAGAACATTTTTAAAAATCTGAAGAACCCTTTTCCACTACAAAGATCCTTTTGTGAAATGGAAATGGTACCCATGGATGTTAAAGATTCTTCATGGAACCATAGATTAACTACTAATTAACTACAGTGATCCCAACCAGACAGTTGGGTATAGCAGTTGAACAGGAACAGCCATTATGGCTGTAAACCATTATGGTTACTCCCATAAACCTGGTTCCCTGAGATAATGGTTCACTCACACTGTGTCAGTTCACTGACGCTTATGGGAAAACTCAGTTTATTCTAATCCTGAAGCCTGATTGGTTCACGTCTGTGCAACTGCACCAACAAATTTCACCCAAAAAAATTGGGCATTTCAGCCCACTAAAAAGGACAGGGTTCACTGCCTATATAAGTCATGTAGAAATGCCATAAAGTCAGAATCTTTCGACTCAGGAGTGGCAAGCATGTGCAGCGCAGAAGCATGGCACGGCAAGCTATCCACAACCCATCTGGAAATTCTTTGCTTCTAAATCTTTGCCCCCCTCCTCTCCGAATCAATACTGCTAGGACCCCCCATCAAAACTTTTTAGCGACACTGGTTTTCTTTATCCAACGGAAATGTGTAGTTTGCGTATCCCGTGTTCATGAAGTGGTTGGGTGTTTTGAGCTGCCGTTCAGTCTGTATTTCAGAGAGGTGGTGCTTTGTTTTAATTAATTTTTCTACTTTATATTATTTTTCTTTCATTATTTAATGTCTTTAATAAAATTAATTAATATTAATGAATAAATATTAATATATTTAAATCAATTTTAAGTTAAGTTATCTCGCGCCCCCCCCTAAGGATCACTTAGGATCACCCGAAGGACCCCGGTAGGGAACCACTGGGCTAGAGTGGCGGTTGAGCAGTGAGCTCCAGCCAAAGTTGACCCTAAAGCCCAGGCTTTCAGATGGCTGAGGAGCCGGGATCTGTGGGCTCATAGCTCCCATTCTAATTGGGCCAGCCGTCGAGGTAGTTGAGTATGCAGATTCCCATCTGTCTCAGTGGGGAGAGAGCCACGTCCCTACCCTTTGTATAAGTATGTGGCGTTAAGGCCTGTATACACCAGGACGAATATCGCGCGCTTATAGCCAGCGTTTTTCGGCACGTCTTGAGTGTTCACACCCAAGCAATTTCCACTGGCGATGCGCCAAGTGAACGTGCACATTCAGTAGATAGCGCTCCCGGTACACAGGGTGGTGCTGCGGCACTTTACGCTTCTGACACTCGCTTGTCACACAGAAGAAGAAGAGAAACAGCATTTACGTGCTTGCCAAAACCATAGACATATTATGTCTATGGCCAAAACCATTCACACTCACTTTTTGTAGGTGTGCACACTCACATTGGCGCCCTTTGTTTAGTCACGAGGTGTTAAACGTCGGCGATAAACGCGCGCAAAAATCGTTCCGGTGTGAACAGGCCTTTTAGAGAGAGTCCAAACGGAAGTACTGTATATTGGTATGCCACCCCCTTAAACGTGAATCTCAAGAATAGTCTGTGATGGGGGGCTATCTGGATATAAAAGTAGCCGTCTTTCAGATCCACTGATCTAAACCAATCCCCAGGGGTTCATTTCCATGAGGATTTATTTCATAGTTAACATTCTGAAATGCCATCTCATGAAGGCGCTATTCAGACATCTCAGATTGTTGATGCAGTGGCTGTAAAAGCCTGACTCGCTGCATTCCGTGGGAACTTTCTCCACGGTGCCTTTTTCTAGCAGAGACTGAACTTCAGGCACTGAGAACATGAGAAATGTATTCTGAGACCGAAGTGTGAATCACACACATGAAGCGGGCGTCTGTGAGCGAATTGGAGTGAGTAACCTTGTTCTATTATCCCCAAAATCCAGCTCGACACTTGGGTGGCAAATGGTTGAAGTATTACAGGCTGTGTCTCGTGCTGAAGCGGGAGAACGCCATGTGTTACAGCATTGAGAGGAGGAGGAATGCTCTTTTCGTGACAATGTAACATAACCCTTTCCACCTCCGTCCTGAGGTATCAGGAATGCTTTGTCTGCACAGGGTCCAGCTCTAGCTGGAGGCAGTGAAGGAGGCAGTTTTCGGCAAGAAGTGACGAATAGCCTGCAATGACTTCTGGTCCACGATGTAGCACTCTGTGATGAGTCGTCAATTTGTTGTCAAGAAGAGTCGTCCTGTCAACATCCTTAATCTCCATGAGATTAAGCCACAAGTGGTGCTCTAGCACGACTAGGCTAGCCATAGCGCAGCCGATGACTTGGGCGGTGCCTTTTGTAGCATGCAGGGCCAAGTCTGTTGTGCTGCGCAGCTCTTTAAACATCTGGTAAACCTGAAGTAGCGTCATTGTATGCAGAGCGGTGGCGTTGGCAAAACTTTTGAAGGCGAGCACTGACATGGTCCTGCAGGGCTTAGAGGTCAGCTTCTTCCACTGGGGGAGCTTCGTATAGCCCTTTTATTTGGAGCCGTCAACCGTGGAGAGAACGGATGAAGAAGAAGAGTGGACACATCTTGGTAAGCTCTTGGTTGACTCTGGACACTGGTGAGAGGCCTATTGTGGCACCCCGTCTCCTCTGGGGCTGACCAGTCCAAGCTGAGCTCTTCTACAGCTTTTCTCGCATAAATTCTAAGTCCATACCAGGCCATGTGTCATAATTGCCAGAATTTGAATTTTCCGCACTCAGAGGCGGTCAGACATCGCCAACCTAGACCATTCCACTCGCACTCGCACCAGATGAGGGGCGTTGATCCTCGCGGGTGAAGAGTACAGAGGACTGCATTGAGGGGAGAGCGAGGCACGCAGCACTGGGCCGACGTGGGCTCGCTTCTGCCTCGCTGCTCAGTCTGATGGCTCCACCTTTTTCTTTCACCTCGGCTTGAGAGAAGGAGGAGATGAAGAAGCGGCCAGTTTGCTGAAGAGCGGAATCCGGGTGTGCAGCGCTTCGAGGCTTAGATTCTCGCAGTGCAGGCTGCTGGAGTCCAAAAGAACCGCCTCGCCGTGAGTCATGACCCAGGCAGGAGACGCACTCGGGGTGCTCGTCTAGAGTGGGCAGGTGAGCCCTGCATGAGCCGCATTAGTGGCGTGACATTTGCAACAACATCATTGGCTCTGAAATTGGCTCTTTTAGCAGTCACTGGATGGCCGCAGGGGAGATCGCTGAATCAGCTTGCTTGATGAAGTGCCGTTGTTCCGCTGCAAGGCTCGTTCAATTGTGAAAAGAGGCGAAAAGAGTGAGTAGAGGCTTCAGTCTTCTTCTAAGCAGAGATCTTCACGCTGAAAGAGAAAGATTCTGACAATATGACAATATAATTTCTGCATGACTTGTATAGGCAGTCAACCTGCCTTTTTTTGCCCTGAAATGCCATTTGTCTGTGCAGTTGCACAGATGTGAACCAATCAGGCTTCAGGATTCTGAGAAAACTGAGTTTTCCCCTAAGCGTCAGTGAACTGATCACAATGCGAGTGAACCATATCGAAAGGGAACAAGACCTTCAGTGATTGAGTTGCTGTGAAGACGTTTTATTCAAATTGCTCACATCAGCAAAGGTCAGACTAATTCTTACAGCTGGACTTGTGATAGTGATAGGAATAATTCACCCAAAAATTACAATTCTCTCATCATGTACTCTCCCTTGTGTCTTTCTAAGCCTGTATGACAGAATTTCTTCATTTTGAAGAATGATTCAACTGTTTTTGCTCATGCAATGAAAATGTATGCAGTTCAAAACAACATTGGAACCTATTGACTTTCACTGTATGGAGAACCAAACAAAGCAGTGGGATTTTTTAAAAGTAAGGCTCATTTACACAAAGGATGATAACTGTAATGAAAATGGTAAATATATAGTAAAAATTGTTCTAAACATAAAATAATATCATAGTCCAGGCCATAACAATAACAGAGAAACAATATCGTTGCAATCACTTTCAGAATTGTTTTATATATATATTTATCCCACCTGATGAACGATAAAAAACACTGACAGCCAATCAGAATCCATCCTGCCTTAAATAGCTTGAGCATTCAAAGTGGCAGATGACAAAACTGCAGCGCGCCCTTTGAATAAAAAAGAATTATATCGTCAGCTGATGTGGAGATTAATATAGTTATCGTTCTTGGTGTGAGCAGGCCTTTATACAGGTTTGGAATGACAAGAGGGTGAGTAAATGACAGAGTTTCATTTTCGAATTTACCATTTAACACAATAAGGCCATAATTTGGTTTGCACAACATCTAATCACCAACCTGGGTACAATATGTCTTCCTCTGAGGTTGTCTGGAGAGTTTTCTCACGCAGGAGTCTTGCATTTTCAGCTGTGAGAGACAGCAAATATGTTTTGTGGATAATAATAGTGATTCTTGAAATGGTTTGTGTGTCTTATTAACCAGAATTTACTGGGGCTGGTTTGCGTTGCGTGGTAGAACAGCGCATCTCCAAACAAATGGGTCAGCAGGAGGAAGTAGTTGTATCGGAGGGCTACAATTTCACAACAGAGTGACAGGATGGACCCCAACTGATCCTGATATCCAACACGATTGCACTTCTGTTGACTCCTTCGCCCACTTCTCCTGGACTATCATTATTTTGGAAGATGACGAGTTTTATGAAAGGCAAATCAGCCTGTCTCTGCTCTGACATCTTGTCTAAACACGTCTGTGGCGGTGAGATTGGCATGTTTTTGCTTTAGTGAAGACTGGGGGGACTTTGGTCTAGCCGGGTCCAGGCTTGCAGGAGGTGATGCTTTACTGTTCTCTATGGCATTTACAAAAACTGAGAGCCCACTTCTCCGGCACTCAGGAAGGATGTGTTCCTTCAGGCGAACAGCTCATCTAAATGATCAAAGACACAGCACTTTTCTTCCCATCCTGCCATGTTACATGAGTCAGCTCAAATTGCAAAGTGTATCCTCTAATATAGATAAGTTTACATGCATGCTTACCCAAGGGGGAAATAAACACATTGTTTAGCGGTGTAGGTAAACATGCCAAATGTACTCATAATTGCTTAATGCTTAGCAGTGATGCTATCAAACATAAAAGCGTGAACAGAAAAGCTTGTTTTCTGTCAATCAATTGAATATTTATGTACCAGAACATTGGCATTAACATATATTTTTGGTTATAAAAACTGTGTAAACAATGTTTATACGTTGATATACTGTATAAACGTATAGACTGCGTGATGAAACTTTCCAGACATCCTCAGAGGAAGACATATTGTACCCAGGTAGGTGATTAGATGTTGTGCAAACCAAATTACGGCCTAATTGTGTTAAATGGTAAATTCTCAGTGTCTGACCAGCATTGTAAAGTGGATGAACACAAATTTTTGGAAACTGAACGAAGAAAAAACGTTATGGGCCCAAAACATGAGCGGGAGAGGATAGAAGCTGGATTGGGTACATTAGCCCTACAATCTAAAAAGGAACGTAGGTGTCATTTTGGACTGTGACCTGAGTTTTAAATCTCATATTAATCCAGTGACAAAAACTTGCTTTTATCATCTGAGAAATATTGCCAAGATTCGTCCTTTTTTAACTCTGGATGATGCTAAAAAAACTCATTGATGCTTTTATCTTCTCTCATCTTGATTATTGTAATGCTATATACACTGGCTTGCCTAAGGGCTATATAGCAAAGTTACAACTGATACAAAATGCAGCACCCAGAGTACTAATGAAATTAAAAAGGAGAGAGCATATTACACAGGTTTTAATAGAATTACATTCGTTACCAGTTCATCAAAGGATTGATTTTAAGGTTATTTTATTGGTTTATAAAACACTGCATAATCTGGCAGCTCTATACATTTCTGACTGTCTGTCAAGATACGTTCCAAATCGTAGTTTGAGATCCTCTAGCGCTAATCTTCTGGCACATTATACAGTGAATCATAAACGATCTATTGGTGCTTCTTTTAGCCACTAGGCTCCAAATATTTGGAATTCTCTACCTAATGAAGTGAAAGAGGCTCCAAGCATTCATATTTTTAAAAGGCGGATTAAGACATATCTTTTTAAAGTGGCTTATCAGAATAATAATGTGGTGTGAAGGTCTCATCACTGATATTGAGGTGACATTGTATTGCCAATTTCCTTATTTTATATTTTGAATCTTCTGTTGCTTTTGTTGTTTAAACTTTTATATTAATGTTGTGTAAATTTGTATTCCTATTATTTGATTTTACGCTTGTGAAGCACCTTGAGTTGCATTTTATGTATGAAAAGCGCTATACAAATAAATGTTTATTATTGTTATTATTATGGTAGTGGTTCACAACTAGTGGTGCAAAAGTGTCTCTGCTCTGTGTCGGAGAAAGCAGGGGAAAATAATGCTAAATTCAAATATTACAATGTAACAAATATTCAGAGTCATACGATCATATTACTCTAAATTGTAATGTGCATGAAACATGCATTTTCTGAAAAGCTGCTTTGCAATGATATGTATAGTGCTATACAAATAAACATGAATTGAATATTCTCAAGATAGCTAAATACAAATGCTCCTATATTAAATTAAATATAAAAAAAAATTATGTTGTAAGTTTTTAATATATTTTATTTTGTTCTAATATCCAACTATCCATCCATCTATAATATAATTAATATAATATAATATAATTAATATAATATAATTAATATAATATAATATAATATAATTAATATAATATAATATAATATAATATAATATAATATAATATAATATAATATAATATAACATAATATAATATAATATAATATAATATAATATAATATAATAATATAACATATAATATAATATAATATAAGATAATATAATAATATAATATAATATAATATAATATACACCAATCAGGCATATCATTAATATTATAATATACAATGATATTCCTATTATTGTGTTGGTCCCTGTTTTGCTGACAAAACAGCAAGGGAATTTTAATTGAATTTGAGATCTGGGCAATTTGGAGGCTGAGTCAACACCTCAAACTCATTGTTGTGCTCCTCAAACCATTCCTGAAACATTTTTGCATTGTGGCAAGACGTATTATCCTGCTGAAAGAGGCCATGCACAGCCACCAGGGAATACCGTTTCCATGAAACACGGTCCGCAACAATGCTTAGGTAGGTGGTATGTGTCAAAGTAACATCCACATGGTGCCATGTGTTTCCCAGGTAAGCGATGCACACGAACCCGGCCATCCACGTGATGTCAAAAAAAACATGATTCATCAGACCAGGCCACCTTCTTCAATTGCTCTGCTGATGCTCACATGCCCACTGTTGGTGCTTTCAGTGGTGGTCAGGGGTCAGCACGGGCACCCTGACTGGTCTACGACTATGCAGCCCCATACGCAAAAAACTGCGATGTACTGTTTATTCTGACAGAATACTATCAGAACCAGCTTTTCTATCAGAACCAGCTTTAACTTCTTGAGCAATTTGAGCAACAGTAGCTCGTCTGTTTGATCGGACCACACGGGCCAGCCTTCGTTCCCCACGTCGTGCATCAATGAGCTTTGGCCACCCATGACCCCGTCGCCGGTTCACCACTGTTCCTTCCTTGGAGCACTTTTGATAGACACTGACCACTGCAGACCGAGAACACCCCACAAGAGCTGCTGTTTTGGAGATGCTCTGACCCAGTCGTCGAGCCATCACAATTTGGTCCTTGTCAAACTCGCTCAAATCCTTACACTTGCCCATTTTTCCTGCTTCTAGGACTTTATTATTATTGTTTACCCTATGAATGAATGCACATTATTTACAATAAAACTATCCAGAATACAAAACAAAACCTCTTAAAATAGCCTCCTTTTTTGTCATCCAAAATATAATTTTTAAATTGATTTTGAGGTGAAATATGAATCATTTAATTGTGGGAAGAGCATATGGGTTACAGACTGTAACACTGGGGATTTAATTAGATTTCATTTGAATCTAAGCGTAATATTTAGAAGTGATTTTATACACTTAATAACCTCATTTGGCAAACCTACAGAAAGCGCCGGCCTTGACGGCAACGCTTATTCCACTATTCTCATTTATTTCTCTGTTGCTAAGAGACAGTCTGTCTGATTGCTCCAAGATGAGACGCTGTCGTTGTTTCCTTCGGAGGTCAGTACCAAAGAAGACGGCACATTCTTGCTTGTCACTTTGGTCAGAATCATTTTGTTTATTGCATCTGAGAAGGACGACTTTTTTAGACAATCTGTATGTAGATGGTAGCTATTCTGATCTTTGGAGAAAAAACTAAAACGTCGTGAATCACACTTGATGTAGTTTGAGG
The DNA here is from genome assembly GCF_949357685.1 of Gobio gobio. Lineage (NCBI taxonomy): Eukaryota > Metazoa > Chordata > Actinopteri > Cypriniformes > Gobionidae > Gobio > Gobio gobio. Next base: position 38,231,614 of record NC_137114.1, on the reverse strand, counting down.
CCGAATCAACAGACTGCAGTTTAAAAATAGTGTGGCATACACGCAGAAGGAAGGCTTCCAGTGTGTGGAAACTGCATAGCATTCCTCACAGAAGGCTATGCTATCTGTTTATTTACAGTATCTTCTGGGAGAATTCATGAAGTGAATCTATATTGGCTTTGAAGTTTCAATACCATAGGGATGAAGACGGGGCAATCTGTATAACCTGTATTTTTATTGCATGCACTGCTGAGAGCGTTAGGCTACAGGCTTTATAAATGCTGCTTGTTTCCTTTCCTAAATCCTTCAATAAAAAAAGTATCTGAACTAGTTCCAGAAATCTGCACTATTTGAAACTATATTGAGGATAAATCCTATAAGCAAGGGTAGAGGAAGGAGGTTTTGTTATAATAGCCATCAAACGAGTGATGTAACGGTCAAAGAGCAGCTTGGGGGTGTGGACAAATGGCTAAAGACGAAGAGAGGTCCTGGTCCTTTAGGTCGCAGATAAAGCGGATACAGTCCAGAGTTCAAGGAAGTTTCAGAGCGCTCTCATTTCATCGTGACCCATGTGACTCTTAAACACTTGAGTTGGCACAGCATTGTGGGTGTCTGACATAATAATCCTTCCGATTCTTTCGCATCCGTTCCCTTTCATAGAATCTAAAAATGCAGTCGCACAGCTGCCAGTCCTCTGTGTCATGCAGAAAATCTTTTAAATGATATCAATCTAACAAAATCACTCTTTTAATCCAGGATGAAATACTTGCTGCTTTTGCATTTTTCATATGATCTTTTCATCCTCAGGCAGTTCATATCTTTTCACTTTTTTATCGTTTATCGTTTTAGAACACAGTGTTACACTTTAACAGTTATTAAACTGGAATTTGAAGCAGTAAAATCAATGGACTGTCGTTGCTTTTAATCAAGGAAAACTGTTTGAAACAAACAACATGATTCGGGAGGGAACATGCAAAGATGTTTTTTTTTCTTCCCTTATTATATTTGATTATTTATTTATTATTACCATTATTCTAATACATTAAATTGATTCACAAAGAAAATTAAGCATAACCATTTTATATATTGGATATTTAAATCTATTATAATCTAAACAGAGTGAAATAATCACAAACCTTTTCGGTATTTATTGAGTGACATGAAAATATTTATTATGTGTTATTTTTTGGACTGTCCCAGAGTTGTAGTGTTATTTCCTTCCCACTGAATAGTTTTGTCCCCGATACGTTTTTCAGTCAGTAGGTAAATGGAGAAAAAAATCAAGGTAAAATGTTGATTGTTGCATCATTTTTGTTCTTAATTATGAAAAAAAAGAAAAATATATTTTTTTGTGGCTTGGTGGATATATCGGATACATGAATAGCTAGCTCTAAAATTAGACTTAGAAGACAAAGGGTGGTTTGATTAATCTTATATCTAGATTCAATCAAGGTTTATCTAATAATTTGGTTGCACTAAACGTTAAACCTTCTTTAAAAATAAGCAGGTTTAAAACATCATTTTGAACCTGAATTTAATTTATATTTAAGATAGTTTAACTTTAATCCTGTTCATAACTTTAAACTCAGATTTAAATCTCAATTAGGGATTCATGTGATGAGGTTTAAATAAAACCAAGTGCCCCTACAATTAAAATATACAGATGATTTAACAGAGATAAAAACAGTGGGTGTGTCGTCAGGTCTCAGAGGGGTGTTTATTACAAATAAAAATGAAAAATAAAGCACATTGAGCTGTGATGGTGAGGTGAGCGCCAGCCAGTGATCGCGGCGATCAAACGGGATGGGCCGCGCTGTCAAGAGCGGAGATAGTCACTCCGCCAATCATGACAGTTGTTTTGTCATAAGTTATGCTGCCACAATATAGGCTACTCCATGAATGGATACTATAAATATATTTCCAAGTATGAAATCCGCACGCTTCCACAATGTTTTCATTTCCTGCTTGATCAGTAACGGTCTCTCTACATAGTGCTTTATAAAGACAGTTTATTTCCTTTATCGGCAAGAGCTAATTATGTCAGAGAGAGAGAGTTTATGGTGGTCAATAAAGAAGGAAATTGAATATTAGTATTGTTGCTGTCAATGGTGAATACTAGCCTGACGTCGTCACACTCAATTCTACTCAAAATATGAGTCTGAGATTTTCCATTGGGCTGTGATTATGGGGCGTGTTTCAACCGAATCAGGAAAGACCTCATTTGGATAGGAATCTGTTTCCACTAGATTCCAGAAAATACTGGAAAAATAATTTGTCTGTATCATGTTGTAGGCTATTCAAGATTTATTCAAATTAATCTGAAGGGAGAATTTGGGTAGACCAAATCCAGGCGGAAATGGTCCCAGAGTAATTTATTGTAAATAAGTTTTGTGTAAAACAAATGCCAAAGTGATGCAGATCTCCAGAAAGTAGAGACTCTAAGCTTTCAAATATGAGGTCAGAGCTCCACAGAGATTTAAAATTTAAAGTATATACTTGATGTCATTCCGTACATTCCTGTACAGCAGTGGTCTTCGCTATTTTTCTCAGGAGAGCCACACTGATAGGACAAAATCAATAGGAGAGCCACTTTTACCGCAAAGTTTCAAAAGTTACATCCAGTCATAAATAGCATGTCTGCTTATCAGTCTGTCATCCCTGAACATACAATATGCAATGCAATAAATACAAAAGGTAGATAGATAGTGTGTAGGCATAATATATTTTTAATGTAAACTTTCTTTTAATACGGTTTTAAACTAGATTATTCACACATTTTTCTGTTTAAAACACGTTTTTAATATATTTTTATAATGTAATCATTTCACAGTAAATCACCAAATTAATGTAGAAAAAACAAAGGCTGTATATTTTAAATTTGTTCAATGGCATCTTTTTATGAATAAAGGCCAGTATCACTGATACTAATACTGATACTGATGTCTCTATGAAATAGACCCCATTTTAAACATTAATTATAGCCATTTAACATGAGTGTAATTGAAGGCTTTTTATGGGCTGCTGTGACTTTAAGGTCTGCCGCTGCCGAACATGACGCGGATCTGGCGCGCTGTCACACGCAGCCCATTTCCTCACAACTCTTTAAGTTCATTTAAGATGTTATTTAACTCATTTAAAACTGTTCTTCTGAGGATACTCGACAAAATGGACATTTAGGCATAATTCTGTGTGTTATAGTTTGTTCAAGAGCGACAGAGAACTGGATTCTGTACTCATGATTATGGCACGTAACCCACACCACTCAACCTAGTTGACAATGTGTATCATATGCATGTAAAAAAAGTAATTTTAGTGTATAAATTGCACGATAAATACAAATTGTGTTATAGATACACATTTCATGAGAACGTGTTTTGATCTATAAGAGCACATTCGCCGTTAAAAGCTGGAAAAACAGCCAAAACTGACAACTCCACAGTGGGTCATGGACGTAAGGGCAGAGCAAGTTTAAATCTCCTTTCTAGTCTGTATTTCCATCTTGTAATGCCGCTGTTTGGCGGTATTTTTTATATAAATTATTTGTAAGAGAGCAGACACTTTGAGTTTTTAATGTGTTATGTTATAGCCCTGCTTGTTTTTATGAAATATATGTGTTGACGGCATGATCATTTCACTGTATTATGTACTGCATTGTGAGCCGCAGATTAAGCTGGTGCAAGCCGCGCAATGAGTAACACTGTTTAAGAGGTTAAAGGGATAGTTCACTTAAAATTGAAATTTACTCACCCTCAAGCATTCCTAGGTGTATATGACATTCTGTATCCGTATTCCGTATTCCTTCCGTATTCAACTTCCGTAAAAAACTTAACTGCCGCAATGTACAACGTTTAAGCGTTTTGAACTGCGAGAGGCGTTACACTTTCTTCAGAAGTTGAATAAAGAAGGTGGTCCGCCGGAAGCTGTATATTTTCCTTTATAAAGTTTTAAATATGGATATTTTTCTTACACCAACATCACTTGGCATCGCAAGGCATCACTTGGCTTCAGAAGGCCTTTATTAACCCCAGAGCTGTGTGGAGTACTTTTATAATGGATGGATGCACTTTTGTGGGCTTCAAATTATTTTTCATATTCATTATAATGCTTGGATTAGCCAGGGCATTTTTTTAATATAACTCCGATTGTATTCATCTGAAAGAAGAATATCATTCACCTAGGATGGCTTGAGGGTGAGTAAATTATGGGATCATTTTTGGGTGAACTAGCCCTTTAAGAAAATTTCCTTTCTATTAAAACTTTAAAAAAAAGAAACGTGCATTAAAAGTACGTTGGGACAACTGGCCTAAAAAAACAGGTGTAATTCCATTTGATGGAGTCAGACCTTGTGAGATCAACACCTTTTTTTGTGGCTTTGAATGTAAGGCAATATGTACAGCGCTTTGGATGGCCATGGGTCTGTTGAAAGCGTTATATAAATGCAGTCCATTTACCATTTACACCTGAATCTGCTCTTTAAAATACTAGTGGCCAGATATACTTGTTTTCTCTATTGTTTCATACATTTGATGTATTAATGCTGCTATGATCAAAATGTAAACAAACATCACTTCTTAATAAATACTGTTTACCTCCTGTTTTACTGAACTCTACAAGGCAAACAGCACTGAGTTTTGAGAATAAGGAAAACAAAATTGTAATAAGCCTAATTCCATAGAAAGGCGGCGTGTTTGTGCTGAAAAGAATGACAATGACTTAATTTACACAGTCAGGATGCAGAGCTATTTCAGCGCATTTAGTGCCTGACTAAACTGGATTGCAGTAGTTAGGCACCACTCGCAAAACTGTTTAGTGAATTCGCCCGAGTGGGTTTTCAAACAAAGCTTTAGTTTAATGGCTGGAGGAGACCCAACTGGTGATTTGCATGAAGCATCAACAACTGAACAAACTACCCTCTGAGTAATGTGCAATCGAAGGTCTGTTCCAATGTTTCCGGGCGCCCTGTGGTTACAGCTTATGTGCCACGAACACAGATTGTGTGGAGATTTTCTCTTGGGAGTAAAAGGTTTTTCTCTCCGTTTCCTTAAGATCTATTCACTTGTCCTTTTGGTTAAAAAAGGACCGCAGAAATTCAGTGCTGTGGGTGGAATGATTCGACAGGCTTTAAGAGAGAGTTTGACTGACAGGTGTTTTCCTCCATCATCCACCATCCCTGCTGAGCAACACATCACCCCTATCTCTCATTCTTCATCTATCCAGGCATATTCCCGGGTCTCGCTGCAATCAGCTGTGCACACCTGCGGAGCAGCCTTGGTTATAAGGCGCTGCCATCAAGGGCACGACATCTGTCAGCTCATGTGACCTACATCATGTGATCTTCCCATAAACACAGTTCCCACCTCTTATCACTAAACACTTCTCACATGTGCAACAACAACAAAACAGGGTCTTGCCTCTTCTCTAACTCTAAACTCAAACCATAAAAAAGTAAAATCACAAATGAAATCACATTAATTGACATTTTTCCAAGAAAGCAATGAGATTTTTGGCGAGAAGAAGGGTGGGGCCAAGAGCCATGGGAGTGGATCGAGGCCGGTTGAGCGAATAGTAATGAGCGATACCCGCACAAAAGAAATGCGCGGATGGGCTATTTTTTTCATCCGCAACCGCATCACAAAACTCATCATCCGTCCGCCATCCATCCGCACCAACGTTTTTTGACCAATTTTCAAAGCCGCACCCGCCCGCCATCCGCAGATTGTTGGTCTATGAGCGATGCAAGGCTCTGCTGATGCGAGCCGCGAGCCGAGAGGCTAGAAAGCTCTTGCCTGCTCTAGAAAGGATACTGATCCAATGCAGCAAAGATATTTAACCCTTTAACTGTCACCCCCCTTTTTGAAAATACACATGAAAATGCACTATCCAAACTTAAAGGGCTGTAATTCAAGAATGCTTTGGAATATAGACCAAAGTTTGGTCTCGTTTTAAAGAAGACACTCTGCAGATTACTGAAAGTAATTCAAAATATGAAAGTATGAAAAACTGATGGAAGTTTAAAATGAAAAATCCTGTACTAAATATTTTTTATTTCATATAAAATATATATTTTACAAAAAATGTTTTACTCTAAAATTACTATAAAATCAAAGCCATATGTCTAACCAAGCTGTGTTCCAAATTCAAATTCAAATTCCATTGATTGTTTTTTTGATGCATTTTCCTGTAAATTTCTGTCCAAATATCACTTCCATCACAAAACAGTCACCAAATATGGACCCTTGAGACTCAGACCTTTCCGACAATATGTGTTTTGTCAAGATTGGAAAAGATTTTGATAATAAAGTAGTTAAAATAACTGTTGTAATATGAAACAGGACACCGCCCACTAGGGGAGTAACCCCAAAATAATAACAGGCAGTTTAATCTACGAGACATTTAGGCCTCCATACTGACAGCTGGGCACATAGATTGTAGGTTTGCTTAGTGGCTTACCAGGCACTGCAACGATATTTAACCATGTATATACAGTATATTTTTTTATTTGATTGGTTCAACCACCACCCACCCGAATTTAATTAAAATATAATTTTTCGTCACATCATTCGCCCGATCTGCGGCTGTAAGCGTCAACCATGCATCTCTAGTGCACAACACACCAGTCTTGAGTCCCATGGAGGAGCTCTGGAAGGATAAAAGGAGTGACGACAGTGAAAGAGAGAGAGAGAGGACAAGGCCTGGGACATTTTAAGTTATGGTTTTGTTTCCGTTTAGGTGGCAGTCATGGGTGAGGGGCTGCTGCTATACTTTCATTTTGTTGTTAATGTTTTTATATAATTAAAGTTACGTTCATTGTTTGTCGGTTTTAGCCTGATTCCCTGAGCCTTTAACTTTGTTTCATTGGTGCCACAACCCGGGAGGCAGAAGGAACGCTCTTTGGCCAAGAGCCCTTGGCACCATTGGGTAGTGGCTTAGCAGAGTCTGCCGCCATTTACACTTGGTGGGCTGGAGTGACTTGCCAAGGGGGACGGATCTCGCTTGTGTGATGGGACGAAGGAGTTGCCCGCCTTTCGCTTGAAGCTGCTGCTGTCCACCATGATGGGGAGAAGCAGGCGAGTGAGGGAACGTCGCCTGAAGCCGGAGGAGCCGCCGCCATACACCAGGGGGCGGAGGAGTAAAAGGTAGTCCACCGAGGGGTATCCAGCACCGCCATCAGGAAGTTCATCCAGCTCATGGACGTCCAGATGGCAGGATGTTTTGGGAACCGGACCAAGATTTTTTTTCTTCTCCTGTCTCCCCTCTCTTCATCTTCCATCTCCCTTTTCTTGCCTTGTCTGTCCTTACCCCCAGGTGTTGCAGTCGCCATGATGGGCCTTCGAAGGGCAATGGTGGTATGTGGCTTGAAGAAGGGTGTGGACGAGAGTTGTGGAAGCGGAGCATTGAGAATGATAGGAGTGATGACAATGATGGACGAAAGAGGACCAGGTATGGGACATTAATGTTGTCATTTTGTCTCTGTTTAGCTGGCAGTCGTCCATGAGGGCTGCCACTTTACTTTTGTTTTTTTGTTCATGTTTATTTTGTGATTAAAGTTACATTTACTGGTTCCTTCTTCCCTTATCAACAAACTTTGTTACAGAGATCTTTCCACCATTTTATTGGCACTCTCTCTCTCTTTCGCTAGGCAGAGCCTGTCCAATCACCATCATCCTGCTGATGTCAGGTCCAATCTCATCATTTCATATATATAACCCATATACCCTCCATTCGCCCCCCACTTTGCTGCCTGTTGGCTTATTACTGTAGTAGATAACTTGATATATACATCGTTGGTCCATTGTGACCCTGTTTTGATATCTTCCCCTTTGTCTGTGTATAATTATTTTCTGTTATGAGTTTCTTTCCATTTTTTGTTAGCCAACATTGAATGAAAAAGCCAACATTGAATGAATGAAGTTCTTCAGGACAACCCATGTCTGTCTATCTGGCTGTCCGTCCAGGACACCTTGTTGAGTAAATCACATTAAAGGGTTAGTTCACCCAAAAATGAAAATTCTGTCATTGATTACTCACCCTCATGTCGTTCGACACCCGTAAGAACTCCGTTCATATTCGGAACACAAATGAAAATATTTTTGTTGAAAGCTGATGGCTGAGAAAGGCTTCAGATAGGTCTCCATTGGCATTCAGTACATTTACACTCCCAAGACGCATAAAAGGCACTTAAAACGTTGTTACAAAGTCCATCTCACCAGAGTGACTCTACAATAATTTTACGATGCGACGACAATAGTTTTTGTGCGCAAAAAAAAATCGAAATAACACCTTTATCCAACTTGTTCTTGTCTTCCGTGTGTGCCTCCACGACGCATGCGCGAGAATATGACGCAGATCCGGCGTTCGGACAACATGACCCAGAAGCGATTTGTTTACAAGCAGAGGAAGATGCGCGTGTCTAAGCTGTTGGATTCTACATTGATCGTGCTTTAGGTCTCGGCGTAGTTCTCAAAATGGGGCTTAAGTGTGCATTTCATGTATTCCCGAACGCTGGCGCTACATCATATTCTCGTGCATGCGTCGTGGAGGCATACACGGAAGACAATAACAAGTTGGATAAGGGTGTTATTTTGATTTTTTTTTGCGCACAAAAACTATTGTCGTCGCATCGTAAAATTATTGTAGAGTCACTGTGGTGAGATGGACTTTGTAACGACGTTTTAAGTGCCTTTTATGGGTCTTGGGAGTATAAATGTACTGAATGCCAATGGAGGCCTGTCTGAAGCCTTTCTCAGCCATCAGCTTTCAACTAAAATATCTTCATTTGTGTTCCGAATATGAACGGAGGTCTTACGGGTGTCGAACGACATGAGGGTGAGTAATTAATGACAGAATATTCATTTTTGGGTGAACTAACCCTTTAAGCTCATAGACATAGTTGTGCTTCATTTAACTGCTACTATAGAAAAGAGGGAGGTATAATTTCACATTGAGAAGGAGAGAGAACACCAGCATGCCAATGTAGACACACGCATTACACATTCATGCTAAAGCTGAGGAGAGCACCAATCCTCAAAATGTGAAAAGTTGATCTGCAGCATATCCACACGCGACATTCTGTCTGAGACGCCATGGCCGTGCATTTGATAAGCTATTCTGATGTGCCAGGTAAAGTGAGAGAGAGAGAGAGAAGCAAAGAGATTCCTTGGCAACGTTTCCAGCTTAGTTTACCTGAAAATGTTCCCCTGAGAGGCTATATCACAAGGCAGAGGCATTGTACTCTATGAAAACAAACAACAAAATCAATAAAATCAGCTTTACCAAATCGGTTGCACATTAGGGTTTACCTACCTCATTTAGAGAGCCAATTACCTCAGTATTTCAGAGCTTTATTATAATTACTAATGCTGCTGTGCTCCTGTGGCACACAGTGATCAACAAGAATTTATTTAGATTCCACACGAAGTAAGATCTATATAAACTGCTGCACCTGAAAATTAGTTACTTCGATTTGAGGAGACCAAATGATTTAACTTTTGTCTAGTCATCATGGAAGTTTATTATCAAAAGGTCAAGTAAAGTCACAATACAATTACTATTTACATTTCAAAGCAGTTTTAAAGATTGGATCACTATATCAAATGTATCATTACCGATCAGGCACAACACTATTATTGGGTTTGTTCCCCTTTTGCTGCCAAAACTGCCTTGACCAGTCGAGGCATGGACTCCACTAGACCCCTGAAGGTGTGCTGTGGTATCTGGCACCAATATGTTAGCAGCAGATCCTTTAAGTCCTGCAAGTTGCTAGGTGGGGCCTCCCAGGATTGGACCTGTTTGTTTCACAGATGCCCAATTATTGGATTGAATTTCGGCGGTGGACAGGGGTCAGCATGGGTACCCTGACTGGTCTGTCCTATGCAGCCCCATACGCAACAAACTGTGATGCACTGTGTATTCTGACACCTTTCTATCAGAACCAGCTTTAACTTCTTGAGCAATTTGAGCTAAAGTAGCTGTTTGATTGGCCCACACGGGCAGCCTTCGCTCCCCACGTGCATCAATGACCCTGTCGCCGATTCACCACTGTTCCTTCCTTGGACCACTTTTGATAGATACTGACCACTGCACACCGGGAACACCCCACAAGAGATGCAGATTTGGAGATGCTCTGACCCAGTCTACTAGCCATCACAATTTGGCCCTTGTCAAACTCGCTCAAATCCTTACGCTCGACCATTTTCCCATCACTTGCTGCCTAATATATCCTACCCACTAACAGGTGTCGTGATGAAGAGATAATCAGTGTTATTCACTTCACCTGTAAGTGGTCATAATGTTATGCCTGATCAGTGTATGTTATATGTTCAGGGTCATTTTCACTACTGTACATCCCAAATCATGCATTGCCTCATAGAATTCTGTCGTGGAATAACCCTAATAATTATTTTTATAATGGATTTTTTCTAGGTCATGATTAAAAGTTTGGCACAAGGGTGAAACTTAAAAAATCCATCTAGTCCATATAAATTTCATTAAAAAATAAATACATAATGGCCTGAAAAGACACTTTAATATAACTTTCACATAACTAAAAACTGTTAGTTTTAACAAATCATGTCCTGAAATAAAATTGCCTGAAGCTGAAATATGTACTTGTGTTCATGAATAAGGCTTAATTGTGTTGTAAATCATCTAGAATTTGACTTACGAGCAGTGAACAAAGCACAAAAATACTAGGTTACAAAAACATCAGCTTTTAATGCCTGGTTATGTTATCAGCTTTATTTAAGTTAGTGTTAAAATTTTACAATGCAGCACAATTGTGTAATTGCTGTACACGTCTTATTCAGTGTAAAGTGTGTTTTTGTGATACTGCTGAAGGTGAAACAGAGCGAGCGCAAGGCGGAGCCGTTGATAGCACGGTTACACTGCAGTGCTCCAGATGGATGAGTATCTTCAAACCTTCATTGAGCGAAAGTACAACAGGAAAAACACGGCAAGTTCACTACAATCCCAAACCAGAGCAGGGGCTTGATTTAGATTAATGGGACTAGTTCTGACAATGTGAGTATAAATGACCTCCAGTACAGCTAGATCTAATCTGTAAACGGTGAGCAAGGCGTTCGTTTTCAGTCCGACCTCCCCCTCCTCACATGATCTCCACAGGCCTTTGGAGATGACTGCAGGCTCTTCTATTTTTCTTTGCTTGATTGCACTTTGATTTCTCACCCACAAGCTGAATCCTGCTGGGTTGCAGATTTGTGGAGGCTTCCAGACCGAGGCGCACCCCAGGCTGAGGGGTCCTTTCACAACGGTCTCAAATAGGGATGCAACGAGTATAGATTTTTTTTTTTTTTGTAGATAATAGTCTGAGGAATAATCACGGTTTCATGATTATAACGATTATTATGCATTCATCATTTTCACAACAATGTGTAAAATAACACTCCTTAGATTTTAAAATGTTATATTGCTGCCTTTTGAAACAACACAGTGACCAAATAATAATGAAGTTCTCCCTTTGTAATTAAAGGGGATGTCTAAAGCTATTTCATGCATTCTGGCTTATTTACACTGTTAACCCTCTGGGGCTCTTCGGTCATTTCTGACCCGAATTTTTGATAATAACAAATGTTAAAAATCGTAGCTTCATCGGAATGGACCGAAACTTGGTGACTTTATTGGTACTTGGTATATGAACACCCAAAAGAATTGGGGACAGGATTTGAAGTCTAAGTGGTCGTAAAAAAAAATAGTCACACTCAGGACCTTCGGGTCAAAAATGACCCCCATAGGAAATGAATGGGAAATTGGCAAAAATATGAAAATACAGAGTTTTTTTTGTGCATACAATCTACAAATCAGCCAGGATGCAGAACAAAAGGACTCAACAGTGAAGGGGTGAATCTCTAAAACATCAAGAGTGCAAAACAGACAAAAAAACTCACACACATACACACAAAAACACAATTAGCTTTTGGAATGGCACGCGTTAAAGGTCCTGTTCTTCGTGATCCCATTTTTCAAACTTTAGTTAGTGTGTAATGTTGCTGTTAGAGCATTTATAATACCTGTAAAATTATAAAGCTCAAAGTTCAATGCCAAGCGAGATATTTTATTTAACAGAAGTTCCCTTTCAAAGCCTACAGCGAACGGCCGGTTAGGACTACATCCTGGTATTTCCTGCTTTAATTACGTCAGTAGAGCAGTTTGTCGACTAACCTCCGCCCACAAGAACACGGGAAAAAGGGGGCGTGGTCTTGCTGCTCCCGCGTGGAGAATAGGAAGTGTTGCGTTCGGTTGCGTTCGTATAGTTTTTTGTCGCATGTCGTCGAGACGCTGTTATTTTCATCCCGGAGTCAAGTCACCTTTGTTTGGCTTTCCCAGGGACGCTGTACTTAGAGATCATTGAGCGCATGCATCCCCGTTATGGTAAGAGGCGTGACCTTTCCGGTAACGTGCGCTCTGCGTGCCCTAAGCTGCTGTCGAATCACAACACGGGAACCGCTGGCACAATCAGAACTCGTTACGTATTTCTGAAGGAGGGACTTCATAGAACAGGGAAATCTTTCAAGCCGTTTTGAGGACAGTGAAAACAACATTATACAGATAAGTAAATTGTGTGAAAAATACAGTTTTTTTACACGCGAAACATGAACACATGTTATATTGCACACTGTAAACACAATCAAAGCTTCAAAAAAACACGAAAAACGGGACCTTTAATTTTCGAAAAATGTATATATATATATACATTTTTTTATTATATTCAATGGTAAAAAATGGGTCATAATTATTGCATAAATATTAATTATAAATCATAAAAGTATCTCTTATTTGGGTGTTCATATACCAAGTACCAATAAAGTCACCAAGTTTCGGACCATTCCGATGAAGCTACGATTTAATTTTTGTTTTTAATAAAACGCAAGATCCACTATAGTGGTAAAAATGTGCTATTGCATGATAAAAATGCTCAATGTGTCCACCGGATGGCACCGATCTCATGCTTACATGAGGCCTAGGCTTGACTCTAAAATGAAATACAGCTTTAATAAAAAAAATACAAAAAAATATTGTATATATATATATATATATATATATATATATATTTTTTTTTTTTTTTTTTATTATATTCAATGGGAAAAAATGGGTCATAATTATGGCATAAATATTCATTATAAATCATAAAATTATCTCAAAACATTAAAAAATATTATTGAACAAAAATATATTTCTTTGATTTTACTCAAATCTTTTTTATCTTAATCCCGGCCTCCGGGTCATTTTTGACCCAAAGGTCCTTAGTGTGACCCATAAATGAAGAACCCCAGAGGGTTAAAAAGTTGGATTCTCATGCTAAACATGGCTAAAGTTTCAAAAAACGTGTTGGATGTATGACGGACCATATCTGTGCCAAATAAACTCAGGGTCCATACAAGTTTCGAAAAGTATTTTAGAGTATGGCCCTGTATGGCGTCATAAAGGGTAGAATTCCTTGTATGGGCACTTCTCCCGGAGGAGCGTGCGCACACATTAACCAGAGGGAGAGTAAGACTACCCATCAACGGAGGCTGTCCCTGAACTGCTGGCGCCGCTCTGGTCTCCTGAACTACCGGCGCCACCCTGGAGGCTTCCAGTTCCACAAAGCCACATCATCGTCAGCCTTCAGGGTGTCCACCCCGCCACCCATCCACATAGCCTATATATATATTGCCATGGAAATAATATGTTCTAAAATATTGTTCTAAAATAACGGTCTGATTACTTTTCTTTTTTTCTGTGAATGTTGGGAGTCCATTGACTGCCAATGTATGGAAAACATTGAGACATATCATTTGATAACTTAATACAATAATAATTATTAAAGTTTTTAAAGAAGTCTTTGGTTCAATGAGTCAGTTAGTTGTTCACCTGACTGATAGTTGGATATGTTTGAAAGAGTCACTTCAAGATTCAACGAATGAGTTGTTAAATCTCTCGGACTGAATCAATCTGATTCGTGAACGCTTCAATCATATAGTTTTTGTGATTTCAAGCTAGAAACAAACCATTGCAAGTCATCAAATTCACTGAGCTTGACAGCTTCATTTGTAAAACAAATAGGACACATCCCTTCTCTACGGTTATATAACTCAGTTTATAAGTTTATTCAATGGGCCCCAAGAGATCCATCTCTGCCGTCTGTGCGTGAACATGTTTGGATGACTTCTACAGATTTTATGCTAATGAGTAGCTTCGCTGTCATTCCACAAGTCCCAGCGTTCTCTTACCTGTACTCGTCTCAGTACCTGCCGCCACACACAGCCGCTTTTTGTCTCCGTCTGCTGTGAGGTGATAATGTAGAGATTCCCCTTCGATTGCCCTGGAGGATGGCCTGAACTCCTCTCCATTACTATCATTAACAGACTGATACAACAAATAACAGTTTCATTAGAGGAGGTTATGATTCTCAATTGATTCATGTCAAAAGAACGTTCTAGGTTTCACTCTCTTGCCTGTAATTTATGCCGCAATCTTTGTAGTGCTTAAAGTCAATTAACTCCCTACATTGCCATTAACGCCCCGCATTGCAATGGCTGATAGGTTCCACTTCAACAACTAAACCATATGCCACCATTAAGTCAAACAAATCTCATCATGATCATGGGATTTATTTAACATGGGAAAACTTAATTGGCACACATGAAAGATTCCCAAGTATAGTGGCTAAAGAATACCACTGTAAGGCCAGATGCTCTAACACCGGGAGTCCTCCAGTGAGAATGGATGTGCGCACAGTCAATTGGATTCGGAGCACTTTAAATAATGTTGAAACTAGGTCATTAGGGAGGTAATGCACTCCCCACAGAGCTTCTGACAGCCATGATTTCTCATTAGCGCTAATAACAAACCCAATCAGTGATCGATGATCAATAATTTGTGAAAGAAAGCCATGACAAGTTGTATTGGGGAGTTAGTAATGGACTCATTTTTCACAATGTATATTGTATTTTATTGTCCTAGTAGATATCCCGTGTGTGTGTGAAGTTTGAATGCTGCAAAAAGGGCAAGTTCATTTCAATGAGCAAGAACAAATGATTTTGCTCCAGGCAAAATGGCAGCATTTGGGTGACAAATTGCCAAAGTATATATATTTTTTCCCCCTCGGTTTGAAATACATTGAAACTCTTTTTCAAAAGCCACCATTAATTCGGAGCTAATGAAGTATATTGGTTTATTAATAAATTACAGCAATTTGGGTGACTGTAATTTATATTCAAGATACTAAAGCACAGGTGATTGCTTCAATTAATTGGCTTTGCAAAGCCAAAAACACTACAGCCAAAACACAAACACAACCATCAGGATAATTACCATCATAATTCAAAGCGGACATGATCCTACACTAAGCCATTATCAAACATCAATAGCGTTCAACCTCATGTTTGAGTAAACATCCATTATAAAACACAAAGTAAATCTTGTTATGCTATATACACAATGCCACTGATACTCAGAAAATGGAATGGGGAAACTGTCATGGGGTGTGAAATTCGAGCACTCTCCGAAAAAAAGTGCAAAAAAGGGTACCTTTAGGAGTACAACAGCTTGTCAGTAGAACATTATCCTCAAATTACTATATTTGTATCTTAGCTACTCCTCACCGGTTCATAGTAGTACCTAGTGCTGGGCAGTATGACCAAAACTTTATATCACTGTATTTTTCTAAATGATACTGGTTGTATTCGTGGTATATGACGGTATTGTTTTCCCCCTATGCATGACAGGGTGTTAACCACGTTTTCTACTGATTAAGACAGGAAATATTGCAGTAGATTGACTAGAATGCCTGATTTTACTGTCATGACGAGTGAATATTGTAGAACAATTGCACACTAGAATTAATACAGGTTTGCAACAACCAATAAAACACAGACCTGCAACACGCTCATTACAGACACCTGAATATTAAAATAGGACCACGGAGAAAACAAAAAAAAACAAAAAACATAGTTGAGGGCACCTGCATTTTAAAAATCTAACCCTATATAACAACAAACTGCCAAAAAGAGGGAGAGACACGGAAGAACATTTAAAAGGTCTAAGGATATTTCAATACATTTAAGAGCACTACAGTCTCTGAACAAATAACACACGTAAGTTTAACACAGAAAGAATAAAGCAGTTACTTTTTTACCCATTCTTCTTTGAATTGTCAGTCTATTACATCGTTGTCTTCGGTGTAGCAGAATAATCCATCGTGTCTTCGCGGTTGTGATCAGACCTACGGCTGTAGTATACTATTGTGTCCTTGTTTGCACATACATTTCATTTGAAGAAGAAGTGATGAAATATGTGCGCATACACGCTGCTGGTTCATGTTTAGAGCACTAGAGTATATGAAATATGTCGATAAAAATCTTAAACGCACTCACTTCAGTGTGTATCTGATCTATATGATCCATGTGGTGAGCGTTGTTAATCTCATTGTGGCGCTCCGTGCAGAAACCGCTCTCTTGAAACAATGAGTAATGTAATCTCAGTTGAATATAATTTTACTTGTTTAACATTTCTGCGTAAATGATTTTGTGGGTAAAAGGACAATACCAAGATTCCCGATGTACCTGTAGTATGCCATAGAATGTATTCATACTACACCCCTGCATACCTAACACAATCATCATTGGAGAAGTACAATTTGAGAGTTCATGAGACCTTAAGGCCGCGTGTCCACCAAAGCATTTTTATCCGGCTGAAAACGCTAGGCGCTCTGCTGAAAACAATTTTTTTCAGTTGAGACTCTTGTTATGATCTGGAATATCCGCTGAAGTGTTACTAATATCTAATTTCACAGATAGTTTTTTTCTGCATGATTCTATATAAAAAATTGCAGATACAATGTAAAGAATTTGCTCTGGCTCTTGTTTTAAATTATTTTGTTCCATTATTATACTGCTTGTTTTCATCTGTTGACGTTGTACAAGCAGAATGTGGCGGTGGGTCGGTGTTGTACAACCCCAAATCCGAAAAAGTTGGCACAGTATGGAAAACGCAAAAAAAAAAAAGAAGTGATTTCTAAATTTACTTTGACTTGTATTTCATTGCAGACAATATGAACACAAAATATTTCATGTTTTGTCTGGTCAACTTCATGTCATTTGTAAATATGCATCCTTTCCCGTCATTTAGACCTGCAACACATTTCAAAAAAAGTTGGGACAGTAAAGCATTTACCACTTTGTAATGTTGCCATTCCTTTTCACAACACTTAAAAGACGTTTAGGGACTGAAGACACCAAGTGATGAAGTGTTTCAGGTGTAATTTTGTCCCATTCTTTCTGCAAAGTCTTAAGGTGGGCAACAGTACGGGGTCTTCGTTGTCACATTTTGCGCTTCAAAATGCGCCACACATTCTCTATTGGAGACAGGTCGGGACTGCAGGCAGGCCAGTCAAGTACCCGTACCCTCTTCCTCCGCAGCCAGGACTTTGTAATGTGTGCAGAATGTGGTTTTGCATTGTCTTGTTGAAATATGCATGGACATCCCTGGAAAAGATGTCTTGAAGGCAGCATATTATGCTCCAAAATCTCTATGTACTTTTCAGCATTAATGGTGCCTTCACAGAAGTGCAAGTTACCTTTGCCAAGGGCACTGACACAACCCCATACCATGACAGACCCTGGCTTTTGGACTTGTTGCTGGTAACAGTCTGGATGATCCTTTTTTTCTTTGGTCCGGAGCACATGGTGTCCATTCCTCCCAAAAAATACCTGAAATACTGATTCATCTGACCACAGTACACGTTTCCACTGTGTGATGGTCCATCCCAGATGCCTCAGAGCCCAGAGAAGTCGACGGTGCTTCTGGACACTGTTAACATAGGGCTTCCTTTTGGCACAGTACAGTTTTAACTGGCATTTGTGGATGTAACTACGTATTGTGGTACTTGACAAAGGTTTGCCAAAGTAGTCCTGAGCCCATGTGGTGATATCACTTATAGAAGAATGACGATTCTTGATGCAGTGCCGCCTGAGGGATCGGAGATCACGGTTGTTCAGCTTAGGCTTGCGCCCTTGTCCTTTACGCACTGAAATTCCTCCAGATTCCTTGAATCTTTTAATTATGTTATGCACTGTTGAATGTGAAATATCCAAATCTCTTCCTATCTTTCTTTGAGGAACATTGTTTTTAAACATTTCAATAATTTTCTCACGTATTTGTTGGCAAACTGGCGATCCTCGGCCCATCTTTGCTCCTAAAGGATTAGACCTTTCTTGGATGCTGCTTTTGTACCAAATCATAATTACAATCACCTGTTGACATCACCTGTTTCAAATCACATCATTATTTAACCATTTTACCTCATTACTAGCCCTAAATTTCTCCTGTCCCAACTTTTTTTTGTAATGTGTTGCAGGTCTGAATGACAGGAAAGGATGCATATTTACAAGTGACATGAAGTTGACCAGACAAAACATGAAATATTTTGTGTTCATACTGTCTGCAATGAAATACAAGTCAAAGTAAATTTAGAAATCACTTCTTTTTTTTTTTTTTTGCGTTTTCCATACTGTCCCAACTTTTTCTGATTTGGGGTTGTATTTGTCCCGCCCCTCCTCCACTGTGATTGGGTGGCTGGGTGAAAAGTGACAATGATGAGCGCTGCGTTCTGCTAAAAGTTGAACATTCTTCAACTCTCGGCGACCAGTAAAAAACACTGAGTGCTCAGTGCTTGAGCGTGAAATACTCTCTCAGCGCCTCGTTACGCTCTTGGCGTTCTAAATACGCGGCGCTCCCATTCTAAACAATTGAATAAGTGAAAAAATGCTTTGGTGGACACGCAGCCTAAGACTTTTGTCACACTTGAACCACGAATGCACAAATTGTTTTTACTTGATTTGAGAAGTTTTGTGGTTGAAATTTTAAAAAGTATTAAAAAACCTATTAATGCTCAAAATTCAAACTAAAAATTCTAAAACTTTACTAATTTTATATTGTCAACATGTGTATCTGAATGCATACTGAAGATGAACTGACTTTAGGACCCAGCGAAACAGCTCACTTGATCCATATAGAGCTATAAGGCCATCTAGTGGCATGAGTCATGAGATATCATGTTATGTAATTTTTTTTCTACAAGAGGTCAGCAAAGACACACAATGTAAGATATTTTGCGCTAAATTAAAAGGGCTATGAATGAAATTGAAGAGAATGTGAATAATTTACTAAGTACTTAAATTATTATTTATGATCAAATCTAGTAATTTAAAGGTAAATAAAACAATAACAAAAAAAAATTGTCATTGAATAATAGAAAAAATATTATCAAAATAAAATGAAATAAGCTTTCTGGGCCAAAAGGTCAGTATAATTTTAGGCCTTCGGGTCATTTTGACCCGCGAGGGAAGGATTGTTACAAAGTGAGAGGGAAGAATGAGGGTTAGTCAAATATACCCATCTTATTCTTCAACGTGGAAGTAAGCTATTTCTTATGAATGTATGAGACTTCCACCTCTAAGACATTAGCCATTAAATAACTAGTAGAACAAAGTGCAAAAAAGGCAAAACTATATGCACTAAAATATTGTATTTAGCAGCATAACAGTTTTTGCAAATACTGCAAGCTGCTTACACGAAGCCTTGGACATTCAAGTTCAAATTTACCGTGTGTGGTCTTTCATTAAAAAAAGGGGGCATATTCTAAAAGTTCACAACTACGAACGCAGCTCGAGTTTGTTATTCATCAAAGGATGAGCGACGCAACATTTTTTCGATCACTTGATTTCAATTTCTATGTTGCTGCGTATGTTTGGCACCACCCACTACACAACCTCATTGATCCAAATTCCCACATCCACAATCTTGATTGAACATTTGTCATAATACAGCTTTTAATTATTGTTTAAAATATATTGTCAATAAAATAAGAACGTTTGTAAACTAATTGCATGCTGATTGTTAATCAGACACAAAACTCTGAAACAGGATGGTTTCAGAGCTCAGATATGATGTGAGCTCGCTCGGCTCATACGGTGCCTTTTTTCCCTTTTAAAGGCAGACATATTACAACCATATCTGCTTTTACTCTTGGCCTATTCAAGGTTATTATTATCACCTTCCCTTTTAAAATAATGTGAGCGGGCTCTTCCTCTACCCTGTTTGTGGTAATGCTGCATTCACAGGGGCTCAAGAATGAGTGGTGCAGCAGAAATGGCCCCATTGTGCGTCTGGGCTAATTACACCAGAGGCCTGCTAAAACATTGTGGGTCCTCAGTAATGGTCATGACACAAGAAGAGATAGAGAGGAGGTGTCTCCATTAAGACCACACTTGCATGGGTCAGCTGACCTCAGTTTGAAGAGCCCTATCTTTTGTGTGCTAATGTTCTGTGCACGTTAGGAAACAGCGAAGCTTTGCCATTTCCTTCAAAGACAGGAACATTTTACACTCTGTTTGGCACATTTTTGACAAGCACATAAAGCGCACAAGTGTTAATAATATATTTGGTTATTTGGTTGGAGCGCTGTTACAAAATGAGTAAATGTAGTATGTGGTTGAATTTAAAAAGGCTGATGAAAAGCTATTGAGTGGAAATAAGCAAGAATAAACAACACATCTGCACAAGTTCAAGAAATGGCACGATGAAAACAGTTAAAACCAGGTTCTGTTACAGCAGTACCAGACTTTACAGTCATTAGATGCATAGTTCACCCAAAATGAAATCTTTTGGAGAGTCTACACAGCTTTTTTCCCCCATATAACACCTTAAAAAAATGACACAGACATCATAAAAGTGGTCTTTATGACTCATGTGCTATATTCCAAGTCTTCTGAAGTAAAAAAAACACTAGACGTGGATAACTAAATCAGCGAAACTCGAGAACTGGATCAGTGAAAGGATCATTCTCTTGAACTGGTTCTTTTCAATGAACCACTTAATCCAGTTCACAGACTGGACTGAATGGACAATCAAGAGTTGTGTTCAACTCCAGACTCAATGAACCGGTTGCAGACTTTCCTCAGTAAGCAGCTCACCGAGGGGGAAGATTATCAGTCAATAACATGTTCCCCAGCGGTTTCACGGACAAGGCTCAAGCCCAGATTAAAATACATTATTTTGTTGTATTAACTAAAAGCAACTTGCACTGACACTATATTGCCAAAAGTATTGGGACACACCTCCAAATCATTGAATTTAGTTGTTCCAATCACTTCTATGGCCACAGGTGTATACAATCAAGCACCTAGGCATGCAGACTGCTTCTACAAACATTTGTGGAAGAATGGGTCGCTCTCAGGAGCTCAAGCGTGGTACCGTGATAGGTTGCCACCTGTGCAATAAGTCCATTTCTGAAATTTCCTCACTACTAAACATTCTAAGGGCAACTGTTAGTGGTATTATAACAAAGAAGAAATAACAGCAACTCTAGAGCAGTGGAGACATGTTCTCTGGAGTGCCGAATGCTTCTCTGTCTGGCAATGCTAGACGAGTCTGAGTTTGGCGGTTGCCAGGAGAACGGTTCTTGTCTGACTGCATTGTGCCAAGTGTAAAGTTTGGTTGAGGGGGGATTGTGGTGTGAGGTTGTTTTTCAGTGGTTGGGCCTGGCCCCTTAGTTCCAGTGAAAGGAACTCTTAATGCTTCAGCATACCAAGACATTTTGGACAACATCATGCTCCCAAATTTGTGGGAACATTTTGGTGGTGGCCTCTTCGTGTTTCAACATGACTGCGCACCAGTGCACAAAGCAAGGTCCATAAAGACATGAATGAGCGAGTTTGGTGTGGAGGAACTTGACTGGCCTGCACAGAGTCCTGAC